>NW_015505195.1:4407059-4413181 GCF_001515645.1 Sinocyclocheilus grahami
CGTTTGAATCCAGTATAGCGTTGTTCCCATATAGCCGTGATTTAAAGCTTTCTCTGGCATTTTCAAAGGCACGTAACATAAAATACTGTGGCTTTGCATGAGTCTAAAGGTCTAACGAAATCCAGTTTTAAACATCTTTTACTGTACCCATTGTATAGCCCTTATATGACCTATTTGAGCCAATGCAGATGAATGAAGTTTTCTCAGGACGAGACCGCCCTGATTGTAAAGCAAAATGTGATTGGCTATAGCGAGATCGTGCTACGATTGGTCAGCGAATGTGGCTGTTATCTGATTGGCTTGAGTAGACGGTGGGGGGAGTCCACGTATTTGTGGATTGTCAGCACGTCTTGACGGAAGAAATGTTTCACAATTCGCAAATGCACAGGACGCGATTTACAAATGCATGCAGCTATCTACAAATGCACAGGATGCGATTCACAAATAAATGCCAGGCAAAGTTGTGGTTGTGACATAAATATATATTTGTGAATATGTTTTTTATTTGCAAATCTCATTTTATTTATTTGTGAATTTAATTCATGTTTGTGAAACTTTAAGATTTATGTGTGGATCTCATTCTATTTATTTGTGGATCATAATCTATTTATTTGGAATTAAGCAACAATTCTACCCCCATATATATAGTTCAAGGAACGAGATCTGGTGTGTCGTGACATCTCACTCCAATGGAAAAGTAGCATTAAAGAAATACTTTGGCTTGCTTTGTACAAGAGAGTGCTGGGAGTGTGGCACAGGGCAAACGGGAGCACTTCTCTCTGACACACTCCCACCCTCCTCACAGGGGTGTCACAGACCAAATTTTTTGAGGGGTCACCAGTGGTTGTTCTGCCTCACTTGATCCCTAAGGCGAGATGTGACATGACAACAAAATCACTGCCCACAGACCAAGTTCCACAAACCACCACTCACATGTGTATTTATTAAATATCTTTATAAATTAAAATAATAATAAATATTTTTAAAATTATATTACAATTATATATTTACAAAATACGTCATTTTCATAAATTAATTAAAAAAAAAATGGAATAGTAAGTTATGTTCACAGTCAAGTTGGTTTGGTTTGGCTAATGTGGTCCATGCCCTTGTCATGTTAGAGTGCTTTTTATGAAATTGCACAGGTAAGAATGAGAACTACCTTTTTTATGCTACGTGATGCAGAAAATGAAATACATTTGTTCATATTAGGCTAATTAGGGTCAAGTGGAAGACAGCGAGAAACAAGAAAAATTACTTAGTCTGTAGGCCTATTCATTAGGAAATTGTTGTTCTGCAATTCATTTTATCTTCCTGTGTTAAAGACACAAGATTCAGTGTAACTATTGTAATATAATAATGCCAATATTTTATGCTGACAAGTGACTTTTTGCTAAATTGCAATTATGCGCTACAGTTAAAAATTCCCACGGTTCTGACGGCGGTTCACAATGATGTGGTGCAGTACTGATAAATTGAGCAGCTCACTCAGTTCGTCAGTGTAAATGGGGTTGAGACTGAGAATAGAGCTCTTTCATCTTGGCTAAGAATGTCCTGATTACATCTAAATGTAGAGCAACATTTCCAGCATTATCAATCAACGCCACATTCTCAAACCTCCACAAAAATTATCTCCAAAATGGTCTCCGCCCATTTTAATTTTCCATGACAGAGCACATTAGTTCTTCCACCTTCCTCAATTAGTATGGCAAATGATTACGGTTTCCGTGGCTCCGGAGCATCAAAAGAGAGATGATGTTGTGGGACACGCTTTCCTGGTGTGTTCCTTGTGTATGCGGCATCTTGTGTGAAACCCTTTTGCATCAATGACCACCGAAGACCCACAATTCTGCATTTGTTCCATGCTAGCGAGTCTCATTCATTTCAGCCCAGGCCTTCTGCGGTGGGTCTCCAGAGGCATTGTCCCGCAGAAAAGCTGCGAACCTTCCTCCGAACCCTTATCTCTTTCTTGTTCTCTCTTTTTCCCGACCCCCTATCTCTTGTTCAACACATGGGGCAGCCAAGCTGAAAACGAATTACGTGTTGAAGTTTCCGCAGACAAAAGGGGGGAGGCTGACAGAGTCATGATTCGTTTGCTCGTGTGTACCTCTTTCCTCTGTAAGAAGATGGATTTGCTCTCGGCTTAGAGTGACAGAGATGCTCTGTGATATAAATCACATTACTGCTGCTTGGCTTAATTGATGATGAATTTGTTGGTGGAGTCCCATAGGGTTTGGTAATTATGACATGCAGCTGTTAAGCACTGTCACTCTGGACCAATCATATCACTCTGTTAACTAAGTAACACAAACATGAATCTCATTTGCTGGGATTTCCTTGTAATTAATCATATATGTTTGATACTGTAAAACTGTAGTAAGTTTCCACATTTTCTGACTATGATGTATATTTCACGAGTCACCTTTGTTCATCTTTCTTGAAACATATCCTTAGGGATAGTCTGGTATTTTGTATTTTATGTGTATATATAAGAATCAGTTCTCTAGCTGCTGTGTTTCTAGCATTTGTATATAAATTGCATCAGTGCATCATATCATTAACATAAACAATTATCAACTTTTTTTCTCTCTCTTTCTTAAAACTTTTTTGGTGCTTTATCAACATGCAGTGTGCTGACGTAATGACTGATGTACATGCCCTCCAAAAGTTTGGAAATGCTCTAGGCATAGTGGGGTTTTAGACAACTTCTGCATAAATCCTTATTCAAGAACAGCATAAATCCATAAATTATTTCTTTGTGTAAATGCATTAAAATAACTTAAGAAACTTAAAAATTTTGCATACAATGCAAAGTTAGCACAAAATGATTAAGTTTAAATCTAATATTGTCCAAAGGCCCAATTTTCCTAAGGTGTTTCCAAACTTTTGTTGTGCTACCAGTAAGTGGCAACAAGTGAATATCTTTATGAGTGACTCAATTACTCAAGCGATTTGTTAGAAAAATTACAAAAATCTTAAAAACTAAATAAAATGTTTACATGAATCATTCAATCATTCAATCAATCCAATCAAAAACACCTGTTTATTCATGAACCAAACAAATAACTGTCTTTATGGGTGATTCATTCAATCTTTAACTTAAACCTTTCTTATAAATGATTATTTATTTATTTATTTTTTCATTTAGGAGTAAAACTCCACTACTGTGTGTTGCTCAGAAATCAAAACCATTGATTCTGTTGTGGCTTCATTTGGAACTATTTCCACTGGCAAAGTACAGACAAAGTAACTAGCAATAGCAAATAAAATAATAAAGTTTATAATATCTTAAGTATTTTTGTCAGTTGTGTTTAATTTAATAAATAGTTTTTTATATTTTGCATTGAATACAAAGTCACATCCAAAACTCCACATTGTCAAGGGAATTTCCACACTTTGAGGTCACTGTACTGTATCAAATCAAACACCTCCCATTTAACGTCCAATCACAAGTAATTGATTGGGATGTAAATCTGAGAAGCACCAATGAGTCTCACCTGATCACATGTAGTCAGATCACAAGAGATGGATTTTAATAATAAGTATAAACAAGCCTAAGTAAAATTTGTAAAAGGAGCAGAAAGTAAGTGTTAGAGTTGTGAGGAAAAAATGGAGAGACAGAGGCAGAGCCATAATCTCAATAATCAATGAAAAGAGACCAACATCATAATGTCTGATTTCTCAGCTTAGAGTATAACTCCTTTCTTTCCAATTACCATGGCCGGCTTTGCCCAGGAGGCTAAACGCTGTGGACAGACATATTTACCTCAGAATAATCAGCTTTTTATTTCTCTAGCCTGAACCCTGGGATACTCAGATCAGATTTAGACCTGGATTTTTTCACTTTCACCCCCAGAAGGGTAAGTTAAATGGATGCTAGTTGCTGATTGAGCTGATGGGAGTGATTAAAGTGTGAATCTGTGCAGTGTCAGCAGAACCACACACTTGCTTTTCCATGCTGATGAGGAATGCAGTGGCATCTATTTGAGCGTGCAGCATGCTGACCATCACTATTAATGCTCATCAACAAAGCTCAAATTCAAATGAACACAAAAACAAAAAAGTATGCCCATTTATCAACCCTTGGTCTGGTTGGTCTTAACAGAATATGCCTTATTATTCTAAGCGTGTCTTGCGAATAGACTCTTTTAATGGCAGTTTTGAAATGTGACTAGCCCGGTCTTGATTTCACAGATCTGTCAACCTGCATTATTGCATTTCTAATAATTATCTTGCTTGGCTGAGCTGAGACGACAGCTCGCCACAGCCAGCATCAATTACTATGAGAAAGAAGGACCTGGAGTCGAGCCAGACCAGATCCGACCCCAGCACCCCTCACATACACACATGGAGAGAGACACACCTGGCAAGCCCAGCTCAATTCCACATGCAGATGAAGCTACAGCCACAGACCCGTAAAATAATGTTGTTAGCTGTGTTTACTCACGCGGTTTAAAGGAAATGATCGCTTTGACTCATGTGGGCCTTCCTAATTGATTTATTTATTTATCTTTGCCAAGCATGAGATACACAGTGAAAGCTTGGGACATTTTTTTAATAGAATCGAAGATGTGGACACATGTTAATATCATACACATATTCTGGGCTTTTGAGGCTCTTTGATCTTTGATTTAAAAAGGGCAGTAGCCTACTGTCATACACACTTAAATAATCCATTGGGAATAAATCCATATGTTGATTTCTTTAATTTATTAATGTCCATCCAAGCATGTTTCCTAACACATTCAATTCTGCTTGTTTACCGCTATGTGTTGCATTTGTGCCGATGTGATCACAGCATGGATTTACTGCAAGTCACTTTATGTTTGACTTTGTCTTTTTCTGTTGTGTCAAGATGACTGCATTTGCTGCATCTATCACTCGTTCATCAATGTGTCAGCCACATGCCGGATGTCAGTTTCTTTAGTAGCATGCTCATAATGATCTAATGGGTGGCCCACCTCGGGGCGACAGACGATCAGTGCATCCATGGTAGATTTGCTGTGAGGTGATTGTGTTCCATTGATCATTTTTCCGTAGAGGTTAAATAACCAAGGTTCTGGCTTCAGCTACACTTCCGAGTGAGACGAGAGGTTAACCAATTAGATGGAGAGGTTAACCAAAGAGGTTAACATATATATATATATTTTGTTGTGACCCTTTCTGTGAGTCACATTATTACACATTATTATAAGTGGCAAAAATACTGATTCATTTAAGAACGAAATAAGTGACTCACTGAGTATTTTACTCAACCAGTTCACTCATTTAGAAACAAAACGTCCCAGGTTACGTACAGGTGCATCTCAATAAATTAGAATGTCGTGGAAAAGTTCATTTATTTCAGTAATTCAACTCATGGTTCCCCGAGGGCACGAGACGCTGCGTCGGAAAACGCTAGGGGAACGCCTTCAGCGATACCAAGCTCTGAATCATATGTGTAATCAGTCGAATCGATGGGCGAGACGTAAGAGGCGGGTGACGTCATGACCAGGAAGCATTAAAAGCATGTGAGGTGCAGCCGGCGCTAGCTTCTTAGGAGTAAAGCAAGCTCTAGCAGGGATGCCGGAAGTATGGCCTTGCAACGCAGCATCTCGTTCCCTCTGGGAACCATGGTTACATACGTAACCTGGGACGTTCCCCTTCGGGAACTCGAGCTGCGTCGGAAAACGCTAGGGGAACGAGATGTCCACGCCGCCAGATTTGCAAATCCCTGCCTAGTGTGGAAGAGCACAGCTATGGCAAGAGAACAGAGGGGCCTGGTGTGGCTCACAAATCTAGGTCATAGAACCTGACGAACGTGAGGGGCGTAGACCATCCTGCAACGTTGCAGATGTCCTGCATAGGAACTCCTGCCAGAAAGGCCTTGGAGGCCGCCACACTTCTTGTTGAGTGAGCCTTGACTCCCAATGGTGAGGGGAGATCAGAGGACTCATAGGCAACAGTAATGGCATTCACTATCCACCGGCTGAGGGTCTGCTTGGAAGCAGGATGCCCTCTCTTAGGGGGACAATAGCACACAAGCAGTTGGTCGCCTTTCTCCACAGGGCAGCTCTGTGGACGTATGCATCCAGTGCTCGCACTGGACACATACAATTAAGCCTCTGCTGGTCGGGCTCCCT
>NW_015505195.1:4419008-4424143 GCF_001515645.1 Sinocyclocheilus grahami
TCCTCGATAGGCTCAAAAGGAGGCCTACAGAGAGCTTCTAACACCACAGCGAGGTCTCAAGGAGGGACACGAGATCGTACCTGAAGCCTCAGCCTCATCACACCGTGGAGGAAACGTGTAACCAGGGGGTCCTTGCCCACTGAGTGACCATAAAGAGGGGCGTGGTAGGCCGCTATAGCCGCCACTTAGACCTTCAGGGTGGAGTGGGTTAACCCCACGGAGAAACTGGCCTGCAAGAACTCAAGCACTGTACCAATCGGGCAGTTAACTGGGTCAAGCAGGCGGTCTCCGCACCATGAAGTGAAGAGTCTCCACTTCAGGGTGTACAGTTTCCTTGTTGAGGGAGCTCTAGATTGGAGGATGGTCTCAACAACCTTGGTTGAGAGACCAGAGGCTATAAGTTGTGCCCCCTCAGGGGCCACACCCACAGCTTCCACAACTCTGGGCAGGGGTGAAAGATCATACCCTCCGCCTGTGAGAGGAGATCCCTCCTGATGGGAATCTCCCATGGAGTGCCGTCAAGGAGAGAAATCAGGTCCGAGAACCATACTCGGCCTGGCTAGAACGGGGCTACTAGCAATAGACGGCCCCCTTCCCGATGCACTTTCTCTAGAACTCCCAGGAGCAGAGCGATCGGGGGGAAAGGCGTACAGACGAAGCCTCTGCCCAGTCTGTACCATAGCATCCAGCCCCAGTGGAGCTGGATGAGTCAGAGAGAACCAGAGGGGACATTGCGATGTCTGACGGGTCGCAAACAAGTTCACCTGAGCCTGGCCAAAACCTCTCCATATCTGCTTCACCACCTCGGGGTGAAGCATCCATTACCCGGGCCTCGGCCCCTGCCTTGACAGGATGTCTGCTCCCATATTGAGATGCCCAGGAATATGAACTGCCCTCAGCGAGAGGAGCTTGTCCTGGGACCACACAAGGATCTGATGCGCCAACTTGTATAAGGGGCACGAACGTAGACCTCTCTGGTGGTTGATATAAAAGACCACCGCTGTGTTGTCGGTGTGCACCAACACATGGCATTCTCGTAAGTCTGGAAGAAAGTGTTTGAGGGCTCGAAACACGGCCAGGATCTCCAGGCAATTGATGTGCCACGTGAGATGGCGACCACTCCACAGACCGCGGGCAGGCTGGCCACTCATGACTGCTCCCCAACCGGTGAGGGACGCGTCCGTCGCTAGCGTTACACGGCGACAAGGAGCTCCCAGCACCGGGCACTGAGACAAGAACCAAGGTTTCCTCCACATGTCTAAGGCACGTAAGCATCGCCACATGACCTTGATCATGCGAAGCGGGTTTCCCCTCGGGGAGAACCCCTTGGTCTTGAGCCACCACTGTAGGGGTCTCATATACAGCAGGTCAAGAGGTATCACGTTGTACGCCGCTGCCATCAGACCCAGCACCTCTTGAAACTGCTTGACAGTGAATGACCGGCCTTCTCTGACTCCCATGACTGCAGTGAGGATCGACTCGATTCGAGCAGGAGACAAACGTGCCTGCATCATGGTCGAATCCCACACCACGCCCAGATAAGTGGTTCTCCATAATGGAGAAAGCACACTCTTCTTGGCGTTTAGTCTTAACACCAGCTCTCTCATGTGAGCGAGAACAACATCTCAATGTCGAACCGCTATCTGCTCTGTACGAGCTAAAATCAACCAATCGTCGATGTAGTTGAGTGTGCGGATGCCCTGGAGTCGCAACGGAGCCAGAGCAGCATCCACACACTTCGTGAAAGTACGGGGTGAGAGTGCAAGGCTGAAAGGAAGAACACGATATTGGTACTCAAGACTGATCTCTGGTGTGCCCAGAACGGCTAGCTCTGGGGACCTCCGCAGAGGCTGCAAGCCACTCAGTGCCGCTACGTTGCTGGGCGGTATCTGACAGATATGCTCGCTGGAGACCGCTGCGCCATGGAACACCGGCAGGGTTGGCAGAACGATCTCCCGAGGGCACTGGGGGGAGACAGGCACCGTTTAATGCGGTGTGACCCTCTCTGCCCCAGAAGGGCCTGCCCTCGCCTACACTCAAATAGTCAGGACCGTTTGGTCGAGGACCTCTTCGCCTGATGGACGGTCCGCAGATCCGGCTTAGGCTTCAAGGCCCCCAACCCAGAGCGCTGCTTCTGCCTCCGGTCCCGACGCGGGGGAACACGGGCGGCAACGCTCTGTTGCGTCTCCCTATGTGAGGAGCTGGTACGCGGTGGGGACTGCTGCCGCTCAGCAGCCCCCGGAGCTGAAATACGGTGAGGAAGGAACCGCCGCTTGTTTTCGGGCCTCCTGGTCCCTGACGACAACTGAATTGACAGCGTCGCCGAACAGGCAAGAAGGCGCAAGTGGGGCGTCGAGGAGGAAGACCCTGTATTTCTCTTTCATATCCGACAGGGTCAACCACAAATGCCTCTCTGCTGCCACCATAGAAGCGCCGAGCCTGCTCTCCGGGGGGAAGTAGCCGCAGAACGGGCTTCCGATCCCAGCGAGCAGGCAGTGGATCTGGCAGGTGAGGAAGAAGATAGGGACTCGTCTGTCTCCATTCCCTCCAACAAATCCAGCTGCGAACCCCACGAGTGTAGCTGCTGCTCCGCCTCGGTGGAAGCGGGGCCAGCACCGTGAGGAACGCTGGTGAAGGCTCCCTCCTCAAAGAGAGCCTTCCGGGAGTGAAGCAAACGCAGTGGCAACTGCTCACAATGCGGACAGTCGGCCCTCTCGAGAGCCGACGCCGCGTGCTCCACTCCAAAGCAGACCACGCACAAACTGTGTGTATCCCCACTCGTGATGTAGCGTGAGCAGGGAGGAACACACAGTCTGTAACGCGATCTGCTTTCGCCCTTTTTTGTCTTTAGTTTAGACATCTTCTGCTGGAGCTTATACTTTTGAATGCTTGTGCAACTTTTTGGACAGACAACAATAAATAAGATAAACTCACAGAACATAGATCGTGACCGACACACACAGAGAGCTTTACTGAATGACAGAAAGCTAGCGCCGGCTGCACCCCACGTGCTTTTAAAGCTTCCTGGTCATGACGTCACCCGCCTCTGAGATTTTGAATTGAAAATTAGAAATTTAGAATTGAAATTACTAGTGCTGTGTTCAAAATATCAATACAACGATGTATCGTCACAGAGATTTGATGATACAGCTGGCCCTGTATCGATACTGTGGCAGGTGTGCAGCAGTGGACCATGCTTAATTTGTTTAAAATTTTACAACGTTTAAAATTGAGTAGAAAAGTGTGAGGTTTCTAAAAAAGAATGTGTAATGAAATGAAATTATTATTAATTAATTCAGGTTTTGAGAGGACTCGGATCTGAATATCCCAAGTCCACCTGATTAAACCGATTTCAAATTTAAATGGTTTACACCCTATCAGCTACTCGGCCAGCGAGAAGATGTCAGTGTATATTACCAATTGAATATGTATTTTATGTTCTCCCTGGCCATATGGGTTAACACAATTATGATAATTTGTCAGCTCTTAGAGAAGTAACGTTGATCTTGGCAAAGTTTTAACCTTGAAATTATATGACACCAGATGGTATATTAACAATTGAATATGTATTTTATGTTCTCCCTGGCCATGGGTTAACACAATTATGATAATTTGTCAGCTCTTAGAGAAGTAACGTTGATCTTGGCAAAGTTTTAACCTTGAAATTATATGACACCAGATGATGATTATTTATACATGAAACATTAATTTTTATTGGCTATTCTAGATTACATAAAACCTAAACTAACACACACATACACACACATACAGTTTCAGATGACAGAAGTGAGAGTTGACGGAGTTCTATGAAGCTTTCAAGTTCTAACTCGTTTTACGAGTGATTTAAATTCACCTTAGAGAATTTACCAAGCAGAGAATTTGTCTTAATTTTACTGCTTAAATTAGCTCAACACCAGTTCAGCAGATTTGAAGAGTTTGTTCGTTACTTGCGTTCTTTTGGTTGACAGCTGACAAGCTGAGGTGATTCCGCTGCTGACGTGGGCTTCCTGGATGTCTGTTGAGGGAACCCCGTTGCTGATTGGTCGCTAAGGTGGCAATCAGATGGTGGCTTAGCCACGCCCCATACTGTTCCTTATCATGCATGAATCGCATGCTGTTTGTGGAGAGTATTTCTGCAAGTTTTAAATATCTTCTGATAAAAGTATTATCACCAGAGAATGATACAAAATATAAACTCCAGATGATGATTATTTATACATGAAACATTAATTTTTATTGGCTATTCTAGATTACATAAAACCTAAACTAACACACACATACACACACATACAGTTTCAGATGACAGAAGTGAGAGTTG
Source organism: Sinocyclocheilus grahami (assembly GCF_001515645.1). NCBI lineage: Eukaryota > Metazoa > Chordata > Actinopteri > Cypriniformes > Cyprinidae > Sinocyclocheilus > Sinocyclocheilus grahami. The sequence continues at coordinate 4,423,327 of NW_015505195.1, forward strand.
ACGGAGTTCTATGAAGCTTTCAAGTTCTAACTCGTTTTACGAGTGATTTAAATTCACCTTAGAGAATTTACCAAGCAGAGAATTTGTCTTAATTTTACTGCTTAAATTAGCTCAACACCAGTTCAGCAGATTTGAAGAGTTTGTTCGTTACTTGCGTTCTTTTGGTTGACAGCTGACAAGCTGAGGTGATTCCGCTGCTGACGTGGGCTTCCTGGATGTCTGTTGAGGGAACCCCGTTGCTGATTGGTCGCTAAGGTGGCAATCAGATGGTGGCTTAGCCACGCCCCATACTGTTCCTTATCATGCATGAATCGCATGCTGTTTGTGGAGAGTATTTCTGCAAGTTTTAAATATCTTCTGATAAAAGTATTATCACCAGAGAATGATACAAAATATAAACTTTTCACTAACACCAATGTTCAGCGAATAAGACAAGCTCTCATTCGAGCTCAAACAACAGGTATTTTGCATACACAGTAATCGTAATCACTAAAAGAAAAGTTATAAGGCCAAGATTGAGATATCATGGTTTCGATAAACACATCAAATATATAGATATGGCATAACACATACAGTGGATACATTTTCACTACTTCTACGTTTTTAAACGATTGTCTTTTAAAATTGTCATGCCAGGTTCACTTTCTTTGTCTGTGACACAAGAAAGTAAGAGTTTCGGACAGGGCAGGAAGTAGGTGGTCACAAGACATGTGACAGTCATGCATAGATATCTCGTGCTTGCCGGCCCGAGGGCGTGATTAACATAGCCGCTTCCTGTGCATACATATAATAGTTCTTTTCATTGGATCAAGAGGCA
>NW_015505195.1:4425007-4451202 GCF_001515645.1 Sinocyclocheilus grahami
AGGTTCACTTTCTTTGTCTGTGACACAAGAAAGTAAGAGTTTCGGACAGGGCAGGAAGTAGGTGGTCACAAGACATGTGACAGTCATGCATAGATATCTCGTGCTTGCCGGCCCGAGGGCGTGATTAACATAGCCGCTTCCTGTGCATACATATAATAGTTCTTTTCATTGGATCAAGAGGCATCACGCGGTATTTTCAGTCCTCATACAAAAGATCTCTGTGGCAACTCTTGATAAAATTAATCCGGACCTCATGATGGCTGATATCAGTGTCTGTTCATATTTAGAAATCCCTACAAATGACTAGAGCATATATAGGCTACAACAAGGTTTAATCTGGCCGCAGAGGAACACAAATGGGTTGCCCGATATAAAGAGACGTAATCCCCAAAACAGAGCTTCACACTTGTGCAATACGGAAATATCTGCTAAATGTGTTACTTATCTTTGTCAACCTGGCAACCATATGCATGCGCGCGCTCTCTCCACTGTGGATAAACGCACTTGCTTTCTGAAAACACCGCTTAGCTTGCAGTTTAGCGATCTCCACTTCAATATTCTATTCTCAGAAAAGTGTAATTCATCAACTGTTCATTTACGACAAAGAGAGAGAGAGAGAGATACAGAGAGAGGCTGTGTATGTATGAATTACCACCGTTTTGACACATTTCTCTATTAACAGTAAAGTTGTGGCTTTAATTCCTTTAGAAACAATGATGCTACCAGCTCCTTGTTGAGAAAGATAATGTAGCTCTTGAGCGATTAAGCTATTTAGTTGATAAAACTGCAGGGCAGCGCCAAAAAGTTTGTTCCTGAATGTCTGAGTGCAGCCGCAACGTGATCTGTGTGTGTGACTGCACTTAACATCAAACTGCTTCTGTTTCACACAAATGCTGGCACAGACGTGCATGTTCGGCTAGAGTCGCTTTGAACTCGTGCATCTTCGGAAGTGGAGCTGCGCTGAAAGTTACAAAAAATGTCGTGCACACCGCTACACGACGTTTCACGCACTCAAAGCGAACTTCCACCAACACCGCGATGACCTCATAATTGAGGCGCACCAAAGCGAATTTGCAGACCCGTCGAGTATAAATCAGCCTAAATCAGAGCGTGTGTGCGTTAGATACAGTGAAGCCACCGCGTTAGTTTAGAACTCTTCTCATTTTTTTTTTATTGTAGAGAGTGTGTTAATTTGTGCAATGATAACCTACCAGCAATGTAAATGATTTTTAAAATATATTAGAATGAGTACATTACAATATAAATGTATTAGAACAAGTACATTATTATTTATGGGCTTAAAAACAAGATGCAAACAATCAGAATATTGTACCTGGTGGGGAGTGCCCAATGTAAACATGAAACATATGCCATTACCTATATTGTACTGTGGTACAGTTATGGAGGCCCTTCATAATGCAGAGGTCAGCTCCCTGCTCTGCCAATAGTTAGAAATGGCACTATAGTATGCAGTGTTTAACAAATAGCTGTTTTTCAAAATTCTGCAGAGGTGAAATTCAGTGCAGTCCTGTATCGTATCGTGGCCTCTGTATCGTGATACGTATCGTATCGTGACTTTGCTGGTGATACACAGCCCTAGAAATTACTGTGTGTTGTTGGGAAACAAACAACTATTATTGTGCTGTGACTTCATTTGGAACTATTTTTGTTCTCAGAACATAAAATAAAATGCCATGTCAATAAGTTACTCAATATACATTTTTCTATGTAAACATGCTATTATTTTTTGCAGTATCTCAACTTTGCAACACATTCAGAGAAACAAAGTGGCTGATGTATATGGACTTAAATATGTGAAGCATTATTTCCAAATATTTATTCTGTTGCTTTGAGAAAGATAAGACCTTGGATTCTAATGCAGTATATTATAGAGCATAGTATAGATATAGAGATTTGTATTGTAAAATTTATTGTATATTGTATTCAAATCAATTTCTGCTAGCTAGGTAATATTTCTGTTAGGTAAATTACCTGTGTCAGCAGTGTGCAGGAGGCTCAGCCATCAAGTTCTATATATTGCTTATCCATGCAAATTAACTAATTGAGTCCATCTGATGCACACCGGGACATTTTAGGCCAAGGTATCAGCTGTCAGTCAGTGATGCTCTCTCCTGGTTAGAGAATCACAATATGGCAGATCAAACTGTGTGTTTTTGTATGAACGGCCCCTAAAACTCTACTAAAAACAAAGCTGCTTTTGATGATGAATGACCACCATCTATATGATGAATGGGAGAAAATACAAAGGACATATGGGTGACTTGTTGGTGACTAGCAGCATTCTGAAGAGTAATCAAGCATAATATTTATTTTATTAGAGACTGACATTGTTCTTTGCAGTGTTGTGGTCTAATATATCACTGGATAACAGTCCTGATGGCGTGCTTTATCAGATTTTGGCTGAATGCTCTGACAAAAATGATGAGAGAGGTGGCTCGAGGCAGGACTGGTGGGTGTGTGTGTGTGTGTGTGTGTGTGTGTGTGTGTGTGTGTGTGTGTGTGTGTGTGTGTGCTAAGTAAGTGATTGTGATGTTTGTGAGAAGAGTAAGCTGAGATGAGATATTATCTAGTGGAGTCAAACCTAAGTGGGAACACTATAGTGAATTCAGTGGAGAGAGAGAGAGGGAGGGAGGGAGAGAGAGAGAGAGAGAGAGAGAGAGCTCCTAACATCTGAATGGACAAATCCTGTGCTTTAATATTTGAGTCATCAATAATTTTGGTCTGTTACAGGAAAAGACTGTATATTTTAAATATATTTCTGCTAAAAGTAAACTGTCAATGTTTAGGAGTACACCAACATATAAATGCATGCCTCAAAGGTAACATAAATTGACTAAAAGACACCTATTTTTCCAAACCTTGTGATAATTTAATGAATATCTGATTGTGTGAATTTAATACAATGGCAGCACATTGTGACTCACTTTAATGCTTAATAAAGTACCCAAGAATGTCAGCAAAAAAGAAAAGCACTGGACAGTGAACAGGAGAGCAATGGCAGCCTTTATTTTACTGTACAATCACTTAAATTTCAGGTTGTTTCTCAGTAAAACGAATCGGCACACATAAAAAATTATCAGGGAGACCAATTTTAATCATATACGTATACAATTTCAAAAAGAATGCATTTGTCAGTGTTAGATGTATTTCAATAACAGCAGATTTGGTTGCATTTTATATGGGGATTTTAACGCAAAAAGCGTTCGAACGAGAGACATCTGTGACAGCTATATGCATTGTCGCCCTATCTCACCTTTGACCATGTCCGCCAATGACTTGAAGGATGTTTTTAACATCTGATTAGGATGAAATAGGATTGAAATAACCTCTTAATAACCAGCTTACTGCAGCTGCTGTTAACAGTAAACATGAAGAAAGATCACATAATCACTGATTTTTAAAAGTGCTGACAGCAGAGTAAATAGACTTTTAGGGGGGCTGAGATGAAAGATGACGGTTGAAGTCCTCCTAAATATGGCCTAGCAATGCCTATTAGCAGGCAAAGCCCAATCTGACATTTTCTACACTTGTCCAAATCCTGTTTCCATACCAGCCCTAAAACCTTTCTGCTCTCAAACAAGGGAACCCATGGCAATGGTAAGCAGAACCTCAACATCTCAGGCAAAGCTACATAAGGAAGACTACATAAAGAAAAAAAATCAATAACAGCGAGTATTTACATGAAGCATCAAAAGTGTGATAAATCATTTGAAGATAAGACTTCCAGGATCTTTCTTCAAGGTCCTAGAAGATGAGTGACCAGCCGTTTCCAAAAGGCTTTCATTTGTTTTTGTTTGAAACTAATGTGACACATCAGCTTGTGTGGGCGTTTACATCCAGGAAAACAGAGAGGGAACAATCAAAGGAGGGCAAAGGTACACACAAAGAGACACATCAAAGCACCGGCTACAAAAACAACATCTGAGTTCTTGAGAAGACGTGCTCGCCTTTGGGTCCATTTCCTCTTTCAAACTATCCACACTAGAGGAACCTGCGAGCAAAAGAAACAGCGAAAAGCTAGAAGAAATAGCAACTTTAACTCATTTGCCAGCAACATGGTTCAGGTGATGCAGCGATGATCCGTGAGGAGCACTGAAGATTTTTTCTCAACCTTTAGTCAAAGTGAAAACCAGAGCGGTTAATGCGCTGTGACCCCCCGTGAGAACCTGGCGCAGAACCGCTATGAGCTCACTGCAGACATTTATTCCATTAAAGCCAACTTTTCACCTCATTTCCTTCTAAGGCATTTCCAGAGAGTGAGGCTGGGAAAGGAACAAAGGAGGAAAAAAACAGAGGGACAGAGAGGGAGCAGTGCAGGAAGGTCTGGATTGAAATCTAAGCAGGTCTGATGATGCCTTGCAGAGTGTATTGATACATTTTCCCACATTATCATACGACCCCCAGACTGTAAAATTAGAGTTTGTATGCACTAGAAAGCTCATCTATTAACCATTCTAGAGCTAAGGACAGGCTTTAATTCTTAAAATATATCTGTTTTAGGCTGTCTGATTAAAAATTGATCTTTAATAAATTACATGATATGCCAAACACTAAAGCAAATTAATCACATTTATCAATATTTGCTGGGGGGAAAAAGTTGATTCAAGTGCATTACATCATTCATTACAGAAAGTAGTTTTAGAAGTCTATATCAATATACAGTATAGCAAGCAGTACGCAGAAAAGCAATGCTTTAGATTTCCATGCTGTTAACATTGTTTCTTTTTTTCTTTCATATTACTTTCATACAACACAAGAAAGACAAGAAAAATTATAGACATATTCATTCTATGCATGCAGGGGCAAAGGCATTCACATAAAGACACATACAGGGACATTCATACAGACACTCATGCATGTATCCTTGCACACACACATACGCATATGCTGAGTGAAAGAGTCTGGACTCCGAAAAGCTTATTTTGAGTGGATGTGCAGGCAGTTCTTTAATTAGCACTCAGAACTTACAACCATTTAAAATCCATTTATTGCTTAAAACCGCAAGTCTGTTACACGTTAAAAGAGCCAACAGCGCTTAGAGGAGTGTTACTGTGAAAACTCATCTCCAGACAAGGGGCCATTTCTAATCAGATATGACTAAATTTGATCCAGTCTACTGAGGAAAGATGTACGTCAGCAAAGTAGATGCAATTTTGAACATCACCATAATTCATACATTGTGAAAATCAAACCTGAGCTTGTTTGCCATTCTGATCATGTTAAATTGAGATCATGATATTTCTCAAAACCCATTTAAAAGATGAAAGACAACACAGTGTACGCATCATGCTGAACTATCTCTGATTAAAGAAATGGAGTAAAACATGGTTAAAATCACTTTTTTTTGTCATCACCTAAAGTTCAAACTTCTCTTGCTGGTTCATTATTGTCACTGTCATGCCTGCAAAGAGTCTGCCAAGGGAAGGCTGGGTAATAAAACAATTGAAGCGGAATATCTTCAGTTCGACTGTTGCTATGCCAACATCAGCCTATTGAAACAGTGACGTGACTTCCACTGGAAGTAGATGAGGGTTATTGCTGGTTACATCTGTCGTTATGCTAACACAGGATTGGGAAAAAAGATGCAATGTGAAATCTAGGAGGGACTATTTTAATTTCAGAATATACGGTATGTGTGTGATTGACGGTTTCTCATGGAGATATAATCTGGCCTTGAGCAGTTGAGACTCTTGGTTCTCTTTGAATGTGACTGAAGTGTGTGTGTGTGTGTGTGGACACTTTGACCTGAGCATGTTTTGCTTAAGTATTATCTGACATTATCAAGATTAATTTGTTCTGACACAGTTTAACTCTGAGTTCTTGTCATATTTTATTACCATTTCCTATAAAATGCTTAACTATAGCAAATAAACTGTGATATTGTGTGAAACATTGAAGGTTTCTGAATAAATTTTGGTTTGACTGTATATAATATAATATTGAACCGTTCAAAACAACACTCGTGCATGTGTATGTGCATGCCACCAATTGCTTAGATGTGTACGTGATGATTCTCACTTGCAATTGGTGGCATGCACATACACATCAACACGCGTGCACAATGTGACAATGTTTCAGGGTTAATATACAGTATATAACGATACAACTGTGTTGGATGCTTCTGTTTTGCACAATGTAATTTAGTTTTTATCACACCATGTTACATTTTGAGTAAGATTTGTTTATAATAGTTTGTGTTTTGGACAGTTCACTACCCTGAGAGCACATACCCTGATACATCACATCTATTTAATGGCTGCATTTACATCTGCAAGATGTATTTTTTTGCGTGTTTGCTCATCTGCAATATATGTATATAAAGACTTTTCATATCAGAAGTTAAATCGATGTTTAGAAAATGTCTCGAAGATGTTTATGATTTAGAATGTATGTAAATCTGTCATGTTTATCAGATGTTTTCACACAAAGCAGATGTTTCCCAGATCAAGCACTCTTTAGCAGACATCTTAGAGACGTACCTGTGCAATCTGGGTAATAACGTTCTGCATTAAAACAATTTAATTCAAAACTGTAAAATGCCACAGAATATTCAGTTTTGTTAAATCACGCTGGTCTCAAATTCAGATTTACACAATTCAAATTCAAATCATTTTGACATTTCTGGCTCCATAAACCGTTCCGAAATACCTTAATTTTTACATATTTTTTGGTATAAAAAACAAATACCTAATTTATGTAAAAACATAAAACACAATAGTAATAAATGTTTACCGAATCCAAGACTTTTCAATGTAATCTCAGACTTTTGGACCCCATTGTATGTGTAAATTTCTAAACAAAGGTATGATAGATTCTCAGATGTATTCAGGGCTGATTCAATCTGGTCTTAAATCTAAAAGAGCGAGAGAGAGCATTGTACAATATGAACTTTGTGCTGTATGGTGATGTTCTTATGCAGGTCCATGTTATTGTGCATAGAAACAGTCCGTCCCTGAGAGGAGAAAGCAGCTGAAAAACATGGAAGAAAAAAAAGAGGAAAGGAGGGTGGGAGAACAGGAAATATTCCCATTTATCATGAAAAATATAATTTAGAAATTATGATTTGTTTGGGATAGCCTAATAGTCTAATGTAGTCTCAGACAGCACGTTTAGAAATTAAGGATGATGTAAAGATGCCTCTTACATCACCTAGTATCATTACTAGTCGATTTGTCTGTCTCATTATAGTAGGTTTTTGTTTTCATAATAAGAATTAAGTTTATTAATTTCCATAATGTGCCCCAGTAGAGTCGATACAATATCTCTGCATCCTTCTTTTATTTGCCCTGCTTTCCTCTGCTCTTCTCTTCTCTTTGATATCCTTCCTTTGGGAGTCATAGAACGAAATACCAAATACGTGTGTATGCCAACCTCGCCTCCCACCTCTATCGTACTCAATTGGCCTGGAGCAAAGTTCTCCAGCTTGCGCATATGCCTGAAATTGCTCCATCACCAGGAAATTGCATTTATGGATCTGTGGGATATTGTTTTAGAATCAGGCCACATAGCAGCATATCGCACACAAGTGATTGTTTGAGATTAATCTGAAATATAGAAGTTGAATAGGCAAAAATGTAATAAAGGCAGTGTTGCATAAGATGTTTATGTTTTAGATTTCTTCCCAATTGTCATCCAGCCTGTATTTCATTTGCCACAAAATCTTGGGAGTAAAAATATCACCAGACTTGGGGTGGGCACTTTTGGCCAGAATTAGTATTAAAACCCTAGCAACATCCTAGAAGCTGCCCCAGAATACCTTAGCAACCACAGTAGCAATTTAAGTTTGTATAAGTGCGCACCACTCTTCAAAAATGTAAAAGCCTACTTCTCTTTGTAGTCATACTCTTCTCATTATGTTGATTAATGATCCGGCAGTAAGCTCTGTCGCTGGAAAAGAAAGGTTCTGATGGATTCTTTTGTAAAACCACCTGTGCGTTTATGCTCCTTATCTGAGAGTCATTTTGAGTCTGGCTCGTTTCAAGAGACAAGAACAGTGAACATTGTTCATTAGGCCTTCATTTACTCACTGTATAATATACATGTTTGTGTGTGTGTATTATATTCATTTTATAATTTAATTTCACATTCATGTTGATTTTTGTCTTACTATATGCAATCTCAATATCTCTGACTGCGCTTTAGAAGGATGTTAGATTTCTTCCCTGGGAGCTATAATAATTAAAAAAGCTTTGCATCATCTCGCTCTGTTTAGAAATGTGACTTAAAGGGATAGTTTACCCAACAATGAAAATTCTGTCATCATTCTGTCCCACCCTCATGTTATTCCAAACTTGTATGACTTACTTTCTTCTGTGGAACACAAACGAATATATTCTGAAGAAAGTTTTTGTTCATACAGTGAAGGTCAGTGGGGTACAAAAACAACACATAACCACAATTACTTTCAATTGATAAAGATATTTTGAAAAGGTTTCTGATTTTTTTCTTTTAGAATATACAGGTTTAGAATGACATGAAGGTGAGAAAATGATGACAGAATTTTTCATTTTAGGGTGAACTATCCCTTTAACATTTTTTCCCACACTGCACAGTCTCCTCAAAGTAACAACTATTACTGCCATTCCCTGAGCCCACAAGGACTGGACCACAGTGAGCCGTCAATATCACCTATATGACCGGAATTTTAAAAAAAAGCTTCTCTGTCATATTGTACGCCTTTGTTAATACTCACTTTAGCCAGTCATTGGCTCAAACACAGACACACACTGAGGCATGGGGTGTCTGGACTTCTGCCACAGCCCTGAGTTTCCCTCTCTCGTGGCTGGAGTCCCATCTCTGCATCGACTGCATTGACTACTAGAGTGACTAGATGTCTGACATTCCCAGATGCTCCATTGGAAGGAAAATTGTAAAGACATGATTCTATTGGTGCAGATCTCGTAGTGCACAATACTGAACAAATCACATTTTTTCATTTGGTTAAAAGTGATTTGTGCATCATTTCAATATTTTTATTCTCGTATCCATTCACAAAAAGCAAGTTTCACACACTGGTGGCTGTTAGATAATAAATTGTCATGTACTTAGCCTTTTTGTGACTGCAGTTGTGCTTTAAAATGTCAAATAAGCCATTTGTGACTTCAGGGTTTGTGCGATGCTCTCTAGGAAATATAACTCTACCAAAGATTCAGACAGGTCTTATAAAAGGGTAAGTTTACAGATTTTCACACAGCTTTGTACTGTTACAATGGTAGTATACTTTAAGCAGATAAACAATGTGTTATTTTTCCGTTTATTTCAGCAAAAGTCTGCTGCATAACATAAAACGGTTCATCCAGTGGGGGTTTTTTTGAGAGCTCCAGAAGTTTTGTGAAAACTACAGATTCGCATTTTTGTATCCTTGCTCACAGATAGTCTAATTGAGCCCAGTGCATTATGGGTGTTGAAGTTTTCCTACCCTTTTTTTCTGTTTTCTCTAGACATGTAGTACCAATTTAAACATGCATTCATACATACATACATACATACATACATACATAAATGTAATTTTTACTCCATTAATATTTCCATTATTCTTTTTTAACATTTTTGTATACTTTAAGCAGATAAACAATGTGTTATTTTTCCGTTTATTTCAGCAAAAGTCTGCTGCATAACATAAAACGGTTCATCCAGTGGGTTTTTTTTTGAGAGCTCCAGAAGTTTTGTGAAAACTACAGATTCGCATTTTTGTATCCTTGCTCACAGATAGTCTAATTGAGCCCAGTGCATTATGGGTGTTGAAGTTTTCCTACCCTTTTTTTCTGTTTTCTCTAGACATGTAGTACCAATTTAAACATGCATTCATACATACATACATACATACATACATACATACATACATACATACATAAATGTCATTTTTACTCCATTAATATTTCCATTATTCTTTTTTAACATTTTTGGTAATTTTCAGCTCAATTTGAATTAAGTGTTGATATATAATATCTTTTCTAGCTGCCTCAAGAACTCTAAAGTGTCACCGCTTAGCATTTGTTTGTAAAAAGTAATTTCATCTAAATGCATATACAGTACATATTATTAAAGAGAACGAGAGAAATTCACAAGTCAGCGATGGATATTGAAGAAAAACTGATCCTACATGTAGCCTGTGGCGCGCTGGCAGATGACTGGAGTGAATGTCAATATGTTCCGAACTTTAGACGGAGAACAGCATCCCGTGTCACTAAAGAAGGCTGTCATTTGCTATGTTTCTGGGGAGAGAGGACAGGCAGGCCTGAGGCTTTCTATCAGCCAGACCTGTGACAGTCAAAAGCCACCTTTTCATCCACCTTCCATACAGTCTGTGCTCTTTTTTTCTGTCTTTCTCTAGATTTTCTCTCTTTATGCTCCCCAAACACCTAGCAGGGTCGAGGGTTTCTCTGCTCCCTCCTGATAGTAAAGCGCATGCAGTGGTGTGGCAGGGGACAGACTGCATGAATGTGGGACAATTTTCACGCCCAGAGAGGCTTTGTTTTGACAATCCGTGTGACAGCTCCTCCTGTGCAGAAACCCTGTCTGCTGTGAACAAGCAACTTGTTATTTCGTATTAATGTTAATGCCTAACTGCACACTAGTTAAGCGAAAAACTGTATGCTGTACACTGCAAAATCTGATTCATTTACTCAAATGATTTATGAATAGTGACATCAAGCTCAAATAAATTAGGACACACAGTAAATAATACAGAAATTCACTATGAAATATTGAATTGTGACAACTGATAAAATTACTATTAATTAAAAAAAATGTATTAAGCAATTTCTGCACCATTAGCAACATTAAACTGAATTACAAAAAGCTTCTCCGAACCACCCCTTCCACTCACTCCCCTCTGCCAATGCCCATCAATCAGGTAGCCCCGGCCATAAACTCATGCCTTTGGTTGAGCGATGTTTTGAAAGCCCCCCAGAGCCACAAACTTTCCACATTTCTGAAAGTCAGCCTAAAAATGGATAATAAAATGTACAACAAATTGTTTTGTATTCTTCATGATTGTTGCTTGATTGTACGATTTGACCCCAGCGAGACCTTCAGTAAAAGCCAAGGTAGACTGTGCAACATCAATGGCCTTTTGCCAAACAGTATAGTTAAGCCTTGGACAATATTGATTAGGCACAATGTGACATCCTCAATCAATAAATAAATAAATAAATTAATTAATTAAATAAATAAATAGAAAAATTGCACCACAATAAATAAATATAAATAAATAAATACAAGTAAGCCTATATGTTAAAGTTGGCACTGTTTTGTCTGGGGAAAAAAAGAGTCTGCAGCTGGCTAAAAAAGAATTTGTGGACTGCGAACTCAAGGTAATTTTGATAAATCGATCAGAACTTTAAGGCAACGTTTGACACAATATTATTTTGCATCATATACTGTACAATACCGTTCAGAAAATTGGGGTTGCTAAGATATTTTTATGTGCACCAAGGCAGCATTTATTTGATCAAAAAAAAAAAAAAACATACAAAAACAATCATATTGTGAAATAATATTAAAAATTAAATGGTCCCACTTTATATTAAGTGTCCCTAATACCTGTGTACTTATATAGTAACTAAATGTGTAAGTAGTATGTAACCACAGTGTAAGTACACACTGGTACATAGTATCTACAGCTGTAGTATTTCTGTAACTACACACATGTAACAACCCTCAGGATGATTTGTGTAAGGTCAAATGTGTAACAGGACATTGGTAACAACACTTTTTTCACTTCACTAAGTACTCGTGTAACAGGAAATATATAACTACATTTTGTAACTACAATATGTATAAGAGTAATTGGAACCATTTGATCCAGGGGGTGGAGATGGGTAGGTTTAGGGATATGTAAAGTGGGAGGAGTTGGATCTCAAGTTGGAGTTGGTGCACCACTGTAATACCAGTGTACTTACATGGTAACAAAAGTGTAACATTCTGGACACCAACCACAATTTATATGTAAATCCTAACTTACTGGCCACTGCTGTGTAACATTAGAGTAATTACATGATAAATCTAATATAAAGTGTTACACTTTCTTTACCAGAAAAAAAGCTGTTAGTCCTGTTACACATTTGTACTTTCATTACCAAAAAGTGTTGATATCAATGTCCTGTTACACATTTGTATTTACACATACCATTCAGTGGGTTGTTACAGATGTGTAATTACACAAACATTAGAGCTGTAGCTACTATGTACCAATGTGTACTTACACTGTGGTTACATACTATGTACACATCTAGTTACTATGTAAGTGCACAGGTATTAGGGACACAATATAAAGTGGGACCCAATTTAAAATAACTGCTTTATATTTCAATATACTTTAAAATGTAATGTATTCCTATGATGGCAAAACTGAATTTTCGGCAGCCATTACTCCAGGCTTCAGTGTTACATGATCCTTCAGAAATCATTCTGATATGCTGATTTGTTGTTTAAAAAGCATTTATTCTCATTATCAATGTTAAAAACGGTTGTGCCGCTTAATATTTTTGTTGAAATTGTGATGCATTAGTTCAGGAATCCTTAATGAAAAGTATAGTTAAAAAAAACTGCATTTATTTTAAATATAAATGTTTTGTAAAAATGTCTTTATAGTCGCATTTAATCAATTTAATGTGGTCTTGTTGAAAATAAGCATTATATTAGTATTTCTTAAAAAAAAAAAAAAGACAAGCTAGTAAAAGACATGTCAATCATTTGTCTGTGAGCATGTCTTACTTTAGAGTTCACAGACTTATTATCTTGCTCAACAACAAAATAAATATTTTGTGATTCTCACAATTCGACCACAGCAAATCACAGTGTGCACTGAACTTATAGATGTCTCTGTGCATTAAAGTAGTTTAAGACAGGGTTGATGTGACATTTATTCACAATTTAAAACCTTAAACACAGTAAAGAATTGTGTCCTAGCTGTGAAGCTAAGAAAAAGCACATAAATAAAACAAACTCTGCTGAATATTGTGTAAATGTGAGCCAATCATAACCCACAGTGACCTGAAAACAGCTGAAAATTGCTTGCAGAGGCCCCTGAAATTCCAGGGACAGTTTAATGAAAGCCAAAGAAACCACATTCTGCGGTTCAGCGACTGGACTTCACTGCACCTGTAACTGTACATCCCAAATTAAGGTGCCTTTTGCCTTCACCTCAATTGCGTTTCTGATCCCCAATTCATGCAGGAACTTCAAATATATTTTTTCTCTTATTGGTCACCAACACGGCATAAAGGTAACAGTTCCAAGGGTAAATTCTCTTCAGGACTGAAGCAGTGTGTGTGTGTGTGTGTGTCCCATTCGATGCCACTCTCCAAGGTCTTCCCCTTCTCACTTACTCCATTTCCCCCAAGGAGATACACTCAATAAAGAAGGGATACACTCATCCAATGGAGCATGTTTTAGCGCTCGCTCTTCATTACAGTCCCACTGTGACATCTCACCCTCTCTCATTTCTCAACTAGACTTTAATGATACTGAACACGCACCAGCAAATTACACACTCGCAAACCAACACCAACACAAGCAAACACCAATTTACTGAATGACACGGTTTCTTATAAAAATGCACAGCAAGTCCCACAGATATTACTTTGGAGAAGCAACAAAAGGTATGTTAGTGTGTTTTGGCGTCATTGGTAAAAAGAAAAAAAAGTGTACTACTTTTTATACTAAATGTTTCAAAAAAACAAACAAACAAAAAACCCAGATGTGCTCTGTATTTCAGCACTGTGCATGGGATTAAGATTCTGTTGGCGAGGTTACTGCTGTCAGTCAACACTGTGAGGTCCTGTGAGAGGACAGCCCTGACTCAGCTCAGCTCTTTCTGCTCCCATGCTGCAAAAGACAGCTCTGACCTGCCAATCAAAATGAATCTGCCCTCAGAGATGAGAATATCAATGACTCAGTGCTTTCAAAGATCACATCGTTCATGTACGGTGCAGCCTAGTTGTCATGTAAGGAAACACTCGCAAACCAACACCAACACAAGCAAACACCAATTTACTGAATGACACGGTTCCTTATAAAAATGCACAGCAAGTCCCACAGATATTACTTTGGAGAAGCAACAAAAGGTCTGTTAGTGTGTTTTGGCGTCATTGGTAAAAAGAAAAAAAAGTGTACTACTTTTTATACTAAATGTTTCAAAAAAACAAACAAACAAAAAACCCAGATGTGCTCTGTATTTCAGCACTGTGCATGGGATTAAGATTCTGTTGGCGAGGTTACTGCTGTCAGTCAACACTGTGAGGTCCTGTGAGAGGACAGCCCTGACTCAGCTCAGCTCTTTCTGCTCCCATGCTGCAAAAGACAGCTCTGACCTGCCAATCAAAATGAATCTGCCCTCAGAGATGAGAATATCAATGACTCAGTGCTTTCAAAGATCACATCGTTCATGTACGGTGCAGCCTAGTTGTCATGTAAGGAAAAAAGAAAGGCAAAAACAGAGGCCATAGTTTACTCAAAAGTTTGTGTGTATAAAAACATGAGAAAATTTATAGCAGGGACAAAAACCTATTCAGTCTGCTGGGCATCAAATTAGCAACACAACACACACCTTGACAGCTTCTCTTAATGAATACAATATTTGGGGCATGTATACAGCACATATATAGCATGCATATAATACATGTGTATTATATTTAAATACAGGCCTGCACATAGTCATAATTTATCAAATAATATTAAACCCAAGTATTGCTGGTTAATAATGCAAAAGCTTCAGTTAAAAATGATTGTCTAACCCTTTTTTCATGTGTGCCTATTACACAATTGTTATTAATAAAGCAAATAAACTGCAATCCGACTATGCAGCATAGACGTAATTTGTTAGACTGCACAAGCAAATTAGTATATCTTATTTGTGCTCTTAGAAAATCAGAGCCAGAGACACTTAAAGAACGGGGAGGGGGAGTGACATTGACACAGAGAGGGCTGAGTCACGAGAAGTTCAAAATTGATCGCTTGAATATCTGCTCTCAAAATCCTCCAGTAGCTCAGAATTATCACTTGACAATGTTTGATGTTCAGTAGCTGCATTTTTTTTGTTTTATGAGAGTCATAATTGTAACACAAAGTCTGTCAGCTAAATCTAAATGAAATCACAAAAACCTGTTCTTTCCCTTAGGTTTGTCCACAATGAGCCAACCAGAAATACTCATCTTAAAGCTGTTTGAATGTATCCTGTTTTTAACTCTAAACCGAGTAGAAGGAGACTTTTCACATAAAGATTCTAACATCAGATCTAGACCAGTATACCTGGAAACTGATGTTCCTACAGAGACTGCAAATAGGTTTCAAACTTTTAATCTGCAATTACTGCCTGTGGCATTGACTCGCTAACAGCCGCCATGTTTATCTGACCCAAAATGGTCATTCTACAAATGGCTGGACATCACTCACACACAACAGCCAGCAGCATTCAGAGATGTACACGCTGATGCATTGAATTTCTGCCAGACTTTTGACTCCAGAATTGCTGAGTAACGGCATAAACAGGAAGCAGATGCACAAGGGTTCTTCCTGATGCTGCCAAACACCAACAGTGCTGGATCATGGAGAGGTTATTTATGCACATTTTCTCCTCTCAGCTGCAAATTAAATTTATTATAACTGTGTTTATGTTTTTCAAATGTGCCGTTTCAAAATAAATCGAGGGAAATGTCAGGGCTTTTACGGTCCCACAGAATTGAACAAAAGCGAGTGTTTCAGCAGTGACACATATTTATTGAGTTAATAGCTGTTATTGTAACCCTACGATGCAATGTGACCCACACATCACCAACTGATGACAATATCACAATTGAACAAACTTTAGGTGTCAAAGCATCTTCACAGTTATCCAAGCAACATAATTACAGAGCAAACAGAAACTGTCGAAAATTATTTACATGCATCCCAGCCAGAGGCAGACAAAGTACACAACTCCATTACTTGAGTGAAAGTACAGATACTGCTGGTCAAATATTACTCCATTACAAGTAAAAGTTGTAAAGACAGATTTTTACTTAAGTAAAAGTACAGAAGTACTTGCTTTTAAAAGTACTTAAGTACCAAAAGTAAATTTCCTTTTTTATGTCAGTGCACTGTTTTATTATTGATGTAATACTTGCAATACTTATGAAGCAACTTAGAATACATTACACCTACTGAATACACTGACTAGCTTGTAGTATCTTTGGAATAAAGAGCTTTTAGAACGTTAAAAACCTATGGGGAAAAAACAAAACAAAAACAAAAATTATTATTTAACACCCCAACCCACTCTCACAAAAGCAGGATGGTAGTGATCTCACACAGCTCTGGACACATCTATGTGCAACCATTCATCCACATTTGAACAGAGTGGACAGTGAAATTGCTGTAAATACAGACTGATAAGGAAGAAAATCAAAACCTGCTTTAAAACCCAGCAACACAACTATAGCTGTATAACTTTACAACAGCAGCACTGCTTTAACAAAAAAGCAAAACAGCAAGACTTATTTGACATCAAAACAAAAATTTAAAAAATGCTGTCTAATCGCTCTCGCTGTACTTTGATGTCACACAGAATGGTTTGCAGTGCTGCTTCAGTCAAACACCTTTTGTGTTTTATTAGGAGACGCACAACAGTTCTTCTGTGGCTTTATAGGTAATATTTTCACTTACACAATTTAGCAAAATCAGACAATATTGTGTCTAATATAAACCACAATATTAGCTTCTTTATTATTGAATTGTTGTAAATAAATATCACATTTGGAACTGGTCAGTGCTAAAAGAAAATGCTGGGAAATCACTTCATGTAGCCCCAAGAGTGATCACTGATATACTGTCTGAAAAAAGAAAGTCACGTTTTAGAGAAGAAAAAAATCACCCACTGACTTTCAAAGCTGCTAACGACTTTCTACTTCGAGGACCTTGATAGAAATGTAGTGGAGTGAAAAGTACAATATTTGTCTTTAAGATGTAGTGAAGTTAAAGTCATAAGATTCCAGAAAAAATAATACTCAAGCAAAGTACAGATACTCAAAACGTGTACTTAAGTACAATACTCAAGTAAATGTACTTAGTTACTGTCCGCCTCTGATCCCAGCCAGTATTTCCTCATTGGAACTGGCCAATGAAAGCAATGCTGACATTGAGAGTCCAACAGGAAAAAAAAAAGGGGAAAAAAAACCTTTTACAGAGCATGAACTTCAAATTGTAGATGGGAAGGTTCCAGTCACGGTTAAATGACACGGTTAGGGTTACAACAAGTCGCAGATATATATAGCACATCATATGCCCAGGCCAGTCCTCAAGCCTATGTGATCAGTGTGCCTTCTTCCCTACACTCTTTTCAAATATAAAGTATTAAAAAAAACATATATATATATATATATATATATATATATATATATATATATATATATATATATATATATAGAGGGTGCAGAAACTTGTTGCATCTTTCCCAAAAATACTCATGGCTGTATTAGATCAAAAGGGTGCTTCTACTAAATACTGTGCAAAGGGTCTGAATACTTAGGACCATGTGATATTTCAGTTTTTCTTTTTTAATAAATCTGCAAAAATGTCAACAATTCTGTGTTTTTCTGTCAATATGGGGTGCCGTGTGTACATTAATGAGGAAAAAAATTAACTTAAATGATTTTAGCAAATGGCTGCAATATAACAAAGAGTGAAAAATTTAAGGGGGTCTGAATACTTTCCGTACCCACTATATATATATATATATATATAGTAGGTACAGTGAGGCAATTACAATGGAAAAGAATGGGTCTAATCAGTAATCATTATTCTTTAGGGCTTTTCACACTTGAAATATTTAACCCTTGGTCATTCTAAACCCCAAGTTAAGGGAATCCTGGGTTATCTTGCTTCATGTTTCACACTGCTCATAATTTACCCAGGGTTAATAATCAATCTTGGGTATTCATAATCTGACGTTTCGCATTTTGCATTCCTAAACCCAGGTTAATGTTCTTATTTGCATATTTGCAGTGTCAGTGTCATTGATTGGGCAAACGCAGCATGCGACCTGTTAACATAAAGACTCTAGCATTGTGCATCCTCATATTATATACTGCCGACTATACTATCGAGTTTTTCCTGAATGGACTTTTCGGCCTATAAAGGTACGAATGAAACGGTCTCTTCTTCACTCCAATTGACACATTTTCCATCATCATTTGATATTTTTCCACTCAAACACTGAAACGATTACTTATCAAATGTCCTGTGTTTCTGTAACTGTTCAAAGCATGTGAAAATGACTGTAAAAAATATTTTAATAACTTTACAGCTCAAATAGCCACTTTTTAACAGAAGAATTAATGTAAATATAACCTTCACATTTCTGTTTTTAAATCCTCCATAAATTGGCCCCATTTACTTCCATTGCAAGTGCCTGAACATTACTGGTATTCATCATTGTGCCACAGATGCTGCTGATTGAGCTTAACTTGTACTGAACCCAGAATACTCTTTCAAGCTTGAAGAACCTTTTTTAAACAGGTCTGAATTACATAAACACCTTACTGGACATTAGTTTGTTTTGTGTGAAGGCACTTTGCAGTGTTGTGTAAGAAAGATGGTTTATAAAGAGTCAACTGCTTTACACTGAGAGTGGGAGCTGAATCTGAACCAACCCAAAGGGCAGCTGAGAGATCTGCGGCAGCTCTGGCAAGACCCAGAAAAGCTATAATGGAGGACAAATTGAGCATGTAAGTAGCAGTGAGCTTTGTAGAGAACTAAGGATCTGAGCAGCCAACTCTTAAACCCTGCACTCTCAGTATCTGCTCAGCTTTCTGCTCTTTCCCACTGATAAACTATTTAGCTGATCTGTGGTTTCAACCCACTGTTTTTGATGTTGCAAAATTGTAGGGGGAGAGTGCTGTGTTTTTACCAGGTGTTTTGAACGAACTGCAACCATTAGGTTGGAAACAGGCACCTTATGATGGAGGGCAAGAGGTTGGGAACTACAACCCACTATCTAACCTGAACTTCAACAGTAACACGACAATACAACTATTCCAGTTTCCTAGCAACAAGTGCCTAGCAATTATAAACATAGTCTTAACCTGGTTTGGCATTTTGACTGTTTGTGGGATCTTGCATAAGCCTCAGCATGAGTCTCATTAAGTGTAAGTCAATAGCAGTTTAAGAAGGGAAAGCTGAGTAGTTTGACATCTGTGTGTTTATACCTGCTTTGAAACACTGTAGTCTGCCCTGCAGGAAACTCAGCAGGCCGGGAGAAGGTAAGACAGCTAGAGCAACACTCCATCTCTGCCTACAGATTATATGCACGCTGTGTGCACCCAGAAAAAAGCTCCTTGGCCCCTTGTAGAGATCACCTACGAAGCCAAAACAGAACAGAAATAGTTAATAAAACACACATAAAAAAACAGTTAGAGAAAGAAGAAAAAAAGATTGCAAAAAGTTGGATGTGATACTGTATGTCAAGTCCAAAAACAGAAGAATCAGATGCAACTTTGTTCTCAAAACCTTTTTAACCTTAATTTGTAGCAATGTCGAGATCAAACTAACAAGGCCGAAATTGTCAGTGTTTTGAAGGTTTGGTGGAAAGTGTCAAAATAAAATCAGTTCTGGAAACTTCACTTTTAAACAGGCTTTGTATTAAAGAAATCAAACTTCTGAGAAGCACTAAACTGTAACTGTGGCTGCTGAGCAAACAACGCACTCAGAACAAAACCATTTTATTCACAGATGTCTTACTTTGTACGTAATGCTATGAGTTTTGACCTGTGGCGAGCAGTGACTTTTTTAACCGGGTATGCTGAGTGCTAAGATTAAGTATTGAATTTTAGAATATTGAATTTGATGTTCCGAATTTCCTCTTCATTTTGAAAACTTGAAGCTGTATTTTTAAAAACTGGATATTTGCAGTCAAAGAATTCAGAACCAAAAACTCGCTGTTTGAAAATACATGTCTATAAAATTCTGCTATAAAAAAAATTCAGTTGTGATACATTTCAAATGTTCAATATTCAAGTTAAAAAAAATCTAATTCAGAACTATGTTAAATGCCACATAATATTCAGTTTTGATAAATGCCACTTGTCAATAATTCAAATTTATACAATACAAGTTCAAATAGTTGTCATATTACAAGCTCCATAGAGATCAGGTTTTTGTTTTTAAATGTCCCTTTTTTGCTTGCTTCAGCTAAAAAAAAAAAAAAAAAACGGAAACATATTTTCACTTAAAACAGCCAAATGCCTTGTAAGTGTGCATCAGAAATATTCATGAGTGCAATTAAAAGTCTCCGTAGGGGGGGGGGGGGGGGGGAACACAAGTACAAATCAAACGTATTTTTAAACCATGCAAATCCCCGGCATAATTGCACCAAAAGATGAATTTAACCATAGCCTTCTGAAACCAGGGCAGACTTCTATGAAGATGAGAGACGCAGAACTTGGATGCTGCACCCTTGACAACTGAGGATATTATGGGATTGGAGCCGGTTAAGTCACAACAATATGGCATTCTGTGGGGTTGTCGTGTTAGTAAGCTCATCTGGAAGCTGGCAGCAATAATACTGGTGCATCTCTAAGTGTGCCCTTGCAGGGTACATTGCCCCCTCATGAAAGTAATATGGTTTTGCTAACTCTCAGCAGGTTCAGTTGTAGAGGAGCTTGAGCCAAGCACGTCGTTTTGTGATGACAAAAAAGAAGAACATGGAGCAGGGAGGGTATTTACATTCTTCATTTTCTCTCTACAGACGGCGAGATTATTGCCTGCCATTATGAGTGTGTTCCAACTGGGAGCAATTTATTTAGATTAAACTTCGCTGTTGTTTCCTTAATGCATTTCAGAAAATATGCAGGGTACATTGCCCCCTCATGAAAGTAATATGGTTTTGCAAACTCTCAGCAGGTTCAGCCAAGCATATTGTTTTGTGATGACAAAAAAGAAGAACATGGAGCAGGGAGGGTATTTACATTCTTCATTTTCTCTCTACAGACGGTGAGATTATTGCCTGCCATTATGAGTGCGTTCCAACTGGGAGCAATTTATTTAGATTAAACTTCGCTGTTGTTTCCTTAATGCATTTCAGAAAATATTAAATTGTGTGAGGAAGGACATGAGCACAAATAGAAGAGGGAGAGAGAGAGCTGTAATAAGCAAAAAGGTGTGGAGCAATGGAGATGGAAAAGAATTATTAGCGCATATTTATTTTATGGAGAGAAATGAAACAATTCTGTTATGATTTTGTCAGACCGAGAGATGCAGTCAGTTCAAGATGGACGGGTCTCGCATGCACTTCTTCCATGGCGAAAATCATAATGATCTCAATTACACGGTCATCTGTCAACACAAACAAGTTTGTTTTCTCCATGTGTCACCGTCTCTGATGGAAATGTCAACACCGCCTGCGTAGATTTAAAGAAAACCTTTGCATTGAAATGACAAAACACTCACAACAGATGCACACTGTTAGGGAACAAACAGGCAGATGATAGAGCTGGTCGGGTGCTGTTGTTTCCATGGTGAATACTTTCACAAATGAGAGTCCATTACTTAGCTCACTTCTCGGGATGTCATGGATCCAGTAGCTTAAAGGGCTTGATACTGAATAATGAAATTCATGAAAGAGACTTCAAATTGGAAATTACATCAGATGTGTTATGGCTACAGATATATATTATGGTTCACATATTTACTATCTGAACTCTCAGCCTGAACTCATTAGTATTCCTAAGTAAAGTTTCCACATACATTTTTGCATGTATGGATATCCACTAAAATTCATTGACAGCATCTAAACCATACAGCATTGAAATAAAATAAAATTTTATTACAAATATATTTAGTTACACAGACAATCAACATATTGTGTGTCTTATAGAGATTATATAGATATTATAGATAAATTCCTAATCCCGCCCTATCAATAACCACTTTTCAATAAAACCATATTAGGAAGAAAAATATACTGACATTTTTGTTACAATAAACTATTGTATAAATATTTATGTAAAAAAATCAACCAGTTAAGTCCACAAATTCAATATTCATACATATTTGTACACCTGAAAGTCATTTATATACGCTATTTAAAATATGCTTACATCTTAGTTGCAATCAGTAAAACATACATACAAACTTAATAGTGGTAAAAGGATTTAAGTAAAAAAATATACCGTTAAAAAAAAATGGGGTTGTTAACATGTATGCTCACCAAAGCTGAATTTATTTGATCGCAAAGCATAATAAAAGTAGTGCTATTTTGAAATATTATTGCAATGTAAAATAACTGTCTATTTTAACACATTTTAAAATGTAGTTTATTCCTGTGATGGCAAAGCTGAATTTTCAGCAGTCATTACGCCAGTCTTCAGAGTCACATGATAATCATTGATAATCATGATAATCACATGAAATCATTCTAATATGCTGATTTGGTGATCAAGTAACAATTATTATTAATGGTAAAAACAGTTGAGCTGCTTAACATGTTTGTGGAAACCACTATATATTTTTTCAAGATTCTTTGATAAATAAAAAAGTAATCACACATTAGAACTAATTCCCTATGGACGTACAAAAACTGAATGTTAAACAGTCAGTGTGCTGCCCTAAATGTTCAAAGTGTGAGAGACCTGCATACACACTTAGTTAAAGTCTTAGCTCTGTAAAGGGGGATATTATTATATATCTCAGTCCGACCTCATTAAACCACATTGCTGAAATCACCTCATGTCAGCCTGCCCCTGCGCCTGAGGCTCAGCTTATGCCAGTCTGCCCCCTGCGCCCAAGGCATGCTGAGAGTAAAAGGCTCTTCTTCATACTGCAAATCGACATTATTCATCTATATCATGGAACTCAAAACTTCATAACAAAGAACTATAGCTCGCCTCCTGTTTACAAGAATTAAAGCATTGAATCTTTGTTTCATTACTTTTAGCACACTAATCTAGATTTAAATCTGGAATTGGACAGTCATGTGAACAAAGAAATTCTCTCACTTCAGAGCCTAAAACTTTGAAGCTTCCTATATGCTGTAAAGGGTAAAATCAAAATTTGGTCTAAGCTTGAAAAATGAAGTTTGTTGTTTAAAAAAATATTAATAAATACAAAATTTAAAAAAATTACATAAATAAATAAAAAGAAGTCATAACAACTCTGGCTCTAGGCATGTAATACTTGTGTGGAATTTAGTTTCCAAGGCAACAGTGCATTCCAGGAGAGCTGAAGTGAGGGGCATACGAGTTTAAATATATATTTTTCTGAGATTATATAAATGAAAGGTGGATGAAAAACAGGGGTGTCAGGATGATTATGTAAAAACTAGCAGGAAGGGTGGTGGGTCATGCTTTTGGAAAAATTTGAATTCCCTCACTGCATTGCTATTTAGCACGTTTCTGTGGTTCAGGAAGTACTTCGCCCATTCTATGAATGTTACAGTATATCAGTTGAAATACTCTTTCAGCACTAAAAAGCAGAGCAGTACTATTAAAGAATGAATTAATTTCAGGCACCAATGTGACTTTTGTCATTTGTTCATTTTTTGCCATAGTTTTTTGTCCTAAACTACACATTTATGAATAATTAACTACACATTCTTCTATATAGCTTGATTCACTGGTCTTATATCACATGAGAAAACAACAGGATAGCAACTGTAATAAAGTTTTTTTTATCTAAAACCCATGGTTAGGGTTGTATGTATCTTTGGAATGCTGAAATCACTGTCAGTTATGGCTGATAAACCATTTTTATTATAAAAAAAAAGATTTTGCTTATAATCACATCTTGTGCAATACTTCTTAACTTATTTAAATTCAATTTAAAACACTGTGAATTATTAAATATTTATGTTCATTCACGTTCGTTTCTGTCAACCATATATTATGCTTAAACTCTTGAAATGACATGGCACTTGCTTCACACGTACAATATGCTTATAAACATTATGTATATAGGGCGAAAGAGTGTTTCTGTTCACATTGTTTCATAACAGTGCTAATTTACATAATATGACTTTCATCTATTTCATGCTGTGAGAAACAAAGTTGACACCAGGATCCCAGAAAAAAAACAGAAAGACGCATTAACATCAGAGACAGACAAAGCAAAAAGACTCATTTATGATCCTATGTTAAGTGGCCAGTAACAGACACAACTTCATGACTTGATTTAAATAGCTGCTCCAGTCAAATGCAAATGACCCACAATACATCATCGAAACATTTCTCTTTCTTTCATCCATTATGTGCTATCGGCCTCTACCTTTTTCTAAATGGTAGTTTACCTAATCAATCAAGGTTAGTTACTAGGTCTAACTACAGTAGTATTGGTCTGAGAGTGCTCTAGGTCTCCTCCCAGTGGTGGACTGATCTTATTTGTCTACCTGCACTAGATATATTTTAGGGCATTTAGGTTACAATGTCTATGAATACTACAGCCATTAGTATCCATCAGAGCTGCTGCGTTAAACAGATCTGCCAGGAGAAGAGAGCGTAAATGGACCCGGCCTGGGACTCACACAGATTCTGCCAGACTGAGCTGAGAGTTTAAGCTTGCGAAGGCCCTTGGGTAGTGATGTATTAGCCGAACAGTGCTGATACAATGGATATAGAATGAACAACAGCTCCTGTAAGGTCAAACTCAGGTTTTGGAGGCACTTCACTGTTCACTAGACTTATATAATGAGATAACATCATCATTCCACATCCTGGACATGAGTTCCTCGTCTTGGCCTCTCCCTGGACCATCTGCTCTACATCTCCAGGCTTGAATGTCACTTGCTTTTCATTGCTTTCATTTGAGCCAGCAGAGAATGACTGAGCTGTCGGACCAGCCAGAAGACCCCCGGTCTCTCTGGACTTCCGCCTTTTCAGGCAACGGTGCTAATTAAATACACAGGGTTTGGCACAGATGCCCACTTCCCTCTCTTCATTGTGGGTTTCACAGCAGTTCTCCTGCCATTAACCTACATATGCATCTCACTAATAGGGCTGGGTTAAATATTTTGATTTCTCAATTTTAATTGATTCTCATTTTGATGAACTGATATCGATTCTTAAATCCTAAGACTCAATCTTTCAGCTGTTTTGAGTTGATGCATGAACAAAACTTCACGAACGTTTTTTTGTAGCGTGCCTTCCATCAAATGAATCGCAATATACTTTGTGCTTTGTCATTTTGATATGTAACAAAGTCTCAACTTTCAAATGTTGTAGATTTTATTATGAAATCAAGACAACGAATAACGTTTTGGTGCTCTTTAATGTGAAGTAACATCGTTTTAATCACCTCAGTTGAAGCAAAGCAGCAGCGTGGAGCGCACATGAACTAATCATCTCTTCCTCTGTACTACTAGTTATAGCACAAAGTAAACATGAATGAACATAAGAAGGTATGTTGAAAGATACAGTACAACTTACCTAAATGTATAATGTAACCACTCAGTCAGTGTTTCAATGGCAGAACGACGTCAATAATGTAGCTTGTTCAAATATTGAACCTGTTCTCCAACATTTAATGTTTGAATAAATACGTAATGAAAACAAGTTATGACAGCCGCCATAATTGTTCATATTTCCAGAAATGAATTGAAGTATAAATATAATTATGTCATTAAAAAGTTATTATAATGTTATTATTATAAAAACTGCCTTATGTGCACTTTACATTTTGTACAATTGTTACCTTTACCCTTTAATATTAATGTATCAAATGACAGGGTTCCCTATAGTTTACAGCATTAGCTGAGAGAGAAAATTTACTGTATCTGATATAAATTAAAAAGAATCAATATAGAATCAAATTGAGACTGAACCAAATCACAAGCTTGTGAATCAAATTGTGAAACCTGTGTCAATACCCAGCCCTACTCACTACACAGTGGGATTCTCATCCATGACTTTCTCTCTCATTTTCTCTTTTAACACAGACTTTTCATCACAGAATTCCCTCCCACAAAGTGCACAAACCTCAGGTGGAAATTTTGAGACGAAAATCACATTCAATTAGAGATAAGATTCAACACATGAACAATGGTGAGCAATGTAAAAGTACAGTGCAGCTGACATGAGAGCTGAACTACATGGATAGAAGAATTCTAATGGATCCTCTCACCAACCCGGTTATGGCACTTTAGTGCACTCTTAACAGCATGCTCTCCATTCCTCTCTCTCTCTCTCTCTCTCTCTCTCTCTCTCTCTCTC
>NW_015505195.1:4451212-4453746 GCF_001515645.1 Sinocyclocheilus grahami
CGCTTTTGTGCTCTCTTTCCAGCGCGCTCTCCACCTCTCTCTCTCTCTCTCTCTCTCTCTCTCTCTCTCTCTCTCTCTCTCTCTCTCTCTCTCTCTCTTTCTCTTCTCTCAGGTCTGTGCAGTTTAATTGAGGTCTGTGCAATTAAATTGTGCACTGGATGCCACATTCAGCTCACTCGATAAATAGTGGCAGCACATCCTGAGGAAATAAAGGCTCTAACCTGTCCTGTCCCCACCCCTCCCTCTCCCAGAGGAAATTCGGATGTGCCACAAAAATTTAAGCTCTTTCAGTCTGAACCAACAACACCCCTCCACTGCCACCACACACTGATGTTGCAACATCACTCCTTTATCTGAGACTATCTGGAGATCTATAGCGATCTCTCACATGGCTGCAGCACCTCGCTGGTTGGCTGTAATTAGCAAGCAATTCCATTAAGGCAAATGAAAGGGTCTATGAGGCTTAATGGCTTCAATATCAATGGCTGGAATAAATATCATCCATCGGAAGCCGCCTTAAGTTTAACAAGCCAATGAACTCAACATCACCTTTGTGGTAAGTGAAAAACCTTAAGTATTGTATGCTGCTACTCTGTTCCTGAACGGTTTTGGTCTATATGGGCAGAATGCAAATTATATTCTAAATTTATTCTAATAATTTACTAACCCTCATGTCATTCTAAAACTGTAAAAGAAGATATTTTGAAGAATGTTACAACTGTTTTTGTACATACAATGAAAGTTAACTGGGTCATTTTTCAAAATATCTTCACAGAAGAAAGTAAGTCACAGGTTTGGAATGACTAACTGAATTTTCATTTTTCGGGTGAGCTATTCCTTTAACACGTGATACATACAGCACAAAGCATTACCACTTATCTATCTCTCACCGTAACCACTGAGATGTCAGCTTGACTGCAATATTTCATGAAGAATGATGTCTGTTTTTCATCCTAAAGACGCGTGTTGACATGTTCAGTTTTATCTTTCTCCCGCTTTTGAAGTCACTCTTCTTCAACATTAAGAGGATTCACTGTACTCTAAAGAGAGTAGACATCATTTTTCAGTCTTACTTTCAGGCTAATGTGTATAAAACACAAAACACCTGATCTGAGGAAAGAAAGGACGGATATAAACAATGCTTACAGTTCAAAAGTTTGAGGTCAGTAAGATTTTAAAAAAATGTTTACTATAATCAATGTTGAAAAAAGAATAGAAATTGAAAAAAAAACAGCACATTTTTAAAATTGATTTTTTTTTTTACATTAAAACATCTTGATTGCTTTAGGTAAAATATTCGAAGTAGCAGCTGAAACAAAATATTAGGGCTTTTCTCAGCTTCACATTTCTGATGCATTTTTGCAATGAATTTTAACCAGCTTGTGTCAAGGTTTAGAAAAACAGAGTAGAGCATCTCTGATAGTCTCTGTGACAAATCATACAAACTCAACCGGTCAAGGAGTAATTGTTATTCTTCCACTGTTTTCCATGGTACCCAATGTCCTCTAGAATATCACTCAGCCCAGCTCTCGGTGCACCATGCTTCCTTCCACATTTTTACTGCCACTTCAAATAATAGTCAATATTACACCCATACCCTTTATGAGAGCTTCTGTCTGCACTGAGAAAAATGTCCCCTATTAAGACCAAACAAGACCAGGTTGTTTAGACTTAAATCACTAGACTTAAATCACGCAAAATATCAGTGCCCATAGAAGAACCAGAGTTGTCCTCTGAAACAAGTCTCTGCTCTATTATAGGTTTCCTAAATTATAATGCTGCAATGTTTCTGAGCTCTTGGAGTTCGCTAAACCTCTTAACGGTACTCTCAAAAGAGATCTACCTAGCTTTACCCCAAGAGAATGAACCAAAGAGATGGATGAATCCTGCTCTGGTCTGAAAACAGCCCCATCATTATATACCTTCACCAATGCTTAATCATCCTGACATGGACAAAGACCTGCACCTGAACTCATACAACTTTGTTGCAAACTGATGAACAAAATGCTTATATTACTCCTTGCTGATAACACTTTCCAGGAAAGTTCAACTCGATTATGCTGTATTTAACAGTATTGGCTGTATACTGCTTTTTGTTTCCCCCAATGCTGAATATGTATGTTCCTTACAACTACCCTGTGTCACTGTGCAAAGAGAAAAAAATAAATAGAGAGAGGTGAAATGGAAGCACAATGATTTCAGTTGAATACCTCAATAATAACCAAACAATTAATCCTGCTGAACTTAATCTGTATTCACTGCTCTACATTTAACATATGCTCAAACAGAGATTAAACTCATTGTAAGAGGATTTTGAGATGAATCTAAAGGTTTACTATCTTTGGAAATTTTTTTGACTTTGATCCATCTGTTTCCATGCAATTTCCTTTTGTTCTCCGGTATATAAATGTAAAGTAAAAAAGCTGAGAAGAATAATTTCCAACCTAAAATAAGGTAGATTAAGTTAGGAACATCTTGTTAGATGTTCTTTGCTGTTCATCTCTCTCCTCTCCTCTCCTCTCCCCCTCTCCCTT
>NW_015505195.1:4453988-4526990 GCF_001515645.1 Sinocyclocheilus grahami
CTCTCCTCTCCTCTCCTCTCCTCTCCTCTCCTCTCATCTCTTTTTTCCTACCTCACACCATGGGCATAGATTTGTTTTTTTTTAATTAAGCAATGACCGCTACAGGGTTCTTGTTAGAGAACTCATGAGTCATGCATGTGATATTGAACTTTCAATGAGAAAGGGTTAATAGTGGGCAAGTGTAAGGTTTACAAACACTACAAATAATTCGTCGTTATTCTATAAAATTAACAATAAATAAATCAACAGTAACGATTAATAGACTGTAAATATAATGAAAAATGTGATTATAAATGTTACCATAAAAACATGATTAATCAAATGTGAAAAATATAAAAATATAAAAATCTTAAATAATTTTCATTTCATACTTAGTTCAATTCAATTCAATATTTTCATTAAAAAAAAGTAAATTGTGTGCACGATTTACTAATACGTTTCCTCGTTTTATAATAATTTGTTCAACTTCCTGTCCGCATTCTTATAAACCTGTTGCTGCTACAGTATGTTATGTAATGGACAGAGACACTTCGACTGGATTTTATATTGAGTTGGGAATGAGTTATAGAGACATTCTCAAAAACCTTGCAGCGTTGCATGGCATAATTTTTAATGAGAGGCATCTACACTGGTTTATGAGAATGCGGACAGGAAGTAGAACAAATTATAATTTTTTATGTGCACGATTTACTTAAAACGAGGACAACAAGGACTCAACATTAGCATACAGGCCATGTCCACACGTATTTTTTATAAACTGAGTTTTTCCTTCTTCCGTTTTAAAAAAAATCTCTGTCCATATGAAAACGCAAACGCATGCTATGAAGCACTGTCAAGAGCATGCCAAACCAACAGGTGGCGATATAATCTCAACCGTAAAGCCATGTTGGCCAATCAGAAGCCTGAAAAAGTCTCCAGTAGGCAGAGATAACAGCACAAGCTCCGACGTCACAAGCCAAAAACTCCGGTTTCGCTGTCTACACGATAAAACTGCAACCAGAGTTTTTGAAAATCTTCACCCTGGCAGGCGTTTTCAAAAATGTTCGGTTTCAGTGACCTGGCGCCGCGTTTGCCCTTAGGGCAAGTTATTTATTTTTCATTGGCTCAAGTAAAAAAATATAGATGTGAATCATTACCCTAATTTTTTTTTTTATTGGATGAATTAATTTTTTTTTCAGTGTATCAGTATTAACTTGAACAGCATCGAGTTATCTTAAACAAAAACCAGAGCACGGCATGTTCTCGCAAAGGTGTAAAGTACAAATCTTTCTCCTGAGCAAAACTGTAGATACATTTCAAAATATAATGCATATCTGTAATTTGCAAGACCACATAATGATTCTACTTCAATCTAACACATGGAACCTTGATAGTTTGTCATGCTGTGTAAAGATTTTTTGTTATAGTCTCATATTTATTGTGACTGACAGCACAATGACACTCTATTGTATCACTTTGTCGTGTGCTTATTCAAACCAGAAAGAATCATTTGTTCTTCTTTGATTGCACATGATTGAATCAGCTGTAAATCACACAGGTGACGAGGAGGTGTGTTCCACCAACAGCGCCAGAAACTTCAAAGGCCTTTCAGAAAGCTACGGTTCCTTCCCTTGAGTGTGTGATCTGACTTTGATGGTTATCCTTTCACCTGTTTGAATCATCAGCTACTGCTTCTAATGTCCTAAAGAATCGTATGGTTTCTTTGGTTATCAACCACATGGCTCTGGCTGCTGCTTCCACCCCAAAAATTCAGGAACATCTCAGAGCAAAAATCAGCCCTGTTTAGTTCAAATAATTATATGTTCAAAACAAGCTCGCTGTCACTCATCCTAATGTGTATTTATACATTCATTGTTATTTGTGCCTAATTTGGTTTTATGTTTATCTGTAAGCTTTTTTCCCTGCCCTATTTTTCTAAACAGTTGCTATAGAAACATACCAGAAGGAAAGACTTATTGAAGAAATGTTTACAATGCCAGAGCGTTCCTGCAAAGCCCATCCTGGAGAACAGAAACAAGCTGGTTCTGGCAGGCAGGTTTAATAAGCTGTCCCAAGACACTCCACAACAACCCTTCACCTAAAGCCCCAGCAGTCCTGCATCACGGCATCTTCAGCACACCACTCCCTCCAAAACACTTGTCTTCCACTGCTAAACAGCTCTGTGAACAGCCAGCAGTAATTGTATGATAATACGGAAGGTGCATTCAGTGTTGAGGTGGTGCTGTTCCCGCAGTCCTGATTGAAAGCACCGGACAGATATGCCACTACAAACCTAGATGAGAATCTGGTCATTACAATAACCGTGCAAATTGCAATTACTGGCTCTATCATTTCAGCTGCTGTATTTTATTCTTATTTAATCAAAGATTATTAACATGATTTGAAGGGTCTCAAATGGGGGTGACCCTGAAAGTGAAGTTATATAGAGATCAAAGACCTGCTCTGTCACCAGGGTGCCCTTAATCAAGGCTCCAAACCCCATGTTGCAATTAGAACCAGAATCGCTATGGAAGAAAAGCATATGCTGAATAGCAACTAAGACCCTGTTTACACCAGGGTGATCTGATCACAAGAGGCCAATGCTAAATGCACGTGTAAACACAACTTGGTGAAAATAATCCAAATCTAATCTTTTTATTTTTATGTATTTCTTAGTTCCATGTTTGCTGTACATTGATTGTAGGGCTGCACAGTTTGGCCAAAAATGTGATTAATGTGATCAATATGACTATAAAATAATAATAATAATAATAGTAACATAGTAATAGTAATATAAATATAAATATTAGTATGGTAATTTTGCAATTGTATTAATTACTATATTAAATGATTATTTTTATTCAAATTAAATGACTAGCAGTAGTAGTAGTAATAATAGTATATTTCTTAAATAGTATATTTAAGTATATTTAAATTTTATGTGGAATAGTAATAGTAGCAATTTCTTTCAACATTTGATATTACTATATTATTATTATTATCAATTAATAATAATAATTATAATAAATTAATTTCATTATCAGTTGTTGTTGTTATTATTATTATAAGAAATAAACATTACTATTGTAATTATACAATTTCATTGTAAAATAAGAAATCAGGGATTTAGGGTAAATATAATAATAATAATAAAGCTATTTATTGCTTAATTTTTCTAGAAAACTGCCAAGAGCCCTTAAAGCTTCTCTTTTTTACAACAGGTTTATAAGTGCTTCTCAATACAAGATTGAGAAGATGGTTTTCACATGTTGCATTTCCAAATTCACACTGTAAGTGACCCAAGCAGATGCAGATGGAGTTTGTGCATGTGGAGCTGAATTCACTGTGAACCAAGCCACTCTGAGATGCTGAAAACTCTGGATCATGAGCTGCTGGCATGTAAAAGAACACCGTGCTACGCTGTATCGCGATTTTGTTTTTATTTAACACATTGGACCAAACTGCTAGTAATTTAAATGCTCATCTGACCTGGTGTATCCTGGGCAATGACAAAAGTCTGTCTACTGGCCTCCCAATCATTCACTTTGCCGGGTCATTTAGGGCTTTAAAAAATAACCATATGATCTAAACATCTGCAGAGAGCACAGAAATATGCAAGCAAAAGACATATGGTCACAAGTGGTCATATGACACACATTTGAGATGCTGCCAAACAGCAGTGGCGGATCATGGGTTTTAAAATAGAGGAGGCACACTAATTGTATTGGTCTGGGGATCCCTGCCGATTATTATTATTAATATTATTATTAATATTATTTGCTTAACCACTTTAAAATGGCTTTTTGATTGCTTTTAGTCAGAAAACTTAAAGAAAACGACACACATACAGCAAGATAATATAATTTCACTTACCTGGTCTATCACTTGAAGCAAACATCCATCCCTTCTTAAAAGTCTGTTAAAAGAGCCGACTGCTGTAACGTTAGCCTGTATCCAGCTTAGGCGTGTTCTCCCTTTATTTTTAATTTGTATATATACTGTTTGAATGACAGCTTGGTAAATCTGTTGCCGATCAAATATTCAATATCTCTACTCATAAGTACGTGGTACGTTATCAGCACAGCGGGAGACGTTCAAACTAATATCACATAATTTACGTCTCTATGATGATTGGTTTATATACTAGAAGGGAGGCTAGCCTCCCCTACGAGGTTTCTTTTCTCAACACTCCTCAGCGCTGAAAGTGAACACTCGATGCTGATTGGCTAATTTTTTTTTACCAACGGAGGCACGAGAGCTCAGCTCTCCCCCGGCCTCCCCCTCCCCTTCTCTATCATTTAGCGGTAATTACATGGGCAGATTCGGCACATTCGCGATAGAAAAGCGGCGCTTTCCAACTTCAGTAACATGTTATGTTATTACAGCTGTGAAAATACAAACAAAAAATACACATTCTGAGATATGAACTGAAATTAATTGTGAATTTTATTAACATTAAATCGTCCTCCTCCCATTTTCACCTCAAAATGTTGGGGAAGCTGTGCCTCCCCTGCCTCCCCCGACGAGCTTACACTGGTAAACAGCAATGTGTCTCTGCTGACTACCTGTGATTGGATCACCTGAGACAGATCTTTAAACCATGAGTAAACAGAGCCTAAATCTGGACTTTTGTCTCTTTTGGACTTTTGTAAATGTAAATGTAAGTATTTCTGAATGTTTTGGTCAAAGACGGTTATTCAACTGAGCTAATTCTCGCTCCAACAAAAGCTTTCACCCCAGGATATGCCGATGACAAATACAAATCAGAATCTTTTCTTCTTCTTTGATAACAAGCAATTATTCCCTTTCCACTGTGGAGAACTCTCCCGCCGAATCGAAAGTGCTCCAAAAACTCTTCGATATAGAAACTTTCTCATCGCAGATTCTCAGGAGATGTAATTATTGTTCAGCTGACTTGTAAGACTTCCAGTGCTAGAGGAAAAACCCCTCCCCAGCCGACAATGCCACATGTTTATTTTTAACCACCCATAGAGCTCTAGAGTTCATGCTCTATTAAACAGAGTTTAACTCACAATGACCAGCACATGGGAGAGAGTTTGAAGCTGAAGCATTCAGGCTAATTTTGTTGCCAATGATCACATAACATCTGCAGGCATCCAGAACAGATTAGATAGATTACTTATAGGGGTCATATGATGCGATTGCAATTTTTCCTTTCTCTTTGGAGTGTTACAAGCTCTTGGTGCATAAAGAAGATCTGTAAAGTTGCAAAGACTAAAGTCTCAAATCCAAAGAGATATTCTTTATAAATTTCAGAGTCAGCCACACCTACCTAAAACGGCTCGTTCTAACACGCCCCCACATATCTACCTCACTATGTGGGGAAATTTGCATAACGCCACCCAAATGTTCACGCAAAGAAAGAAGGCGTAATTTTTATTCTTACTGTAGTATTGTTGACGCTGCAGCCATGTCGTGAAGGCACTGTGTGCTTCGTCCCGGGGTCGTCACATGTGGTTGCCGCTCATTCGTCGCATCCGCCGGGCGCACCGTTCTCGACCCCACCGCCTTAGCTCACTCTATCCCAGCCTCAGCGCACACTAAGCCGGGGCTTCGGCTCATGCTAGCCCGGCCTCAGCTCACTCTAGCCCGGCCTCAGCTCACTCTATCCCAGCCTCAGCGCACGCTAAGCCGGGGCTTCCACTCACGCTAGGCCGCTGTGTTTTTCGTTGTGAAAGCGAAACTACTTTGTTTGGTCTTCCAAAAGAGGACACGACTACAAATCAGTGGTTAAGTTGTATTTACAACACTGTTCCAGAACAGTTTAACCCAAATATCCAGATGTGTGCAGCACATTTTGGTGGCCTGTTTTAATTTTAGTTTTAGTCTAGTCTTTGTGTGAATCTGTCATATTTTTAAGTTTTTATTAGTTTTAGTCACGTTCATACTCTTTTTAGTCTAGTCAAGTTTTAGTCGACTAAAAGTCTGAGCATTTTAGTCTAGTTTTAGTCGACGAAAACTGATGACATTTAGTCTAGTTTTAGTCGACGAAAACTGATGACATTTAGTCTAGTTTTAGTCGACGAAAACTGATGACATTTAGTCTAGTTTTAGTCAATGAAAATTGTATCTTAGTCTCTTTTTAGAACTGCAATTCTATCTAACCCAGTCAATATAGTATAAGTACCTAGTAGTATAGACGAAACCAACATTTTATTTTAGCCAAACCCATTTCAAACAAGGTTATCTTATTATATT
Source organism: Sinocyclocheilus grahami (assembly GCF_001515645.1). NCBI lineage: Eukaryota > Metazoa > Chordata > Actinopteri > Cypriniformes > Cyprinidae > Sinocyclocheilus > Sinocyclocheilus grahami. Next base: position 4,460,187 of record NW_015505195.1, read on the forward strand.
ATTGTTACCTTATAGACTCAAGAATACATCCATTCCAGACACGGAAGACGCTCTGATTTGAATTTACAACATTTATTTTACCAACCAAACATGTTAGAAGTACACACACATAAATTTAAATAAAGACGAACCACGGCTGGCCGGCCATCAGTCCCTTTCTCTGTGTCAGATTTAGTTAAGTCTGACACAGAGACACAGTTTTTTTGTTTGGTTTTCGTCTTCTAAATCAGTGTTTCCCAACCTTTATTTAGTCACGGCACCCTTTGGAAATTTTTACAAATTTGTGGCACCCTATAAAATTAATTTGGTCACAATATTTGAATTTCTAACTTCGATATGATAATTTGAAAAGGATAGATATTTGGTACAACAGAGAAGAACTACAGAATATAATGTCATACAGATATTTTTAATATTATAAAAAAAAAATTGTCTATCAATGGTGGCAATCAGTAGGCTAATTTCTAACGAAGAGACCAATTTATATGACCGATTTTAATGTAGGCTTTTATTCATAAACATATATAAAAAAATTATTTTTTACACGGCACCCCTGCTCTCGACAGATGCGGTACCCCGGTTGGGAAACACTGTTCTAAATAATGCCGCGAGTGGGGCTTGAGGAAGTGACGTCGCCTGCGTCTGCGCACTGTGACCTGATGCAGCCCCTGAAGCGAGACACAGGAAACAGAAATACTGCAAAATAATAATAATAACGAGACGAAATAACGTTATAACATTTAGTTTCGTCTCGTTTTGGTCAACGAAAATGAAGAGACATTTTAGCATAGTTTTTATTTTGTAAACCACATTTCGTCTCGTTTTTATTCGTCAACGATATTGCATTGTACATTTAATTATCGTCATCGTCACATGACCAGCATTTTCATCTCGTCTCGTCTCATTTTCGTCACGTCCAAAGGTTCGTTGACGACTATATTTAGTCATAATTTTCGTTGAAGAAAGCAACACTACTTTAAACCCACACATTTCATTACACCAAATACACAAAATAATGTTCTTTTTAGCAGCATCATATGACCCCTTTAAGATTTGCTTATCTTCTAGAAGTCGACAGAGCATAACTACAGTATTTGCACTGTAAACACCATTAGTCAAATGAACTTTAATATGCTTTGCAGTCCAAACATCTGTGCAATGCCACAGCATTAACCATTCATAGAAGATAGACGTGTAATAATACCACATATTTATAATTACCAATAAATTATTTTCATAAAAAGGTTGAATTGAACGCATTTTGAAAATGATTGACAACTTGCATCCAATTCATCTAAATATTTAATACAAACAGACTGGGTTGTATTTGAAGTATTGGCTCATTTATTCTGCCATCCGACCTCCAGTCAGACCGCAGTCAGACAACCACAGTTGAACTTTAACTTCCTCTTCCTTTCTTTTGTGATGCAAATGAGTTTGTATTTATAATTAAAGTGATCAATATTCTGTTTTATGCTGTTCAAAGCTCGATTCGCTCTCCCAGAGTTCCAGCCAGTCATCTATAAAATCAGCACCCTCAAACCAGTCTACTTTGTTTACCCGACTTCAATCCCCGACTCTCCCTAAACATTTACAATCTGATCTGAGTCTAGTGAGTTTAAGACAATGTTTGGGCCTGGAGGATAGAGAAAGGTTTATTGGCTTTTGAAACATTTAGATATAGCTTAAATACTTCTACAGGTGTTGTGTATATGTGTGTTTTGTAAGTTTGAAATTCAAAAGTTGAAGTTTTTATTAGATCAGCACCTAGTAATGTTCTATCAGCAGAAGGTTCCCAGGGTATTGCTATGAGGTGGCTAAGATGTCCTGGCTGGTTGGTAGGTGATTGCTTACTGGTCAAAAGTCTCTATGATACCCTGGTTTCTAGAAATGTCATGCAAAACCATAATCTGGTCACTTAGAAATGTAATGGCACACCTCTCCTCAACAAGCTAGCAGTATGACATGAGGAACTGTTCATCCCCATAGCACCAATGATCCAGGACAAGTTACATGCCAACATGTAATACACAGGTTCAAAATCCCTAATCCAAGTATGAGCAATAATGCATAGCAAACACCTCTAATTATAAAATTAACTATTAATTAGTGTCAGCCCTCCGGGAAACCCAAAGCCACAATAATGTTTGCTGACTGTAACTTTTCTCTTTGTTTTTTTCTTTCTGAGGTGTGCTTTTTTTCAGGCCCATTTTAGTTATATTGAGACAATACTATTCCAGATTTGACAGATATAACTAAAGCTATAATTCTTTATTTTATCTCACAGCATAACTGTGACTAATATCCATTCTAGTTATGTTGTTTCTGCTCAGGAAAGAGTTTTATTTCATTTATTTATTTATTATGGTATTATAGTATCTGTCAATATTTTTTATATATTTAGCTTTTATTTTCATTTTCAGTTTTCATTTCAGTAATTGTGTTACTACACGTTTTTTGTTTAATATTGAGCTGTAATTTATTCTTGTTTAAGTTTTATTCATTGTAGTACTTCCACTTAATTTTTTTCATTTAGTTGCAAAGGCAACATTTCTAGCTTTCATTGAATTTTAAGTTTTCTAACATTTATATATTTTTTTAGCTTTACTGCAATTAACAAGAATGATTTGTAATATTTCTATATTTAGTTAATAGTAACAACACTGGTCCGGGGTCGATCTGACTCCTGAAAAAAACAAATTGCAGAAAACATAATTAAGACAGCCTCAATTGGTGTGTATAGCAATCATATAATCATATGTAAGGATCCACCCGCCAGCCCAAAAAGCGGAATCCAGCGGCCTGGTTGAAGGTTTAATGCGTATCCGGTCTTTTACTTGCGCTTCTGAATTTATCAGGACTTAGTTTCAATTTTGTCTAGCTCCGTCTTCAATCTGACTCCAATTTCACGTGATCAGTTTTTAACTAGAAATATTGCTTTCACTGCATTAATTAACATTTTGTATATGGGGTCCCTAAGACCCTAAATGTAATAATGTAACAGTAATTATTTTGGTTGCAGCATCTTATTAATAGATGTAGAGATATAATAGATTGAGAAACATTATAACTCCACCTGATCCTTCAATGATAAGAAAATTTTTCAACCCATTAAAATGGCCTTGGGGTCTCTCAGTCCTAACAGAACACAAGGACTAATAACTCTTATGGCAGACCTATAATATTTTATTTACTGGACAGAATGACCCTAAACACAGCTGCTGTCAGATAATGGCATACAGTAAATGTCAAGTTGTGTTAAGAGCTTGAGCCAAGATGTCCGGGATTTTTGGGAGGTCTGAGTCAACATGACACTGAGCATCGAGTGGACTGATTCAGTGGTTCCCAGATCTCTGATTCTTGTAAGCTCCACTGTAGATCTTAAGTTGGGAGACTGATGGGAGACTGACACATGCTCAACTGGAGGTGGAAGACACAAAGGCAGGAAAAGCAGAATGAATAAAGTGAGTTAGCGCTCATGATGGAGGGCTGAGTACGAGAGCTTCGAAATCCCCCCACACAAAGTGATGTGCTCCAGAGGACACTCTCAATACGCTTCCTTGATCTTTTGGCTTATATAATATAATTAAAGACTTTAAGCAGGCTTTACAGAGACAGGCAGAGCTCGCACAGTCAGGGGAGGGAAAAGGAAAATCCCTTAAGAAGGCCCATATGTGGCTGCAGACCCGTACTGCTTCCTCTGAGTCTCTCTCTCTGCGGAAATCGCTCCGTTATGCTGCTTGTGCACTCACACGTAGTCATGTGATGACACATACGCATGCACACTCTCACCCACGCTCACACACACACACACACACACACACACACTCTGTAAGCTGGAAAACTGTGACAGCAGAGAGGAAAGCAAAGCACAATTTAGTTTCGAAACTCACAATACGAAAATTTCGAAATTTACTGTGTATTTGACATCTAACATTTCCATTTCAGTTGTTATCTCACTGATATATATGTGTATTGTACACCATATGAAAGTGTTTTTATTTAAGAGATACCGTTTTTGGCATGGCATCCCTTGTGTAACAGTAGTAAACGGCTGAGACTTGTGTGTGCAGTGATTGGAAAACTTGGCAGGCAAAGATGCAGATGTGATAATCAACTCTTACGTAACGCTAACACAGTAATGCAACCTCCGAGTCTCCATTTCCCTCAGCTGAACTTATTCAGGAGCCTCCGAGCGCTCCTGAATCAGTATCCGTAGCATTTTGAGAGTGTGGACTCAATCGTCATAACACAAGTCCTCTCTCACACACGCTGATTGACATGAAAGTGACAAACGGAAGAGGAAAGTGCAAGCATTCTCTAATTTTAACTGTGAATCACAGGCGTCATTTACAGACTTTTTCGCCATGTATGATTTGTTCCCCACCACTTGAAATAGGTTGGGACTGGATCTATGCAACACAAAAAAAATAAAATTCTTGGGCATAGGTTTTTATTTTATTAGTGGGTATTACAATGAGATGCAATGGTTCTTGAATTTGTTATTTTTGTTTTTATTATGTTCCCTTTGGCACTTCTCAAAGTCAGCAGATATGAAATGCTTTTAAAAGCATCCCCAAAAAATGTCACTGGTAAAACACACCTTACACTAAATTTGCTAGTAATACTTTTCCCCAGCTTGTGATTGGTTTCATTGAAACCATAAAACAAAATGCTTACAAATGAGTTCCTATCCAAAATATCCAAGGTAAAAAATATTACAATTAGACCAACTGCCCATAATTGAGCATCTACTGCTGATTTACGTAGTAATGAATTAATAAATAAAATGTCATTCAATAAAATAAAATACATAAAATAAAATACAGACCAGATCTACATATCAATGCATGACTATTTATCAAAGCAAATTTTTTTTATATATTTATGCAATTCATTTTCATGAGCTAATCCATGTTATGACATCACAACACGCGCTTTCTCCACCCAACACTCTGTAGCGTCTCGACCAATCTGACACACTAATTTTAATTTGATTTAACAAATCAATTATTCATTAGGTTAACAAATCGTCACAGTCCCCTCACTCACGAAACTTGTTTACACGCCTCAAAGTGACGCTCACACCTCGAACGAAACAGCTTTCCAGTTAAAAGGTTAACATCTGTTTCCATTTTTTACTGACAAACGAGGCTTAAATAATTCAGCTGTATTCCTTTGTAAACTTTTAAATGCCTTAAGAGGCCAGACAGTGGAAACCCTTACCGAACTCTGTGTGGCTCAGGCGAGCGCAAGTTAGCTAGTTCCTGACACGGCTGTGTAGATTAATGTTCAGTGCAGTGAGAAAGGAAGAGGCTGGCTCTGTCCCAGTTCATGCCAGAGGGAACTGGAGTTTATTTTAGTCACTGTAGTTATGCAGAAATAGGAAAGAGGCCTGTGACATGCCAGCAAGCTAAAACAATGTTCACATGCTAGCTGCAGCACTGCCGGCACAGATTTGCAATGCATACTAATCTTACATAGCTTGTCTAAATTCAGTCTGAAGTCACAGAGAGGTACTGATTACGCGTATATTTGCATACTGGTTCTGTTTAAGATGCATGGTGTGCCATTCTACTCCCCATTTACTGTCGATTTTTATGTTCAAAATCTGCTAGCTGATTAAAATTGAAGGGACCGTACCAGTGCCGGCCCGTAGGGTTGTGGGGCCCTAGGCAAGATAGCGAAAATAGGCCCCACTAGTGTAAAAATTGTCATAGCAATTTAAACATATAACAAGTCTGTCTATGATCATGGGCGTCATTGCATTTATAAAACAAATACTAATACTAAAGCAATAAATATTATGTATAGCAGTAAGAACTCCTTTTTTTTTCGGCTCCATAAAGATACCATTTGGATTCCATTTCTACTACAATTTCACTTTAATCTCTCTATCATTCTTTCATTTCAATTTCAAAATCTGAACAAACAAAATCTGCACACAAAATCTGAACTGTAACTAGAAAAGTTTTCAGATAAACTTTTTCTTAATATAAATAATTTCTATAAATAACACTAAGTTTGCTGTGCCTGTTTGTAGATCTGCACAATTTGGCCCCCCAAAAATTGTTGTTTTTAAATATCAATATAACTACTAATAATTCTGATTATAGTTATAACTAATTAAATCATTAAACAAAGTAATAATTATTGATAATGATTATTATTAATATAGTTTACAGAAAACTGCAGCATGACCTGTTAACATGCAAGAGGTTTATAATTGTTTAGAAAGGTCTAAAGATTTATAAATGATTATGATTAAAAATCATTAACAGTAATTTCTTAATTTTTGTCAGAAAATATTATGCATCCACTGAGAGAGAGAGAGAGAGAGAGAGAGAGAGAGAGAGAGAAAACTCCTCTACACTGGCGAAAAACTTAGAAGTATTATTTTTCTCATTTTTACCCAAAATAAGGTGTAGTGAGTGGCTGTAGCTGTTTCATTCATACTGGTAACCAGAGGGCGGCCTCGTGCAGTAACACCATAAGTGAAAAAATCATAAAATGAAATACTCACAAAAATCACGTTGGAGGAAATCCCTAACATGGACAAAGGCATGTGCTATCGCTGCAGTAGCTGAATAAAATGCAGATAGGATGTTTTAACTGATAAAGAATGAAGACCATAAACATACGATTGTGATTAAATGGTGTATCTCTGTTCTTCAAGCCATCACGGGTATTTTTTATATGCATAATGTACAGTATATTCATGATGCAATGCTAATCAACATAGCTTTTATCACTGTATAGAATATTATAAAATGATTTTGCCTCATTCTGTGATATGAAACCATGTCAGATCACAAAAGGAAGTTATTTCAAAAATAACTGAAATGAATTTACAGCAAAAACGTCATTAAATGTTTTTAAACGCACTGTACATCTGGTGTGTCATCTGTATGTGTGTTGAATTAAAGGGGTGCTGCAGATCGATAAGTGTTTGACATCAAAGTACTGCAATACACTCTTAAAAATAAAGGTGCTTCACGATGCCATAGAATAACCTTTTGTCTAAATGGTTCCATAAAGAACCTTTAACATCTGAAGAACCTTTCTGTTTCAAAAAAGGTTCTTTGGGGCGAAAGAAGGTTCTTCAGATTATAAAAAGGTAAGAAAGAGATGGTTCTTTAAAGAGCCTTTCACTGAATGGTTCTTTGTGGAACCAAAAATGGTTCTTCTATGGCATCGCTTGAAGAACCTTTTGAAGCACCTTTATTTTTAAGAGTGTAGGATAGGAAAGCATGCAGAGCTGTCCATTAGTATATAGCTCTTGTGGTACTTCGATGTCAAACACCAATCTGTCTGCACCACGCCGCTTCAAGTCAAACACGCCTTGAAATTTAATTGACAACCTCGCGGCTGCGGGGCCCTAGGCTACCACCTGTTGGACGGGCCGGCACTGGACAGTACACGCAAAAATGAAAATTCTGCCACTTTACACTCCACACTACAGACAACAAAAAAAAAAACATTTTGTGTTCCAGTCATACAGGTTTGGTATGACACGAGGGTCAATACATTTTCAGGGAACTTTTCCTTTAATGGTGCCATCAGATTCATTTTAACATTGAAATCTACACAACTGTTCCCATGTATCAGATAATTAATAAACTTGCTGATATAACAATGGTTTATAAGGTAATTGTTTTCTTAGTTACTTTGTCTCAGTAAATGTAGTAACTGTTTCAGACTTTCCACAGTTACTGTGTTTCATTGGTCTTGAACTTAACTTTATAAGGTTTCCTGATATGAGGAATTCCATCAAGAGGTCTCTTCAGTTATGCCACATCCCCTGCGATCGTGACCCTAAATGCTCTTAGTGACAAACCACAGCAACTACAGCACATTCTACTCTGTGTTGTTGTAGCATCTGTGAGAAAAATGAATAAAATATGAAACACTCATAGTACATTTATCTGAAGCCTTTCCTTTTAAATTAGGAACTACTGTAATGGATTAGACGGGTTTGGTCTTCTTAGCGCTTCCCATCTTCAGCAGGCTTTCCACGTGAGGTTTGAGGGTCCATCACTCATGGCCCACGTTTTAGTTAAGCTCATGACTTACATTATCAATTTAGTCGCAGTGTGATTATGTAAATTATATTTGATGACGGCTCCGTATTGGCAAGAACACAAAGGTTGACTACAATTATTCTTTAGCCAATTATCAGCAAAGGCCTGGAACGACCATTACCGCTCCTCTCATCTCCTCCATGCTGCGTGTCAATTTATGTGGTGAGAAATTTTTTAAGGAAATAAAAGCGGGGTGAAAGAAATTAGGAGTATCGTGGGAGGCGACTGGGATCTGCGCACATGATTTATGGCATTTTGCTCTTTAAGTTAAGGATGGCAGAGGCCGTTCCGTCAGCAAACAATTCAATCACAGAGCCCTTCACTCCGGACCCTTTGCAGAAGTAATTACCAACCCACCCTGAAGCACACATCCATCTTAAGGCTTTAAAAAGCCACTCATTCTTCATTCATGGAAATTAGCGGCTGCTTCCTTCTCAGTCATATGGTCGGCATCTAAAAATACCTCAGAGGTCATTTGCCATGCTTATTGCAATCAATAAGGATCCATTCCAACACGGACACATTCTTCGCTTAATTTTTTGGTGCTACGGAGAGATATGTTGAGGTAATAAAAGGCACATATAAGGGCGCATATCACTTTCAAACATGTCCTTGCAGGGGTTTCAAAGTGCTTAGCTTGCCTGTTTGGTATCGTTCACAGTCCCGTTACTGGCTGACAGAAGCCACAAATCAGTTCTTATAGTATTTTATTAACCAAGCAAATTGTAGTAACACCCTCAATATGACAATGTTCCATTTTAGCACTAAACATATGACAAACTGCCACAAAATTCAACAATTTAATATTTTACATGGCACTGTTGCTCATCATATCAATGCCAAGCAATTTTACCACCTAATGTGATGGAAGCACAAATGTGCTTGTGACATCACAAAATGTCAGACTTGGTTATGTAGAAACAATTTAAAATGATCTCTGACAAATAAAGTTGGTTAAAAAATATCTGTAGTACAGCATTTGCTCATTGCCAAGATAAAAGTGAAAAAAAAAATATTATGATCAGAAATGTCAAAATATACACTACCACTAAAATGGTGAGGTTGGTAAGATTTTTTTTAAATGTATCTGAACACCTCTTATGATCACCAAAGCTGCATTTATTTAACATTATATTATTTCTATGTTTCTAAATATATCTTAAATTGTAATTTATTCTTGTGATGGCAAAGCTGAATTGTCATCAGTCATTACTCCAGTCTTCAGTGTCACATGATCCTTCAGAAATCATTCTAATATGCTCATTTGGTGCTCAAGAAACATTTCTTATTATTATCAATGTTGAAAACAGTTGTGCTGCTTAATATTTTTGTGGAAACTGTAATAGATTTTTCAATGGTCAGGATTCTTTGAAGAATATAAGTTCAAAAGAACAGCATTTATTTCTTTTGCAACATTATAAATGTCTTAACTGTCACTTCTGATCAATGTAATGCATCCTTACTAAATAAAAGTATTAACTTCCTTACAAAAAAAATTTACTGACCCCAAATGGTAGTGTATTTTAAACAATTTTTTCACCACTGATGACAACTGCAACATCCGCACAACAAACCACCAATAACAGCAAATTCTAGTGCGTGATCACATCTCATTGTAACACACACTAATGGAATTAAAATTCTAAGACAATTGGATATCCATCCTCTGCAATCAATACACACCCTCCACAAGGGACAAATTCAGCCATTGCAAAAACTCCCCAACGTCCACACCATAAAAGACACCTGACTCAGCTTAACTCAGAGGTTATCGTTAGAACTAACCTAAGCCTGTCTCAATCCCCTTGTGCAAGAAACACATCCCTTTGCCCTATTCTTGTTCTGCTTTTGGACAGTGTGTATTGGGCTCCCAGCAGGAGTGTGCGATCTCTTGGGAATTTGTTTCTAAACACTGTTCTCTCTCCAGAGTCTCCAGGGAAGAAAGTGCTAAACCCAGTTATGTGGAAAGAGCTGTATTTAGCATTAGTGGTCGACCGATATATCGGCCGATATTTGGCATATTTTAAATATCGGCATCGGCCGATAAGTTTTCCTGATGCGCTCGAAGCGGGGCTTTTATTTTGACGGCGTGCAGGACTGTGCTCACATTCTCCCTCTTGTTCGCCGTCGTCGTTAACAGTTCTGTCTAATACGGATAGAAGTCTGTCTAATAATCCGATAGAACTGTTAAACAAAGGAATTAAAATGCATACAGAAAGTATTATAACGATTGCTTTTATATTATTACTAATAGAAAAGGCAAACATTATAATACTTTCTTGTTTGCCGTCAGCATTCAGCAAATACACATTTATATCATTTAAACAAATCTTTGAATGACTAATTAACACTTAATTTCACAAACCTTGCAAACTTAGTCGGATCCAGTTGTGAGATCTTGAGAAGTGTGCATGATCGCGTGTTCTCTGCTTGACGGTCGGTCCGTGCGAATTGAATGCGAACAGGTGGAGAGTTCAGCTTCACTGGAGACGCGCGATCGACAAACTTTATACTCTTTAAATTATGCTGCACTTTATTCATTTGCCCACTGCCATATTCATGTCATTTCCACTGTGTGCTGTATGTAAAATGAGTGTTACCTTAGCTTTATTTGAAAAAATATGATTCCCAATGCACACAAACTTCCCAGAATACTGAGTGCCCTGTTGGTTACAGTGTTTACTTCCTTTTTTATTATATTTTTTATTAAATATTCATTTATTTGTGAAAAATACTTCGTCATCTAAAGTATGTTTATTTAACATTTATTTTTTAATCCATTTTCAAATTATTTCAAATTTCTTAAATATTAATTAAAATAAATACAATTATATCGGCCACCCTGCGTTCCAAGATATCGGCATCGGCTGTCAAAAAAAAACAATATCGGTCGACCACTATTTAGCATGCAACACTGTATTGAACAACACCTACTTTCAACTGATTCTTCAAACATGCAGTCTGTGGACTGACTAAACTGAGCCTTCTATGCATTGCACTTGCATCTGACATGCACAAATTACTAGGACTGTTAATCAAAGAAAAAAACAATCAAAGAAATTAATTCTAGGATATGAAGATTAAGTAATAAAATGACTCATATATTGATTTTACTGAAAAATAACATCTCAAATAAAAATATTTCAAAGACATAATTTTGGAAGAGAGCTGACCTTTGACCTCCCTGTGCTTATGCAAGATTTAGAGGAGCCTGGTCAGGTAGAAGCATTTATAGTTTGAAATAGAACAAAAAGATGTATGCAGCCTGCTTGACCAGCATACTGTATGTTGCAGGTCCTAAACTTTGTATGCTGGTGTCCCTATGCGGATTTATAACTAGCTTAACCAGCAAGATAACTTTGGTCAACTAGCTTTACAGCAAAGCTATGCCGATCCCCCAGCTGGATAAGTGCAAAATTAGCACTAACTAGCTTAAACCTATGTTGGTCTTTTCAGCATAGAGAATTTACATTTGTAAACTGAAGCTGCTGAAGCTGAAGTGACTAATGCCTGAGAACGAAAAAGCTTAATAGATGCCATTTAGTGTCAAGAAATTTTAAGGCAAATGCACAAGATGAAAAAGCAATGTTGTCATTTGTAAGCACTTGAAATGAACTCCAGCTCATACATGCACAAACACATTGTTCCACTTATAGGCTATTTCTGTTTCCTGCAGCAATGCTCTTCTGCCGTGTCCAACTTCACATGCTTTTTTATAACTCTCCATATAAAGCAGTGCCATAGAGAACAAAGTCAGTGCCCCCTTACCCCTGATGGTAGACTGTGATTCCTGCAGCAGGTGTTTGAACAGGAGCAGGCCTGACAGGTGGTTTTGTGGAGTGTTTCCATGGCTGGATTGGGCCTCAGAGCACTAAAGATTTTTTGGAATCCTGATTTAGAAACACAAGGTCAGAGTCCTCCAGCTCACAAATCTAAATTGGGGAGCATGTTTGAGTTCAAAAGCCTGCTGAAACTAGAATAGTGAAAGTACTAACATACCTACAGTGGCATATCCAGAATGGAAAGAAATGTGTTGAACCTTTGGGCTCTGACACTAATGACTAAAGTAGGCTTGGGAAAGGAAAAATACCTTGGCAATCAAGGGAGAAACACTTTCTAAACACCGCTGGAGAATTGTCTTCCTTTCTGAGCGTTGTGTTCTTGCGCATGTGCGTTGTTACTTACTCTACGTTTTGTTTCAGTGCTTGGACGAAATAACGATTTGCTAGCTTGCAGTCGGAATTGAATGGCATAGTATAAAAGACGGTGTCGCAAAACAGTGGTTCAAAACGTCTTTCTATTGACTTGTCCTCGCGCGCACAAAACAAATGTAAACACAGTGGAGTCTACAAAAATAAACAACGTCGCGTAGTCTGATTCATGACTAAATTATCCGCTTGAATGATTCTTCTTATGCCGAGTTCACACTGCACGATTTTAGCCCGATTTTTCACTCGCCGACAGGTTTTGCGAAATCGTCGACAAATGCCCGAAATCGGAGGCAAATCGGTGCTCATTCACGCGAGTGACAATCACGCAGTGTGAATTATCAAAGAGGCGATCTGAGGGAATCGCTGATGTGTCGCTGACGCCCGTGAAATATTTGGCATGCTAAATATCTGGAGCTGTCGGCGATTCACAATCACGCAGTGTGAAAAGAGTTCTGACTGAAAAACACATCGGCGATGACCTACAGCCAATGAGAGACCAAGATACAGGGCAGCGGGAAGTTCGGGGAGGAGTTATATGAAACGTAGTTTGCAGACCAGTTTTGCCAAACTGATTGCCGCGATTGCCGCCGGTTGTTTTTTATGTCAGCAGGTTGAAGCGACCCCAGTAACGTGATATTTAGACCCTGGAATGTGAATTGTACCAGGAGAAACCCACCAAAAAAATTTTTTATTTTACCCCCCAAAGCGATTTTTACTGGGGGACCCTCTCGAAAGCAATTGGGCTATTTTCAGGCTAGTTTTGAGCTGTAATTGGGCAGGTTTTGTAGCGAAAACCTGGCAACAATGCACCAGACAGCGCTTTCGGCGATTCTTCCTATATTGTAAAGTCATGCAGTGTGTAACCTCCTGTTGCCGATCCATCGTGCAATGTGAAAACAGCAGCGAGTCAGCGACTGACTCCTACCTCAGATAGTCGTGCAGTGTGAAAACCACGGTAAACCGACGACTTTGAAAATCGTGCAGTGTGAACTTGGCATTAGTGAATTAAAACATTCCGATTCATGAACAAATGACTTGGACAAATGAGAGGGTCCTTTTTAGTGGATCAAAAATATTCCGCGCAACCCACTCATGACCAAATAACCTTTATGAGCCGATCTCTTCCAAAAGACTAACAAGGTGGTTTAACTGACGAATTCTTCACTGAATTAAAATTGTTCATGTTTAATACTGCATAAAGTCCCCAAAGGTTTAGTTATGTAAATAAAGAAGAAGAAAAAACATCCCATAACTTAATTTTTAAATGTATAATTTGTTTTTTCAAAAATCTGTAAAATTAGGTTAATATTAAATTAATTATATATGTCCCTGTGCTTAAGCTTATGAAAAACAAAAACAACAATCTGTCTGGCTGCATAATCTCAAAACAGTAGTGTCTTCGTTTTCTTCTGCTTTTCTTTCACATTTGTAGAACATAAATTAAATGGATATACAGTGGGTACGGAAAGTATTCAGACCCCCTTACATTTTTCACTCTTCGTTATATTGCAGCCATTTGCTAAAATCATTTAAGTTCATTTTTTCCCTCATTAATGTACACACAGCACCCCATATTGACAGAAAAACACAGAATTGTTGACATTTTTGCAGATTTATAAAAAAAGAAAAACTGAAATATCACATGGTCCTAATTATTCAGACCCTTTGCTCAGTATTTAGTAGAAGCACCCTTTTGATCTAATACAGCCATGAGTCTTTTTGGGAAAGATGCAACAAGTTTTTCACACCTGGATTTGGGGATCCTCTGCCATTCCTCCTTGCAGATCCTCCCCAGTTCTGTCAGGTTGGATGGTAAACGTGGGTGGACAGCCATTTTTAGGTCTCTCCAGAGAGGCTCAATTGGGTTTAAGTCAATTTTTACAATTTGTATTTTTTAATTTGTACAAAAATCTGTAAAATTAGGTTAATATTAAATTAATTATATATGTCCCTGTGCTTAAGCTTATGAAAAACAAAAACAACAATCTGTCTGGCTGCATAATCTCAAAACAGTAGTGTCTTCGTTTTCTTCTGCTTTTCTTTCACATTTGTAGAACATAAATTAAATGGATATACTGTAGTTAGGAACCTATATTAGAAACACTACAATATTAGAAATATTAAATATTACACATTTTGTGTATAAGATACCAAAGAACATGGCAAACTGATGGACATTTTTATTGATTGCAATGGATGTTTTTTTTTTTTTTTTTACTTGTCTGGGGAAATTACCAGGAAAAATGACGGACTTACTGACATGTTAAACAAGAACTGAAATGAGAAACAGATAAAAATTGAAAAATGTACTATGATTAATAAGGGTTTGTTCAGTTATAATTCCTCTGTATCTTTCCTCTTCTAAGTTACTGAAATATACAGTAATTCATTCTCTGTTAAATTAATATGCCACATGTAGCGGTTTCATAATAAATGATGTTCCAGTATGAAACAGGTTGAGTGAGCTCTACGTTTTGGCCTAAAGCAGGGTATAACTCTGCTGATGATGCATGTTTGATGTTTTCTGCTAATTTATAACAAATGCATTCCGTGTTTTGACTTAAACTCTCTCTCTCTCTTAAACAGATTCATAAATTACGACATAATTTCTCTCCATTGCAAATGCTCATCCAAATCTTCTTACAAAAGTCCATTCTGTGAACTTGTCAGCGATTTTGGTAGGCCAGAGTTTGCTGGTCAGTCCAGGGCAAGTGTGGCATGTTCAGATTTTCAAATATGTGAGTGATTTTCAACAGTTTATAAGGCTTATACATAATTGTGGATTTAATCATAGGTGAACCTTTCCATTCAGTACCATCAGAAGTTTAACCTAAGTGTAAAACCCCCTCTTGGACACTTTAAATAATGCATGAACTGAAAAGTTCTGCTTACATCTGTGGTAGGCTTACGTCTGTCTGAATGTTTAGTACTCTGCCCTTAAATCCAGTTTAGGATTGACTGATGGCCTTATGGCTGTGGTAATTACCCAGCTGGTTAAAGTAATTAATGAGGCTGTGTATATCCTGCATCTGCAGTCGGCCACCCCTGAATGCTGAATGAGATTAGCTTAAGTATATATTCACTGGTGTAGATAAGAGATCTGGGTGAAATCTACTGTATAGCGTTAATTTCTAAGAACAGCAGCAAATTCACATATCAGGCTTTAAAATGACATTAGACCAGGCAGACATTCTCAACCTTGGGGTTTAATAGTAAAATAAAGATTCTCAGCCTTGACATATATCCACTCCCCTGCATCCCCGGAAGATTTTTGGTTTGTCGCAAAAGGTTAATATTCAAAAGTGTCAGTGAGCACCCTATAACTGCTGGCTTGTTAACAGTTATTTGTGCAAAGCAGGATTATGTGCTCTTTCTGCATCAAGACCAAATACGCATCCATATTTGATTTAACAGCGGAGATGAAATGCAGTTTAAAATCTAATGCCTTTGTCTTTGATAAGCCGCAGCTTGATACACAAGTTCAGGCATCTCATCAGACAGGGTGAGTGCTAATAAAGAGATGCCCAAAAATGATTTGTTAAAGTTCTGCACAGTCAATAAAATTTTTTTTTACTAAAGAGCAAAATAACAAAACGGGCCAAAAAAGGTTGAGGATCCTTGCATAAAGAATAATTCAATAAAACATCCTACAAAATAAAAAGATTTAATATACATGAGACTTAAAAATAGTTATTCTAGTCTATGCTCAATGGTGTTGATGTCAGTAGCGATGATTCACGGTGGGGTTCTTCTTAAGAAAGTGAAAGTAGTTGGGAAAACTGCAGTCATTTCATCACATTAAATCTGAGCATTATCATTATTCAACTACACTTTACTTTGGCTATATAATGTTTAACAATACAGCTTGTCTAAATCATTTCCAGTGGCTAGGAAATATTTTTCGAGTGCAAATAGGAAACCTCACAAATAACCAAAATTCAAAAGGGGTGACCCATCCTCTTCTGGATGGCCTGGTGGAATAAATAGCCTACTCAAAGGATAGAGAGTTATTGTAGTTACCTACAAAAATATGGCAATTCTTCCACAGCTTAGTCCAGGGTTCCTCAATAGCCGGCCTGCAGGCCCGTGAGAGAAAAATGTTTGGCCTGCGCTAATTTCAAATAATGTGGCATGAAAATTCAAACGCAGCATCAGAAAGCTACATTAACTTACATCGTGTCTACACCGGACGTGAGCGGCACGGCGTGACGCAACAAAATACAATAGAACCCATTATAATCAGTGATGCTCTCTACACTGGATGCGGCGCGGTGCAACACGACACGACAAATCACTGACAGTAAACTGCTGCCACGTTCTGTTGCACTGACACAAAGTTGATGATTTGATTTGCAATGCTCTGTCGCATCCAGTGCAGATACGATGTGACAGCAAAAACATGGCAAGTGTGAAGAAAAGAAAAGTAGACAAATGTGAATGGACTGAACAGTTTTGAGTGACTGAGTGACTGATACCATCTCTGTTATGGAATACACGTGTTGGTTCGCAGTGAGTTCACAGTTTTAATGTACAAGTTTACTTTAATTTATTTTCAAGATCTGAGGTAAAATATTTATTGTTGTTTTCACTATGGCTATAAAGATCACGCAAAATAATATTCAAACTCAAATTAGACACTTTTAACATTGAATAAAGCACATAATCATTACCTGAGATTATCACTGTCATATTTTGTATGTTGTTCCTGCTGCGAGGTCGCAGAAAATACAAAAAAATGTCATTTCATTTAACTTCCTACCATACTGGAGAGAAAAGAAGTAGCTATTTGATCTGCCAGTCGTGGGTCTTTCATGCAGAGAAGCTCATATTTTCTGCATAATGATGCATTTAAAAGTTAACGACCAAATGGATGTTTATAAAAGTTCACATTGCTGTTGCAGATGAAATGTAACACGGATAACAATAAATCAATATTTTTTTACCAAGTTAAATGCTGATTATTAGTAACTCAAACCCCTTTTTGTAAAGCTCTCTACCTAACCGTCGATCACGGGCATCCGCCTGTAGTTTTTCTAACGCGTTTTATTCGTGTTTGTAGTTCTGGACCGAATCCTTCGCCAAAGCGTAATGGATTGTGGGCAGTTTTAGCCATTAGAATGTGTATGAATCCACACTTCAGAAATTGACCTGAAATAGTAGACCATCCGGTGACTTTTGGCATACTCTTTTCAGCATACTATGCTTTGGGACACATACTATTTCAAATCATTAAATGAATGCTGACAGATCTAATAATTGAATCTGCAGGTAGGGAAAGTGGAGAGAAGAGATCCAATCTGGGGATGAGCAGGAACAGTTGATTTGCATGGCAGACATGGAGATCCAGATTTTTTGTTTTTAATATTCAACAGGTAAAGTTCTTCTGTATCTAAATGCAAACATTTTCATAATTGTTTGAATAAAACAGACTGGGGGAAAAATCTGAATATTTATCTTGTGACCATCTTGTGACTATTTTAACAAAAGTAACAATAATATAATAATTGTAATATATATATATATATATATATATATATATATATATATATATATATATATATATATATATATATATATATATATATATCGGCGTTTGGTATCGGGGCATTTTAACGAGTATGAGTACGAGTACAGGAGCTCAGTATCGGGCCCGATACCGATACCAGTAGGTATCGGTGCATCCCTACAAATAACTAACATAAAAATAACTACATTTGGTTTCAAAAGCAAGTTATTCAGTATTTAATAAAAAAAATGTTTACCAATAAGCTGTATAACTGTTGATTTCCCATTCTTCATTGTTGTTGCCTGTTTGCTTTTGCCTGTTTTTTGTTCACTTTTGGATATTTATGTATCAACAATCATTGAGTCAAACATTTAAACCAGGGTTCCACAATAAGCGGCCGGTGGGCCACATCTGGCCCGTGAGAGAAAAAAGTTTGGCCCGCGCTAATTTCAAATAATGTGGCATGAAAATTCAAACGCAGCATCAAAAAGCAACATTAACTTACATCGTGTCTACAACGGACGTGAGTGGCGCGGCGTGACGCAATAAAATACAATAGAACTCGTTATAATCAGTGATGCTGTCTTGGATGTGGCGCAACACGACAAATCCCTGACAGTAAACTGCTGACTCGTTCTATTTATAACGTACTGACACAATGTTCAAATGATTTGTAATGCTTTGTCGCATTCAGTGTAGATACGATGTGACCGCAAAAACATGGCGAGTGTGTAGAAAAGAAATGTGGACACGGAAAATAGATTATTCAGTGAGAGATTTATTTTGAGTGAGTGAGTGAGTGAGTGACTGATGTCTTTGTTGTGGAATACACATGTTGGATCGCAGTGAGTTCGCAGTTTTAAAGTACAAGTTTGCTTTAATTTATTTTCAAGATCTTAGGTAAAATATCTATTGTTGCTTTCACTACGGCTATAAAGATAACTTTATATAAAAGATAAATAATATTCAAACTCACATTAGACACTTTTATCATTGAATAAAGCACATAATCATTACCACAGATTATCACTGTTATATTTTGTATGTTGTTCCTGCCGCGACGTCGCAGAAAATAAAAATTTTCCTAAAATAGAATCCCATGTCGCTTATTGTCACGTGTCGTTGTCGCGGATGGTTAGGACAAAAACTACATGGAAAAGATACTTTTTATCTTTCATCATTGCATGGGTCAAAATGATTGATTTTTATTTTATGCCAAAAATCATTAGGATATTTAGTAAATTTCCTACTGTAAATATATTAAAACTTAATTTTTGATTAGTAATATGCATTGCTAAGAACTTCATTTGGACAACTTTAAAGGCGTTTTTCTCAACATTTTGATTTTTTTACACCCTCAGATTCCAGATATTCAAATAGTTGTATCTCGGCCAAATATTGTCCTATCCTAACAAACCACACCAATATGATGTATAACTCTCAGTTTCAGAAAAATGTACCCTTATGACTGGTTTTGTGGACCAGGGTCAAATTTTTTGTTTGTTCATTTGTTTTTAATATTCAACAAGCAAAGTTATTCTATATCTAAATAAAAAAATGTTCATAATTGTTTGAATAAAACAGACTACTGGGGAAAAACATCTGAATATTCATCTTGTGACCATTTTGTGATTATTTTAACAAAAGCAACAATAATATAATAATTGTAATAATAATAACAATTATATAGGGGTAAATTTAGGATAGTAAATATTATATAATTATATAGTATTATATATATATATATCAGTGGCCCTTGGCTTGGTATTGTTGGCAGAATTCAGCCCTCGGCGAAAACTGATTGAGGAACCCTGGCTTAGTCCATTTGTCTGTAGTCCATTTTGTCCACTTCTGAATAGGTGGGTAGTGGAGATACTGATATGGAGCCACGTCACTGCATTTCCGGCACAGACAGGACCTATTCACTTCAGTCTGAAGAGTTTAGGAGGTTTAAGCTTCATTTAAGTCCCAAAATGAACATTCTGTCATCTTTACTCACACTCATATTCTTACAAACCTCTATGATTTTCTTTCTTCAATGTAACACAAAGGAAGATTTTACATTGCATACAGTGAAAGCACAAAAATCTGGAAAAAAAACAGATGACTTTAAGCTCTATCGATACTGTATAAAAGGAATAGGTACACTGTACTGTTAGTCACTTTGAATAAAAGCGTCTTCCACATGCATAAACAGCACATGCATAAAAAAGGCTGTAAAAGTGCACCGTCCTGTGATGTTATCAGTCTACTCATACATAAAACATCTGTAAAGAGTTATGGTCCATTTATGTGAGTGACATGAAATTATGAAATGCATAACAGGAGACAGAGGAAGCGAAAGGATGGAGAGAAGGGGAGGAGGAAAAGACTGTAAAGTGCTGCTGTCTGAATGTTTAAGGGCAGAAGGGTGCCACTGGTTAAAGTCTGACACTTCAAAGCAGCAAGAGCTGCGTTTGATGTAACGCAAGCCTAAAAGCAAACATGCAACTGTCTGTCTGCTTCTGTGCTACATGCATCTCACATGACCCTGTGGACATTTCAACTAACGCGCACACACATTCGCACACAATCACCAGTTTCCCATGTGTTTACTTTACCCTTATCACTCCAATGCTTTTTATGGTGGTGTCACATTTCCTGTCCCTTTAGGCAATTTGGTTTTGCTTTGTGACATGTGGAAAAACAAGTTAGAACCTGACAAGCTTGTGATTTGTGACATTACATCTGTAGGTGATTTAATAAAATTGTTCAATTGGAAAAAAAAAACAAAATGCAACAATTTTCCATTTTTCAATTGCCGTTTCCATGGAAACCCTGAAGACAGACAGAAAGACAGGCAGACAGACACCTGAATGGCTCACTTTTCTTCATATAAACAAACAAAGAGTAATGACCACAGAACAGAGGCAACAGTAAATCTACGAGCAGTAAAAACGTGTCTTCCAGCCACAGTTTACATTTCGCAGCATAACATTTAGAAATATTAGATCATTAATGTGCTGAGAGAGAATGTAATCGCAAGGGTTATTAAAAATTACGAGGGAGAAGATTAATGCAAATCTCCAGAGTTTAAGTCTGGTCAAGTGGATGCTCAGTCATACTCTAAATAAAATGTGGGTGAGAGAGAGAATGGATAATCACAGTGAAACTGATTGATAACAAGAATGTACATTTAAACTAGATCACTTGAAGCTGACGTGTGTAATTTCTGCGCCACTAACATCACCAAACAGAATTACTTTGCTCTCAAGAGTGAATAAAATTCACTGAATACATTTCATTCTTCACATTCAGGTCAAAAAGCCTTTCTGAATGTCAATGCCTGATGGATAAAATCCCATCTTAAATATGTTGTATTGTTGAATATTGTAGCTTGCTCATAAATATGTCACATTAAAGAAGTAAAATTGCTTTGGAATGCCATTTTATGTTGGCATTTTCAAACTAATCACTCTCTTACAATATAAAAATAAGTGGATTTAATTGAGGCTAAATGTCGTTTTCACCTACATTGTCATTCCTTTCTATGACAGACACTAATTAATTTCAGACATTCTTACTTTAGCTTTTAAAACACATTGTCTCCTAATCTCACCATTTTCTTCTCCTCTTTATTTCTATCATTTTTCTCTCTCTCTCTCTCTCCTCTGATATGCACAGTGTGCGGCTCTAAATTGATCAGGCTTCTGCTCAAGCCGCTTCAACAGGGTTCAGTGAGACACACACACAAGGGTGGACAGAAGATCCAAGAAGTTAACATGTCCCGCAGAGAAATGCCAACCTGATAGAGACATATGAGAATCATTAAAGACACAAAATAGAGGAGAGGTCTTCTATCAGGTCATAGAATCAATCTGCCGCTAGTGGATACCACTGACAAACCTTGTAAGGAGAAATGTCACATGTGGGCATGATATAGTCAGAAATCCCTTCTATTAAAAATTAAGTAACTTACTGAAACAATCATGAAAAAAGAGCATAAAATGATAAATCAATAAAATCCTCTGACGTCAATAATAATAAGAATAATATTAGTATTATTAATGCTGCTTCAAGCATTTCAAATTTTATTGCAGTATTATTGCCACTGAGGTATGATAATATTGTTTTCTATATCCATGAAACCTTTAATATTATTTCAAGTTATTGATCGTGTCTCTAAAATGGCACATGTACATGTACTGTTTCTAAAGACTTTCATGTTTCTGCCATTGTAAAAGTTCTCACTGTTTTATCAACATGACGTTTTTCATATCAGGTTGAAATTTCAAAATGTAGAGCTTTTGTTTCTTTCTTTTTTTCCCTCTTCCTCCTGAGGTCCTAATAATCACTACAATTAGAGCGGAGTTAATTAGGGTCTTCAGCTCTGTCTCCTGTTCTCGCTTTACAATATAGATGCAGTCAGCAGCGAGAGAAAGCGATAACCCCACAGCCAAACAAGAATCATTAACCTACAGGCCAAGACATAAAAAAACAAACTGGAATCTGTTCAATCTTTTCTTGAGCATGAAAAAGACATTTAATGAGGATTAGTTATGTAATTTCTAATTTATGTTCTTCAAAACCTTGTTGTCTATCGGCTAAAGTATTTACAAAACCTGTAGTTCAACAACCTTTTCACCACAGAATACCAAAACTAATGTTCATCAAATATATATATATATATATATATATATATATAAATGACAATGTATTTTGCAAAGAAGCAATTTTCACTCAGTAATTGCTAGTAAATTTCACAAACAATTACAAAGAAATGGCAAGTAAAACACTGAAATAAACAATTTTTAAGTACAAAACTGAAATAGTACATTCATGTAAAACATTCTCCAATAAACTTTTTTTTTTTTTACAGTTTATATTATTTTAAAGCTTCTGCTAAAAAATAATAGCCCATTACAATGTGCTAAATAGTTAGCTTAGCAACAAGACAAACACTGCAACAGTATTACAGTAGGCTAATATTAATTCTGAACTGAGATGCAAGATGTTTGCATGAAACAAGAGAGAGTGAATCCACAGTGTGATACAAGAAACATGAAAATAGTGCCCATTTCAGGTGTAACATACCACCTACACCCTACCCTAAACCTAATCGATAGAGTTATCAAAAGCAAACATGAGGAAACCTTACAGAAAATCCATATATACAGTGGGGCAAAAAAGTATTTAGTCAGCCACCAATTCTACCCTTACCCCTAACCAAAGACATCTCAAACAATGTCATCTTTGCATTAAAAATTACATAACTGAGTGAATGACACTTAATGACAGTTGTCATAAACATGCATAAAAAACCCTTCATATTCATGACATGTGTCATGTCATGATTATGAAAGTGTCATGTCAGTCTTATGCACACCCCTTCAAGTAAAGTGTTACCAACTTTTTCCCCACTGTATAAGGCTGATTATGAGATGCAAATGTCAAAATGTATTAGTTTATAAATCTTGCAATAAAAGTGTTTGAAGTCATAACATAGTATTATGCAAGGAAAAACATGAAAGTTAATCTTTATCAATCGAAAATCTGCCCCATAACCACACTTTGTCAGAATCAGAATCAGAAGGAGCTTTATTACCAAGTATGTTTACACACACAAGGAATTTGACTTGGCGACATGAGCTTCCAGTTTGTGAAAATGAATAAAAGTTGTTGGTGTTATACTTCCACTAATGGTCATTTTAGCTGGAAACTGCAGCAAATTTTATGTGTATGTTTTTGGAGATTAGCAAAAAATGCAGGAAGGCAAGTTTTTCTAATGAGCATATGAAACATCCGTTACAGGCCAAATAGTATAGGTGCATAATAATTTAAACATGGCTAGATTTTACATGATTAATCATCCTGGCTTATATCACTGTCACTGCTCCGCAGTAAAGACATGGTGATATTACAGGTTGAAGATGGGTTGAACTTTCTGTGCACCCTTCAACCCTATTTCAAACACTTGAATTGGTCTCCATCAAGTCTATAAACCCCGTCTGCCTCCATCTTTGAGTACCTGCAGGAGGAGGGCGACTACAATCATAAAGTCACTCTACTGCCAATGAGACCACAATTATGTTAATTTACTTGAATGAGCAATGGAATGTTTTGTATTACAGCAATGTTAGATTTATTAGAACTGGCCGGGTCATGTCAGGTGACTGCATTGCCTTGGGTACAGAGTACTTAGTTATGCAGTGTTCTTGTAGTATCGGTGACTTCCTTTGACAGAAATATCCAACTGCATGTGTACAACTACACAAATATTTGCTGTGAAACAATCCTGCAGTTTGTGTGTACCTGTCAGGATTTGCTTGTAATATGTTTAATATGTAAAGTGCGGCTCCTATCGCCCTCTCATTTTCTCATTCTCATTCTCCTCTCTCTCTTTAAAAAGCAGGTCAGGCAGAAAGAATAAACTACTCCCACACTGCACTGCCAAACACACACACACACACACACACACGCACACACTTAACACCAAATAATGCACATATGCAACTATTTTTTAAACTATTTTTATCTCAAACTCACTCTAAATGTGTCAATTTATCTCAAACCCACTCTAAATGTGTAAATTGCTTGTAAACAATCAATAGAAACATCTAAATCCATAACACAATGCTGTTACATATGATGGCAGTAAAAGAAAGTGCCTCATTCTTGAGCACAATACAAAAGTTTGAAATCTGTGTGCTTGACGGGCCTTGATGTGCCTTTCACCTGTTACTGTGAAAACATTGTGGAAAGTCCAAGAAAAACACTAAGAGGTTCAATTTTAAAAGCACTATAAAAAGCAAAAATACTATTTTTCTGTTGTGAAAATCCAGGTTTGCAAAATGGACTTCATACCATGAGGTCATGTGCTGTAATTTGTGGTAATTTAAATATGTGAGTTAGTAAGCATATGCAATACATTTTTTATCATTAACAAGACAATGTAAGGAATAAACATATTACATTTAATTAGCTAACAAGCAACTCTTCTTTTATTAATAATCCTGAAAATTCATGGCGAGCAGAAAGTGTGAACGCTGCGTGTTCTTTTTCTATGCAAAACAAACACATTGTCATAATGGTCCACTAATTAGATGATCCATATAAGCTTTGAATAAAAGGTTAACACAGTATGATACAAGTCATCCTTGAGAATTAAGGAATGAAAAAAGAGCTTTATGAAGTGCTGCTTCTCTATTCACTTTGACACATAAACCGAAGGAGTTCCTTTCAATCACTGAATGTGTCACACAGAAAACAGCTGTTAACTTTGATACTTGTAGAGAATTAAAACTGCTCAAGCAAGGCAAAGTCGGACAGTGATGGTGAGCTGAATGTCGATTATTGTTGAGGATTGATAAGGATTACATTCATACATATCTGCAGGACTCAAAAGGACTGTACTCTCCTTTAGGTTCAGTTGATTCAGTTAAGATGAGTTGTCAAGCAGCCCAGCACATCTGAACCCACTACTGCAACTGAGGTGAGTTTCACCAGACACCAAATATCAAACTGACCTGACATCTGAGCTGACCTGACAAATGAGCCAGATGTGAAGCATCCCTTTTATGTATTTTTCTTTGTCTCACCTTTTGTTCCAAACTAAATTTATCTGAAGAACACCTACTGTTGAAATATCCTGTCATCTTTTACCATTAACAAAAGCGGGATCCATTTCTGTAAACAGTAAAACAAAAACACAGAAATTAACATTCTGTCATCATTTACTCACCCTTATGTTGTTCCAAACCCATAGTTTTCTTTTTTGCTGTTGAACACAAAAACAGATATTTTGAAGAATTTACTGTTCTCTCTCTCTCTCTCTCTCTATGCAATTACAATGAATGGAAACTGGAGTGTTCAAGCTTTTAAAAGGAAGGAGTATCATTAAAAAGTAGGTATAAAAGCAGGCAAAGTACTATAAAAGTATCATTAAAGGAGTCATATGACGTAGCTAAAAAATAACATTATTTTTGTGTATTTGGTGTAATGAAATGTGTTTACGCAGTTTAAGATTCAAAAAACATTTATTTTATTTATTATTTTCCACATACTGTACATTATTGTTGTTCCTCTATGCCCCGCCTTTCTGTCGAGTTTACCATTAACAAAAGCGGGATCCATTTCTGTAAACAGTAAAACAAAAACACAGAAATTAACATTCTGTCATCATTTACTCACCCTTATGTTGTTCCAAACCCATAGTTTTCTTTTTTGCTGTTGAACACAAAAACAGATATTTTGAAGAATTTACTGTTCTCTCTCTCTCTCTATGCAATTACAATGAATGGAAACTGGAGTGTTCAAGCTTTTAAAAGGAAGGAGTATCATTAAAAAGTAGGTATAAAAGCAGGCAAAGTACTATAAAAGTATCATTAAAGGAGTCATATGACGTAGCTAAAAAATAACATTATTTTTGTGTATTTGGTGTAATGAAATGTGTTTACGCAGTTTAAGATTCAAAAAACATTTATTTTATTTATTATTTTCCACATACTGTACATTATTGTTGTTCCTCTATGCCCCGCCTTTCTGTCGATTTTTACAAAGCTCATCGTTCTGAAAAGCAAGGTGTGCTCTGATTGGCCAGCTATCCAGTGCGCTGTGATTGGTCGAATTCCTCAAGGGTGACGGAAATGTTACGCCCCTTACCATACTGTGATACCGTGTCCACAAAACCAATAAAACCCATTATAAACGAGGCATTTGTTGCATCCAGTGGGGACATAATTACTGATTATAATGACTTATACTGTCTTTTTACGCATTGTGTTGCATCGCGCCACGTAAACATAAAACTCTGTCTGCATTTGTGATCAGAGAAACAACAAACAACAAGCACTACTCTACACTGCTCAAAACTTGCGTTTGAATCATCAGTGGCAAATTCTTTAAATATGAAAACATACTTACAGGCTGTGAGTCAGCATTATTTGTCAGCATCATAGACTGTGGTCAGCATGCGCAGCGAAACAGGGGAACTGAATTCACCGGCATTGTTGGCTACTCTCCCAGGAAACAGTCCTCGTCCTTCGTAAAATGCATTGCACACATCTGGATATTTAGTTTGAACTGTTCTGGAACAGTGTTGTAAATACAACTTAACCACTGATTTCTAGTTGTGTTCTCTTTTGGAAGGCCAAACAAAGTAGTTTTACTTTCACAGCGAAACACACAGCGTCTCCACAATATGGGGGCGGCAACAATACCACAGCGAGAATCAAATTTACGCCTTCTTTCTTTGCGTGAACATTTGGGTGGTGTTATGCAAATCTTCCCACACAGTGATGTAGACATGTGGGGGCGTGTTTGAACGAGGCGTTTTAGGAGGGCGTGGACGAGTCTTAACTTTTCTAAAGAATATCTCTTTGGGTTTGAGACTTTAGTCTTTGCAACTTTAGGGATCTTATCTATTCACAAACAGCTTGTAACACTCCAAAGAGAAAGGAAAACTTGAAATCGCATCATATGACCCCTTTAAAGTAGTCCGACTAGTGCACTATTCATGCAAAAGCTGGTTTGAGAAACAAACAAAAATATTGGAAGACAGAAAGTCATACAGGTTTGAAACGACATGAGGCTGAATAAACGACAGAATCTTCTTTTCTTTCTTTTTTTGGTGAACTATCCTTAAAAAATGAGGACGAGCTGAAAGTGGAGTTCATTATTTCAACCCAAAGAGGCAGGCAGCACTCGCACAATTTTTAATGATTCAGTCAATCAGAGGAATGTTTGTCAGCACTTTGCATCCACCCACAGACTTTGCACTCAGAATGAAAGTGTTGCTTGACGAGGTCAGTCCTCAAAACCGGCAGAACAGGAGTTGTTTATCAGATTCCTTTTTCAGTGTATATGAGCGCGAGAAAGCAAGAAAGAGAAATAACTATAGTCTCAAGGTCAGAATGTAATTATATAAGCTGTGATAGACAGAAGCTCTGTGGTCTTCATTTCACAATATAAACTATGAGCAGAAAGGCATTGAGAGCTGATAAACAGAGAAAAGCAGAGGTCTGTATTTACTCTTACTGGATGCAAACAAATGCTGCCCGGTTCTACCAGCTTTTAGACTAAATAAAAGGGCATACAGACACATACTATTGTAAAGCATGGACTAAAGGCTGTTTTACAGTGCACACACAAACACTGCGTTAGCAAAGCAACAGTGCAACTCCACAAGAATTGACCCTGACTGGATTTATATGGCATAAAGAAAATAAATTGAGCAATTGTTTTAATAATATCCATGTATGCAATTGTTTAAGGGGGTTGATAATTGTGAATTTCTATATAATTGGATATGATCTATCTATCTATCTATCTATCTATCTATCCATCTATCTATCTATCTATCATCAGTTTATAGGAAACCTCCAAGCTTTTCAACCACCACCCCCCCCCCATCATTCAAAGTTTGTTGTGACATACATTGCTTTTCTAGTTAAAAATGTTATAATTTTTAAATGAAAATTCCCTTTAACTCTACTTGCATTCCAAAGTGAATTGAAATTCTGCGTTCTGTTTGTTAAATGGCATTTTCAATTCTGAATGGCACAAAACACAACTTTAGCTATAAATTGCTGAAATTATTTGGATTCACTTAGATTTACTGTATAAAATTTACTGTTTGTGTCTGTCACTGCATCTGCAACTTCCATCAAGCCTGACATACAATAGTCCCTTTCACATATGTGACCCTGGAGCACAAAACCAGTCTGAAGTCGCTGGGGTATATTTTGAGCAATAGCCAAAAAAATCATTGTATGGGTCAAAATTATAGATTTTTCTTTTATGCCAAAAATCATTAGGATATTAAGTAAAGATCATGTTCCATGAAGATATTTTGTAAATTTCTTACCGTAAATATATTAAAACTAAATTTTTGATTAGTAATATGCATTGCTAAGAACTTCATTTGGACAACTTTAAAGGCGATTTTCTCAGTATTTAGATTTTTTTGCACCCTTAGATTCCAGATTTTCAAATAGTTGTATCTCAGCCAAATATTGTCCTGTCCTAACAAACCATACATCAATGGAAAGCTTATTTATTCAGCTTTCAGATGATGTATACATCTCAATTTCGAAAAATTGACCCTTGTGACTGGCTTTGTGGTCCAGGGTCACATATACAGTCTTTACTGGTAAATGACCATTAAGAGATCAGGTGTTAACAGGACCTTTACAGATATGAGAATGTAAAGTCGTTCCGGTACTTTTACGGCAATTTACTGGTGTTACTGGGCTAATGTTTGAGGAGTACACTCTAGTACAGGGATAGGCAACATCGGTCCTGGAGTGCCGCTGTCCTGCAGAGTTTAGCTCCAACCCTAATCAAACACACCTGAACAAGTTAATCATGGTGAAGCATTTGGACTATGATGTAGGATCTGGAGCAACTTTACCACTCACAAGGTGCATGAAAACAACTGGATACAAGAATGTGAGGAAACATTCCAGCACTTGGACCAGTCAGACACACAATTATTCATTATATTTAATCCAAAAAGCAACCTATGTTTTAAAGTTCTGTGGACAACCCCCAAAGAGCAACTAAAACCCCAAAAAGGCAGAACAGGCCTCTGGTTTCCATGGCAAGCAATGACAAATAATCTGATAACACTGGTTTTATTGCTAAAGGAATGTGGAGCTCTCTCTCCATTTGCCCATAGGAAAGACACATAATGCCCATAAAACGGGACATTCCCCCATTCCTTCATAGAAAACCTTCTATGAATGACATACATATTTCCAGGACATTGTGTGTGAGTATTATTACTGTTCTTGTATATGTCTTTTGTGACATTGTAGTGTATACTGTTTTATGCATGCTTATCAAAAAAGACACTAGTTGATGTAACCTCACATATACCATGTTTGGTATCTATGAGTTTTTAATATGATGATATTGCATATTATATGTTGATACCTATGCAACATATCAGTGTTATAAGAAAGAATCTTTAATAGTTTTGCACCAACACCCAATCCAATTGCATATGCAAAATACCATGCTCGAAGACAGAGTCGTAAACTTTCCCTTCGAAAGTTTAAGTTACCATTGGCTCAATGACCCCCTGGAGGTGTGACCTCCACAAAAGTTAAAAGGCCACTACATCAGTGACCTACCTCTCTTATCATCTTCTGCTGCTCTTCTACTTCGTCTTCTGATTGCTGATCATGTGGGACTAACCAAATCCCGGGGCCGGTGACAAGCCTCAACTATACAGTCATGTCTTCACTTTCCACCTGGGAGAAAACTCGCCCGACTACCACCGAGTCAAAATAACATCTTTGGAGTTCATCACTCTTCAAACCCGGAAGAACATGAATGCAGTTCCAACACCACCAAACCTTTAAACCTTCAAGACTTTCATCTGAGACTGCATCTGGATGCTTGTTCAACTGCCAAGGCAATGCAAGTATTGTACATTTAACTAAATGAAACAGAGGTTTAGTATAAGCTGTATTCTCTGGTTTCTCTAACAGTTTCATTCATCCAGTTTAACTCCCCTTTGCATGCATGTATGAGTGTGCGTGTATGTTTGTTAGACTAGTTTTGTGTTAGTGTTTAGTTAATAAAACCTTTGTGCACAAATTACATGAGTTTCTGATTCTGTCACTGCTTGTGGATAATGTCCCTTTAAAAATTCCTGATCTTGTTACATGCTCTAATGCACTAATACTGTAAGACAGTTATTTTCTATGGCCACGTTAATATTATTTCTTAGAGTTAATATGAAATTACACAAAATTTTTGCTGGACGAACAGATTAGTTAATGATAATATTAATTCTGCTACAGTTACTACTGGCAGCTGATATAAATAATTGCAATTAATTATAATTATTTATATATATTTCCCTTTTGAGCTAATTTGCTACAAAGGTCTTCAGGATCACTAAGGCTACAGGCAGGTGAGTTTTTTTTTTTTTTTTGCAGGGTTTGAGCTAAACTCTGCAGGACATCAGCACTCCAGGACCGCCATTGCCTGCCCCTGCTCTAGTACTTTATGTTGCTTTATAAAAGACCAAATGCAAAAGATTCTGTTAATGAACAGGAATATACAGCATATTTCACCATATTTTCAGAATGCTTATGCATGGCAAAAATGGGTTTAGCACCAAAACACAGCTTGAACCAGTTTATGCTAAGCTACTGCATTATATTAATATAAGCGTCAAAATAAACACACTCTGCTTTCATGTGCGGTGTGAATCAGGCCTAATACTATATGTGTTTCCACATCTGGGATAAATTAGAGGGAATGTCATGCAGGGCCATATCAACAGTTCTCACAGCTCCACGGACAGCATCGTCATAACATGGCACTGTGCAGAGCCTCCCGCTCCATTCAGAACCATGTACAGCTCTGCAGTCAGATTGGTACCATTGACATTTAAGCCTTCTTCCTGATTTCAGCACCCTGGAGAGCTCCGCATGAGGCATACATGCTTATTGTGTGACTCAAGCAATGGTTTTTAGTTTGTGTGGGTCTTGTATTTTTATGCATAATGGAGATAGAAATGCCACACAGGGTCTCTTTACTTCTAAGAGTTATTATACCCAATAATCAATCAAAATCTGCCATAAACATGACCTTTAACCAAACATTTTAATATACCTCAGATGGAAGCTTTTAGAGGTTTAAAAACATCATAAACATCATAAACCATAAATATCATACAAAAAAGTGGCTTTTACAACTGATGATTTCATTTTAGTAACTAGATTAATCATGAGTACAGGCTGAAAATGGGATTACAGATATGAATACTAATGCAATACAGAACCTTTAAATCTAGCACTAATGGTCAGTCTGGAATTGCAGGCACTCCTTGTTAAATTAAACCACAGGAGGGACATTGAGAAGGAAATAAAAGTCACACTTTAAAATGGTGATACTCAAAACTGCCGTACTGCAACACTTTTCTTTCAGATCCTTCTTTCAGAGAATTGATGCTTATATGGGTATTTTTTTCTTTCGGTCAATCTGTATTAATTAAATTTAGGTGTAGACCAACATTTGAATAATAATCTGGCAGAGAGAAAACTGGTATTACACGCTTGAGAACACTGAGCTGTGATGGGAATGATGATTATTAGTTTGCGCCGCTTTCTAAGGCAATCATTGCTATTATTATTGCTCATACTTAGGGGTAAGGGATTTGAATATCACACCTGCACGCACATGAATGATACCTGAAATCATGCAGCTTATTGAGGAGAGGTGTGCTATTATTGTCTAAGCAACCAGACTAACCATGTTCACCTTGTGGATGTAAAAACAAGCCCAAAAAAATATCATAGATTCACAATAAATAAGAGACTTGATCCATATATAAAAATGACATGCATCCTACAGTTTTGGTGGTGAACATCCTAGCAACCACACAGCAATACCCTGGCAACAATCCCGAACTGTATCACTTTTGCACAGGCAAAATACATCTTCATAAAGTTGCAATGTAAAGGAAATAGCGACAGATCTTTGCTTCCATGTTTTGACATCCATCTGAGAGACATAGATAAAAAAATAATAATAAATGTAGGGTCAGGGTCTTGGCTCTGTCTCTCGGTTGTTGATTGGATGGAGGCAGATATGAATGCGAGCTTGCAAAGATCAGGGTTTAAGCAAACTAAATGATTGAAGAAGTTCAGCTTATGTCACCAGCGAAAAGTCTGTCATTTTATTGGATGTTTGAGTTATCATTTTTTATAAAAAAATGACAAGGTCAAAACAATGTAAACAAGGATGAATTGTGCATGGATGAATTGTTCAAAATTACATCAACATTACGTGCATTCATGTGCATTAAAAAATATATTTTTTAGGGTGATTTTTCCATTTCATGATAAAGGAATAGTTCACCTAAAATGAAAATGTGCTTAAAATTTACTCACGCTCAAGCAATCCAAGATGTAGATGGGTTTGTGTCTTCATCGAAGCAGATTGGAAAAATTTTGCGTTACATCACTTGCTCACCAATGGATCCTCTGCAGTGAACGGGTGCCGTCAGAATGAGAGTCTAAACAGCTGATAAAAAAAACAATGATTTAATGTCTTGTGTGTTTGTAAGAAACAAATCCATCATTTAAGGCGTTTTAACTTTAAACTATTGCTTCTGGCCAAAATACCACCCAGTCCATAATCCATAGTAGTGCTCCCTAAAGTTTAAACCATCCATTCCCTATTGCCTTCTCACATCAAAATCCACTGACAAATTTTTTAGAAAAGTTTTGGAGTGTTTTTGCTTGTAAAACATGCTTGAACTGCGCATATTTCTCTCAGGTGAGATGCTTTTCTGGAGAAAGTGATATCATGGATAGAGGACTATTTTAGCCGGTTAAAAACATCTTAATGATGGTTTTGTTTATTACAAACATATAGATTTTCGATTCACAAGACATTAATTTATGGTCTGGGATCAGGTGGATTACTTGTGGATTATTGTAACGTTATTATCAGCTGTTTGGATTCTCATTCTGATGGCACCCACTCACTGCAGAGGATCCATTGGTGAGCAAGTGATGTAATGCTAAATTTCTCCAAATCTGTCCCGATGTACAAACACATTCATTTAAATCTCAGATGTCCTGTGGGTGATAACATTTTCAGTAAAGTCTCATTTTTGAGTCTACCTTTAAGCAAACACCAAAAAACAACTTCATGGTGAAAATTGAAGGTACATTTTCTAAATTATAGCTTCTATAATAAGATTGAGATGGTTGTCACACGTTTGCATGTGTTACTTGTACCTATGAGGTTCACAGGTGAAGGTCTATGGAGGTGGTGTCAGCTGATATCACAGGCAGCATTAAGGAGCTGTCTGTTCTCAACATTTAGAGAAGCAGAGGCAGGTATATTCTACCCAGGAGTCAGGAGACCCACACTCAAGCACACCACTGTCTTCCCCTGCCAGATTCACCAGCTGCCTGCCAAGCCAAACACGGGAGAAATATGAACCTGTCATACTATCAGAAGCCCTGCATACGTCCGTTCCCGCGGCATCTTGTCAGATAGAATAAGAGGGGAAAAAGGAAAGAGACAAAGAGAACAGACAAAAGACACACAAGAGGGAGATAAATAAACATTAACCATTTTAAATGGACAGTTCGCACTTGAAAGGCTTTTGTACTGTATGTACTGTATACATACTCCCTGTTCTCTCCAGTCCTTTGTCGATTATTGTTTGTGTTGTATGTGGTTGTGATTCTCCTGAGTTTGCTATTTTATTAAAGACTCATTTAATAAAATTAGTTTATTAAATTATGTTTTTCTCGTCATCATCTCCTTCATCGTGCGCTTCCTACCACCACCTATCCGTGACATCAAGCTCCAAAAAAGCAGCATACAATAATGCTTAATTAAGTTTTGAGTTTGTATAATAAGAGCCTTCTCATTTGGATTCCAAATTGCACAATTAAAACTTCCCATTGTTATGTCAAACTCTTCAGATGAGATGTTAAAATGCTCTGTCACAAGCTCTGAATGTGTGAAGACTCCACTGCACCTGTTTCCACAGCTACCAGCATGATCTGCAGTTGCTACTTAGCGCAGAATACATTAAACTCAGACTCTTAATTGATTAAATACCTCCACTGGCAAATTTCAGGACACACGTGATGAAAAATCTCCTTTGTAGAGCCTATGTGGTTCATTTTGACGAGCTTGAGCCAGGAAAAATGTAGCTCTCCTGAGGGTCTTTCCATCAGGTGGTCTGGACTGGATTTTTTTAGAACTGTT
This sequence comes from Sinocyclocheilus grahami, assembly GCF_001515645.1. Taxonomy (NCBI): domain Eukaryota; kingdom Metazoa; phylum Chordata; class Actinopteri; order Cypriniformes; family Cyprinidae; genus Sinocyclocheilus; species Sinocyclocheilus grahami. The sequence continues at coordinate 4,494,716 of NW_015505195.1, forward strand.
CTGTGAACTTTTTATACTGCCGTGACTCAAGAAATATATAATGATATTAAAATTCTGTCCAATACCCATATACTGATGATTATTTTTTATGCTTTGGCCAATAACTGACGAACAGCTAATTATACAATTGTACACTATTTTGTTGAAATACATAAAAATAAAACACTAAAAGTAAAATCAATCATTTTAAATGTTAGAAGTGAGTTTAGGCATCATAACATTACAATGTACTATATGTACTATATTCATGTACTGTATTCATTGTTTGACATTACAATGTACTGTATTCACTGTATACAATGTACAGATATTCATTGTGAAATTTGTGTATTATTACATTTATTATTATAAATTATTATTATTATATTATATATATATTATTATATATATATAATATATATTATTATTATTATAAATAATAATTATTATTTATTATTATTACATTATTTGTGAAATATTACATTTAACAATGTTATTAATGTATTCATTTTTTTAAGGATCAACTTTAAGTAAGCATTAGATGACGTATAAGTGTGTGTTTGTATACAACACAAACTTGAATTACCATTGAGTATGAAATGTGCTATATAAATAAACTTGCCTTGCCTATATACAGTATTATCATATACATCATACAATATGATTTTATATGTATTACAAATGTAATAATTATTTCATTAATATATTATACCAACATACTATAAACAACATGTATTATTATTATATTAATACATATAAAACAAAAAATACATTACGTCACCTTGGAATTATAAGGTTCTATCTTCATTCTGAGCGGTTTTTGGGGGTGTTTTTGCAAGTTTTTGCATTCCACATAGCGATATGGGATACGGGGAACAAGTCTCTTTCATACATCAGTCCCAAATTGTACACAACTTTAAAAATTAAACTTCACAAATTGTAAATAAGTTGTCATAGGAAAATAATATGTGAATAACTACATTTTGACAAAAATGGCAAATAGAACCTTATAATTCCAAGGTTTATATAGTGATGATAATATACAAGCACATTTAAAATATAATGTAAATAAAATATATTGAGCATTCTTAATTAGAATATTTAAGTTGATCTGCTAATTGCCTTTCAGTAGGATCTATTCTGAGACTGCATTGCGATTGACCTCACCTTCCATTCTGATAAACATTATCTGTTTAATTAGTCCTAGATATTATTAGCACCCATTATTGGTAATTATACAAACTGAAAGCTTTGGGCTTGTGTGATAACTGGTCTTAGATCAGTTTGTGCTTTTCATTTCCTGGTTAATAGGATTATACGCGCATGAGAAAGCTGATCCCAGATCAGCATTCTTCAGCTGAGACTCAGAATACCGTGGAGCCCTTGTGCCCTCAGAATACCTGCGGCTCCTTAGCAGGCCTGGGACTACAGCTTAAACGAGAATCGTGGGCTTAGTTTTATCAGTGCAATCCAGATCGGTAGCAATACAAAGCGCAGATCACATACACACACTGCACTGCATGTCTGTGTATGTGTGTGTGTGTGCGATACCGTGGAGCCCTTGTGCCCTCAGAATACCTGCGGCTCCTTAGCAGGCCTGGGACTACAGCTTAAACGAGAATCGTGGGCTTAGTTTTATCAGTGCAATCCAGATCGGTAGCAATACAAAGCGCAGATCACATACACACACTGCACTGCATGTCTGTGTATGTGTGTGTGTGTGCGCGTTTTTGTGACAAATGAGGACATACATTTGTATAATGACAAAGGTATGACATAGGTATTACAAAGAGAATGTGACTTTTCAGGACATTACCCCATGTCCCCACTTTTCAAAACGCTTATAAAGCACACAGAATGGAGTGTATCGAAAATCTGAAATAGCACAAAGTCTCCTGTAAGGGGTAGGTTTAGGGGTAGGGTTGGTGTAGGGCAATAGAATATACAGTCTGTACAGTATAAAAACCATTACGCCTATGATTGTCCCCACTTTTCACAAAAACAAACCTGCGTGTGTGTATGTCACCTGATTCATATCAGCCGCTGTAACAACGTCACGTTGTGGTTCCTCTCAAACGGAGGTTCTGTTAGGTGGCATTTGTCCTAATTAAAACAGCACGCATCTGCCATAGCGAGGCCAGACCTGAATAAATAAACTGACACGCAAGCTCCGCCAATGACATCTATGACTTCCTGTCACAAAATAACGCTCCCTGCCTGCAGTCATATGATTTCATCAGAGCCGAGATAGTGAATTAATGTGCTCAGGATGCGCTTCCTTCTCCTCAGCTCTAAGCTCAGCCTCTTCACACACTGGATTATAAAGCTTTATTTGATTTAGTGTGGTCACATCCTCAGGCTGTGATGTCAAAAGCACACATTTTTATGACAAAGTCTCGCTGTGGTATGTGTGTGTGTGTGTGTGTGTGTGTGTGAGTAGGATCTATTCTGAGACTGCATTGCGATTGACCTCACCTTCCATTCTGATAAACATTATCTGTTTAATTAGTCCTAGATATTATTAGCACCCATTATTGGTAATTATACAAACTGAAAGCTTTGGGCTTGTGTGATAACTGGTCTTAGATCAGTTTGTGCTTTTCATTTCCTGGTTAATAGGATTATACGCGCATGAGAAAGCTGATCCCAGATCAGCATTCTTCAGCTGAGACTCAGAATACCGTGGAGCCCTTGTGCCCTCAGAATACCTGCGGCTCCTTAGCAGGCCTGGGACTACAGCTTAAACGAGAATCGTGGGCTTAGTTTTATCAGTGCAATCCAGATCGGTAGCAATACAAAGCGCAGATCACATACACACACTGCACTGCATGTCTGTGTATGTGTGTGTGTGTGCGCGTTTTTGTGACAAATGAGGACATACATTTGTATAATGACAAAGGTATGACATAGGTATTACAAAGAGAATGTGACTTTTCAGGACATTACCCCATGTCCCCACTTTTCAAAACGCTTATAAAGCACACAGAATGGAGTGTATCGAAAATCTGAAATAGCACAAAGTCTCCTGTAAGGGGTAGGTTTAGGGGTAGGGTTGGTGTAGGGCAATAGAATATACAGTCTGTACAGTATAAAAACCATTACGCCTATGATTGTCCCCACTTTTCACAAAAACAAACCTGCGTGTGTGTATGTCACCTGATTCATATCAGCCGCTGTAACAACGTCACGTTGTGGTTCCTCTCAAACGGAGGTTCTGTTAGGTGGCATTTGTCCTAATTAAAACAGCACGCATCTGCCATAGCGAGGCCAGACCTGAATAAATAAACTGACACGCAAGCTCCGCCAATGACATCTATGACTTCCTGTCACAAAATAACGCTCCCTGCCTGCAGTCATATGATTTCATCAGAGCCGAGATAGTGAATTAATGTGCTCAGGATGCGCTTCCTTCTCCTCAGCTCTAAGCTCAGCCTCTTCACACACTGGATTATAAAGCTTTATTTGATTTAGTGTGGTCACATCCTCAGGCTGTGATGTCAAAAGCACACATTTTTATGACAAAGTCTCGCTGTGGTATGTGTGTGTGTGTGTGTGTGTGTGTGGGCTCCATATTCAAAACGGAACAGAATGTGAATGTGGGAAATATTTCAGCGTACAACCAAAGCCACATGCTCTCTCTATCAAACACACATTCAATAAGAAATATGGCTTGAGCCTATAAACTGATAATCATTTGCACAAATCAGTTTTTTTTCTGTTCAACAGCATATGAAAGCCTTTCAATTCACTTTATTTGTCTCTTAGTGTCAGCTTTGCTATATAGAAATACATAGAGCCCTTCAATTAACTTGTGTTTGCAATAATTGCAAGCACATAAACTACAAAAAGCAGAATCTTTCCCAAATGAATGATCTAAAAGTCCGGCTTTCATTCCAAAAACAACTGTCTATTTGTGGAGTCCAATATTACTTGTTTATGATTAAACGCAACATTTTTCTTTGTGATGCACAACATCAAACTCACTGAAACAGTATTAGCCCATTTCAAAGGCTTTTTGTACACATCTGTCTTCACAGCATGTGTCAAATGAGGCACCGCTCAAGAAACAAATCCCGCAGTGACATTCGCAACATCTGGAGATCCCATTCTGCGATATTCTGAATTATGTTTGTCATTATATTATATCATAAAAGTCATTAACACTAATCACATAAATATATTTTAAAAACCCTCCAGATAATGGCATTGCAATGTGTACTTTCTAATTAGGAAAGACAAACTTGACTAATTTTAAATACTGTGTAGACTAAAAAAAATAAATAAAAATACATATATATATATATATATATATATATATATATATATATATATATATATACTTCTTTATAGTTAATACATATATGGAGCAGGGTGGAAGAACACTTGATTTCTCAGAAAGCCACTCAGTTTAAATACAGCAATAAGCCATGAGAGGCAAAGCACTACAATGATTTTAACTCATTACTATAATTATAATAAAATCACAGTACTGCACAGCCTCTAAACTTATTGGGTTTTAAAAATGGCAAGAACAATAGAAATAAATAAAAATAATAAGTAAGAGCTATACCGCTGATTAAGCAAAGGATGCTTATGGTTGCCAAGCAACATTCTCCAGTCAGGTTTTAGAGCCTGAATTGTTTTACGTTTTATAACTTACTAGGGAGTCAGGTATGCCATATAATGTATTATTTGTGTAGTTTGATCTAGTTGGGTTAAAACATGCCTGCCTCTGACAGCTGAATTTAAAAAGAGGAGTGTCAGCACTTCCTCTCTACACAAGATTTCCTAGAAATCTGAAAAAATTAGGATTAGGAGATTTTTCTTCTTCCCTTTTAATGTTGAAATTATGTCATTTATGTCATCCGTTTAAAAAAGGTGGTTGTAAGTTGCACGTCATGCTTGCGTCAGCATTAAGTGAGCCTTAGGAAAGTGTTTAATTGAAGACCTGTGGGAGAGTGAGAGATCTTTATGTAGAGCTGTAACTCACGGAGCTCCAGAGCAGGTGTACATTCATATGCTTCCTTAATTACACTAATCTAGACAATGATTAAAAAACACCATCGCTTAAACATATGACGGCTACGGGTCCCTTCCCCCCCTCCTCCGCTGCCTCCAAACACACCCTCACACACAGTACACACACACACACTGCTGAGTCTTGGGTTATAGAGGGGAAAGTGAAAAGTCGTGTATTAGGTAGTCCTGGGAGAGAGCATGAAGGGTCGGACAAATCTGATTGTTCTGGAATTAATTCCATGTAGAACAGTGTCAGAGCAGTGCTGAGAAATATCTGTCAGATTTCATTATGCTCACAGAACAACTTTGAAATCTGAGGGGACAGTAAAACTCGCCCCGTCTTTGCTCTACAACAATATGCTGCAGCCTTTTATCAGTGATTACGCAAGTGCTGGAAAAAGCTTTTTTCTGTTTCTTAGAGCAGAAAATGAGACGTAGCACGATAGCATGTGTGCAAAGGTTTGTGACCCAGTCTCTGTCGTCCAACATTTTACAAAGTGCCATTCCTTGTTCGTGAAACAACAGACTATTTCGGTCCTCTGAAGGAACAGACATCTGATCCTCAGAAGTATCATGCTCATTCATGCAACAAATTTTAATGCAGAATTCATATATGTGATTAATTCTAATGATTCAATATTTTTAATAATTAAGAATGAATAATAGGGGAGTGAATAATATCTAGCAGCAGACAGAGCTCTGTCATCATCCACAGAGTAACTCTGCTGTCTCATGTCCTGATTATTCTGGCTTTTTACAGCAAAGGCACATTTACCATCTATGTTTGGAGAGATAATTACACCTGAGGCCCACAGCACTGCAAAGTATGACTCATTATTCAAAAAACACATACTTTAAAAGAAAGCTACACTCTTAAAAATAAAGGTGTTTCACGATGCCATAGAATAACCTTTTTGTCTAAATGGTTCCATAAAGAACCTTTAACATCTAAAGAACCTTTCTGTTTCACAAAAGGTTCTTTGTGGCGAAAGAAGGTTCTTCAGATTACAAAAAGGTAAGAAAGAGATGGTTCTTTAAAGAACCTTTGACTGAATGGTTCTTTGTGGAACTAAAAATGGTTCTTCTATGGCATCGCTTCAAGAACCTTTTGAAGCACCTTTATTTTTAAGAGTGTAGACATCAATTCTGAAGAAAATGGGAGTGGTGCTTACGTGCAAAACCTGTTCTGTGTGGTTCTGAGTGGCTGTGCAAGCACTTAAACTATGGTGTCAATATCTCAGCCACCAATAAAATATTTATTTCAGTATTTTGTAATTAGCATGTGTGATTGCAAGAATATCTAGGCATTACTATGTGATTAAAATATACAGCGAGATGGTCACTTGTCTAACAAAATTCATCTGTTCAGCTGGTAATAATTGTCAGATTCAATCTTGATAAACTCACTCATTTAGTCTTGTTTAGCAAAATGACATTTTGTTCATTTGAGTTGAAACGTTATATTTTCAATAGCCAAATTCCCTGCACACGTTCACACGCAATCTTTGATCAGGAAGTTATTGTAATGCAGCCAAAGATAAATCATGAGAAAGCTGACCCTCCTGTGTCTTTCGTTCATGAATGACCCATCACTAATTAAAACACAGACCTTTGACTTCAGCTTGGTCGTTGTGGTGGATGAATGCTTTTTTCCTCAGAAGTGCTTGTGTATGTCAGGGTCCGGAGAAACACGCAACGCATCTGTATAATAATCACACATACAGCAAACATGAAAGGAGTGGAGCTGTAATTATGCTGAAATAATGCACAGACAGACAGTTTGCACCCACAGTCGCCAGCGCTTACACTTACACCCGCTCTCCCACTTCATTTTCCCCATTCGTGCGTCCAATACACAGCATTCATAATGAGACGCAGCAAATCTCTGGTGTCCAGCTCTCACCAGCCCCTGATTTAATCAGAGAAAGAGAGAAATGACTTCCTTAAAAACTGTCAAATTATATTGAGTAATCAATTAAAATGAATTTTGTTCTACTGGTTCACTCAGTTAATAGACAATAACTCACTCATCCATGTATACCTTTCTTTTTCAGTCATATACATTAATTTTCTCTTTCCAGAGAAGACAATGGAAAATGTATTTGAGTTTATGAGTGCTTTCATTTCGATTGGCTTTTCATATAAAACATTTGCTCTTCCCTAACAGGATTCATTTACAGGCTAAGAGGATGAATATATTACTGCTTTTGTTCCCAATCCTTCCATTTATAGCCCATTTTTGCTTCTGCCCTGAAAAATATATGCATAGACACACACAAAAATCTACGGAAGCCTGTTTCTGCCATGAAATAAAAATTTTTTTTTTAAAAAGGTACAAGTGTGTGTTTTTTTTTTATCTCACAATCTGGATTTGTTTTCCTGAGAAAAACAAATAATTGTATAAACTCATAATTAAAAGACATAAACTTCCCCCAATTGTAGGGGGAAAAAAAGTCAAAATTATGATATAAATTCAGAATTGCATATAAACTCTATTTTGACTTTAAATATATTACATATTCCTGTAACCTAAGCTACAGGAAACTATAAAGAGATGCAGAGTTACAGTATCCGTATAAGTAACTGTAATTAAATGCTAGCTCAACTACAATGCTCCTAAGAGAGTTGAGCCTTCAACCTGAGCTTTATAGACTTTTTTTCTTTCTTTTTCATTTCCCTTGACTTTCCTCCTGAACTCCTGCCTGTCAGAATCAATGAAAAGGCTGGGTAACACACTAGCCGAGTATTATTAGCATAAAAGGGCATTCTGTCTTGTGTGGATCAATTGTTTCTATAAACAAAGACCTTGTAATTAAAACCCAACTAGGAGTTTCTTTAGTACGGTAGTGTGTTGGAAATGAACACTGGAATGCCGGAGGCAGGGGATGCAGGGGGAAAAAACCCTGAAGGGGGTTTGAGGTCATTATATCTAGCTGAGCATAGATGGAAACCTCATGCAGAGATTTCATTTAATGATCAGCTAAAGATCAAACACACTTTCACTGTGCACCAGAATCTGATCACTGCTGACGTGGCCGAGAGAGATGGAACAAAATGAACAAATGCATTTCTGAGTGGGTCATGAACCACGTGGAGGTGGATGTGAGGATCATCTCACTCATGTTTGTGGACCATGAACCTTCTAATGAGGATCTAAACCATTTAAAAATCGACCTTACTAATGAGTAAATATTTTTAACACAGCTTTTTAACTCGAGCAAACCTTTATTCTAGTGTATTCTGCGCCACTACACATGATTGACACAACAACAACATATTTCAGTATAAACATTCTTAAAGCAGGTTTATTGACTGTCATTTTATAATATGAAAACACTAAGCTTTATTTTCAAACAATAATCTAAATTAAATTCAGTCTGAGTCTCTGAAATTCATATTCATGTACAACTGTAAAGAAAACGTGAACAGTATGTGAAATCTGCCATTTTTAGTTTGGATTCGCTTTGATGTTACAGTAGATTCAGTCTTTGGTCCTAACATTCATCTTGGTGAAGACAATTCAGAAAAACTTGGAAGGGAAATTAAGCAAGTATTTTTTTTTTAGCTGTTTGGCACATCAAACAATCCCCAGCTTTTGTTTAAGATTACACACACACAATTAAAAGCTGTACACTTCCTTGTGGCACTTTTCTAAGTAAAAATCATAGATTTGCTTACTTAATCCAAGCACATCTCTCTAAAAAACTTGCAGCTGAAAATAAATGAGAATTACCATTTGCTCTTGGGCAGTCAGAGATATTCAATTATCACAAAACTATCATTCCAGTGCATATGTCTATTGTAAAAGGAGACAGCACTGTCAGCTGTAGATATATACAAACAATCCCACTCATTACCGTGTGCTCACTGAATGCTCTTTTGTTCAAGCTAATATGTAGACTATGCCTCAGGCCCATTGCTTGAAGTAATGGAATACCAGCGCTGCTCTAATTAGGCTTGAGCCTGATTATTACAGAGACCTAATTAAAGATATTTCTTATGCCTCTTATGAAGCTTGGTATGTTTAAGATTCAGCATAAACATTTGGCAAACACCTGAAGCTGAATAACCGGAAAGCCTCCATATAGAAATGAAAAACTAGATACTGAGAAGTTCATGATAATTTCAAACTACAAGGTGACATCATAAATTAATATTTTGGGTTCAGTACAAGTTCAAATCAATCAACAGCATTTGTGGCATGATGTTGATTAGCTCAAGATTTAAGTTCCACTTTTTTCCTTACAAAAGTCTGCAAGGCACTTAAACTGGAAGTGGTTGAGGCCGATTCATAAACATTAAAATACCCCCAGTTTCAACAGTATATGCACAAGACAAGTGTTAACACAATTTTGGTGTGGAATAAAAATTGCCAACAGAATGGCATAAACCCCTGTAATGACAACTCAAATAAATTATAACAAGAATTACTCTAAGTATTTCTGATCGCATAGATTATATATAAGAATGGACTATAGAAGCTTGTTTCTTATTTTCTTTAGATTTCTAATTTTAAACTTTATCTGCCATGATTTTTTTTTCACTCTGAGGCTGAAAGTGCCAGGACAACACCGGAATATTTAAAGAATACAAGACTGCGCCAAACAAATGGTTCGGTAATCATCATTGAAATGCAAATGAAAGTTTTACTACAGTCAAGGAGTGGTAACTACTCACTGTAATTAGTGCTATGAGCTGTAATTAGGACTATATGGCGGTCTTGTCGCCGTCTGACTTATTTGATTATAGGTGAATTAAGAGTACATTTCCAAAATGCACAGAGTTGTTGTCTGCTTATGATGTTGCGACTTTCTTATTTGCTAAATGCTCTTTCTATCATGCACTTACTTGCAATTATCATGTAATTATCTGAGTGCTTCTCAAAGAGAATAAACAAACAAAATGCATACAGATCATCTGAGGAGTGGTGACATCCGCATCTTTACAATAGGAATACTGATCCGTTTCTGCCTTTGTGACGGAGTCTCTGTGACAGAAATGGCAGGCTGTTGTCAGTGGGCACTGCAGGGAAAGAATAAAAAGAGATCGAGATATTGTATTTGGGATTGTTTTTCTTTTGTGCACATCATCTACAATATAGCTGTGTGAAGCTTCAGGGAGAAAATCACCAAGGCCAGAAACTTTTCTAAAGACATGAATGCTCAAATCGAATTTGTACTTGACACTAGCATAGAGAAATATTTTCAAGGTATTTCATTTGGTGTTGATCCTTTTAAATTATTCATATACTTAGTTCTAAGGCTTTGAAAATACGAGAAAGCCTGGCTTCAGATTATATGATGTAATATTTAATTTAAAAGTGTCAAAACTTAAACATACCTCCTACAGCTGAATTTAAAGTACCGTTGGCAGTGCAAAACACTTCCTAAAACTATAGACTTGTTGTGACATGGATGGATCTCTGGTGTTGGGTAAAGTACAGCTGATCTTCACCTGTTTGTCATCATGTTTGCTGTGTTGTTACCATTCACAGCAGCAAATCTGCTTTTGATCAAACTTAAACTTAATTTGAGAAATATGACCTCAACAAAGTACAACAGACAAGCCAAAAATATTAGGTATAAGCACTTCCTGCAAAGTTTTATATTTTAAAATATAATTCATAAAACTGACCTCCCATTAATCAAAAGTATTTGCAATACACAAAAGAAGTGGTTAAAAAAAATATTTAAAAAAAGATTGTCTCTCTCTCTTTTTTTAAAGGAATCTTAATCTCATATTTGCACATTTACATCGCAATTACAATATAAAATTACTAACAATTATTTTAAATATAATATATTTTTATACTTTTAAGTTTTGTATTATAATTGTACATTTATAAAAAAGCTAAGAATTACAGCTCACTTGTCAACAGCCAATCAAAGTGATGTGGACCTGCAGTGCATTAATTATGAAAAGTCCAATTTATGACAAATATCTCAAATATGAGAAAAAAGTTCGAAGGTGAGAAATAAAAGTATTCACCAAAAAATAATGCACTGCAAAAATAAAAACAATGACAAAAACATTAATAACAAACACAAACATTTGCAGGGCCCCAGGCAATGACCCCTTACAGCCAGAGCCACAATATATCCTTGAACGTACTAAACTTGAATCAAAATAGTACAGATCTAAAGCTACAAAGCAGTGATCCTCAAATCTGGCTCGCGAGATCCACTTTCCTGCAGAGTTTAGCTCCAACCCTATAATAAAACAAACCTACCCGTGTTTTTCTAATGATCCTGAAGACATTGATTAGCAAACCTAGGTGTGTTTGATTAGGGTAGAGCTAAACTCTGCAGGAAAGTGGATCTCACGAGCCAGATTTGAGGATCACTGCTACAAAGGCTCTCCTAAGCTCAGAGACAGTTGAAACCTCGGAGAGCCCAAATGAAAAAGAGAGTGAGGGACAGCATGTGTCATAGAAAAGACAGGGGCTGTTATTTGGATACACCCACCATCAGGTATGTGGTTTCCAGGCATTCTGTTTTATTGCTTTCTCCTGTTTCACGCCCTCTCTTCTGTCATGGTAAGGGCTGCCCTCTACAGGCCGGTAAGAATCAATAGAAAGAGGAGGAAGTGATGACGATGTCGGGAGGAAATTGATGCGTGTTATAAACACGCTCCATATGTTCACCCAAATCTCTCATTAAGACGCCACTGCGTTAACTGCTGCTGAGATCATCTATTCTCTAGCAGAGAGAGACGGAGAGTTTAATCCTACACTCTACCAGAGAGCTGCTCCCTTTAACCTTCGTCTCAACACCTCTCCGTCAACCTCGCTCCCTCCCTCCACTCAAGTCTTCTCAAACTCACACTTTCAAATCTTCTCTCTTTCTCACCCACCAAAAATACATTATTTCACACCAGCGCTCAGATGTATGTACACACACACACACGCGCAGCAAGCGAAATCAGCCTGACTCTCGGAGCTGGCTAAGCCCTCGTGACGCACCTCGGAGGAAGATGATACATTTTCATTGGGTCTTTGATAGCGTTTCCTACTCCTTCTGCTCGCACGCAAGCGGCAGCAAAGCCCTCCGAGCAACACCTAACAACATCAAGCGCTGCCTCTGCAGAGACTATGCATTCTGAGAGCGTGCGTGTCGGAGGAAAAATACAAACGGTGTGTCAACAGTCTGTGGACAGCGCAGGCCTCTCTGAACAACATCTGAGAGGGAAATCCCACAATGTACTTCACCAGAATTGAAATTTGGCTGTGAAGTGTTTGAGTGGGAGTGCCAAGGTAAGTGCAGGGTCTTTAGGAAGCATTAAAGGGCCTCAGGAGTGATCGCTTACGTTTGTTCGGCCATTGTGGATTCTGGGGGGAAATGTAAGAGTAAAATACTGGGATATAAACATAGAATACACATACATACTGTGGGGTCTAAAAGTTTGAGAGCACTAGTGAAAATGTTTCTACTTCACTTTTTTTCTAATCTCATATGCTTTTCATTACAAATTACATTATCAGCATAACCATTTGACTGAAAAAAGTTTAATGAAATGAACAAAGCTGAATTGAAAAATTATCAGTGTCTTATTTGGTTCATCCCCCATTTGTTTTAATAACAGCAGCAGTCGAGCTGCCTCGATTTCACAAAATCATGTAACAACTTTTGCATGCAAACCTGTTGCCTATTGATTTTGCCCCTGATACAAAGTAAAAATTCAACCCTATTACCAGAGTTATTTAAAGAATAAATATTTCTTAAAATTTTTAAGAGATATGCACTACCGGTCAAAAGTTTGGGGTAGGTAGGATTTTATAATGTTTTTGAAAAGACTTTTGGAAGAATGCTGCAATTATTTCAAAATGAGAAAGAAAAAAAATAAATAAATCTGTAATATTGTAAAAATATTACTATTTTAAATAGCATTTTTCTATTTTATGGGTTTCTACATTTAATGTATTCCTTTGAAGGCACAATTTCAGTGTCACAATCCTTTTTAAAAATTGAATATGCTGATTTGGTTCTCAACTATTTTCTTGATACATTTTTCAGGATTCTATTTTTCAGAGTTCAAAAGCAAAGCATTTATATGAAATAGAAATCTTTTGTAACATTATAAATGTTTTTTTCATCATTTTGAAAAAATTGCTAAATAAAATAATCCTAAATAAAAGTAAAAGTAGTCCCTAAACTTTTGAATAGTAGTGATAAATGTATCAATCAAACAATATCCAATACCCAAACTAGCGATATCTTACTGACAGCTTAGTTTAAACTAAATTTGCCAAACTTGATTATTTCATTTCATAAAATATTTAATGAATCGTGTATTTGATTAATTAATTTTTTTAATAAAACCAATCAATTTTTGAATGAGATTATAAATTCTAGATTTTCTACGTATGTTATTTTATTAAATCATTTTTAATTTTCAGTTTGCAAAATCATTGTTTTAAATGAATCATTAAAGGAAAAGTTCACCCAAATATTACACTACTGTCATCATTTACTCATGCTCATGTCATTCTAAACCTGTATCACTTTTTTCTTCCATGGAACACTAAAAGGCAATTGCACTTTTTGTTTTGTTTCCCCATGCAAAAGCACCATAAAAGTAGAAAAGTGGTCTATACGACTATACTCCAAATCTTCTGTTGTCATATGAATAAATTCCTATTCCTGAGCTTTGTGGTAACAGAAATTGCACTCCAGTGTTTAGAGGAAGATTGCTCTTTCTTCATTATCTCTAATGGCTGACTACAAGACATATGGAACACAGTTGAGCATTTAGTTCATAATCTCCTCAAAAGCACGGCCGTATCGATTCTTTTGGCTCTGCGCCTATTTTACAATGACACAGTTGTTATTTCTCAAAGACAGAAAAAAGCAACATCTCTACATTTTTAAAAAATATAGACACCATAAATCCAGTGCGAGAGAAGATAATTGAAGCCGTGTTGACTAACAAGAAAATGGAACAGGCCATTTCCTTTCTTTATGAGTTTCATCGCTTTTATTTGACACTGAGGTGTCATAAATCCATTGTGTTCAATACTGTCACTTCCATATTTCACATTGTTTCACTATTTATTGCCCAGATATGGGATGTGAAACTCACTAAACCATACAGCGATCAATGAGAGCACTGAATGATGAAATTAAGATTATACACCGTTCTGTTTTACACCATTTCTGTGCAAAATGATGATCAGGAAGAATTACTTTGTGACCCCCAAAGCCACAGTAATATATCCGAGACACTCTGTCCCTGTGGCTAATTAATGTTCTCTGTCTCCATCTGGAGTAATAGCCAATGGTTGTGTATCGATCACTTAATCAATTAACAGCTTTTAATTGAAGTCTAACGTAGACCTGTAATACCTACACGCATCATTCCGAGCCCTCAAGGTGAAAGATATTGACGTTCCCAGCCTGACTGTGAGAATCTCTGTCTTTTTGTCCCATTTTTTTGGACCGCAGCTTTATGGGTTCCTCAGGGGACTGGCATTGCGATAGGAGCCAGGGCACAAATTGAGTTCTCCGATATACAGAGAACTTCACATACTGTGAAACGTGTCTAAGAATGACAGTTTAGACAGACACAAATTGATTTCTAGACAGAGGCATGTCAAGATTCTTCTCCTCTGGGCTCTAGACACCTTTCTGGTGAATGGGCTTTTAAAAATATGGTTCTTCTTCAGTGTTAAACAGCAAGGCCTCCTGACAAAGTTTGAGATCTGTTAAGAGAACAAGAATTAGCTTCGGGTTCTCTCACCTGAAATTGCTCCTCTTTAAACTGAAGCAGGTCTGGGCGATCTGTTCGCAGATTGAATACTCTGGAGGAAGAGTAGGGGTTTGTGAAACTGATTTTCTTATTGCTGCCCTTCCCTCCATCTACAGGAACGCTGATTTCAAATGCCTGGGGAGTTTCAAGCACATACCGAGAGACATACTGTAAAATAACTGAAGTAAAAACGTCAGGTTTAAATCACTGGCACTGACTTCATGCACCATATCCTCTGCCAGAGATCTGAAATTTAAAGACCCATTCAGTTCTTGCCATTGCTCTGCTAAAAATCTACATAAGCTGAGAAAAACCATCACTGTGGACTATGTATGCATCACATTACACTTATGGGGGAAAAATGTTCAATTTTTTGGACACTCTATATTGACACCCACTGTATAGTTGCTAGAAGAGAGCACTTTGCAAAAGGAAGATAAATGACATAATGAAGTAGTTATGTACTTTTGTATTATAGTATTATGTCTTAGGTATTATAATTATACTTGTTTTGTTCGACTTAAAAAATGTAAAAGATGTCAAAACTATCTATCTAGTCACAAATATACATACATGTAAATTTTAAAACTTAAAAACAAATATTAATTTGTTGTAATAAACAATAATTTTTCAATAATATGTATTATTATTTACATATGCTGTACAGTACTATTCAAAAGTGTGGAGTCGGTAAGTTTTTTGTAAGTAATTTTAAAATGTTTTTAAAGGAAGACCCCCCCCCCAAAAAAGTTTTAAAAAAATATATTGTGAAATATTATTACAATTCAAAATAACCGTTTTTTATCTTCATATATATTAATATGTAAATTATTTCTCTAAAGGCAACACTGAATTTTCAGCAGCCATTACTCCAGTCTTCAATGTCACATGATCCCACAGAAATCATTCTAATATTCTGATGTGATGCTTAAGAAACTTTTCTTATTATCAGTTTTTAAAACAATTGTGCTGCTTAAAGGGGTCAGAATATGTTGACATGCTTTAATGTTCAAAAAACACATTATTTTTCAAATACTGTACATTATTGTAGGTCCTCTATGCCCCGCCTCTCTCAAACGCTTCGTTTTCTACAAAGTCCCTCCTTCCGACAAGCGCAGTCTGCTCTGATTGGCCAGCTGACCCAGTGCATTGTGATTGGCCGAACACCGCAAGCACTCATCGGAAATGTAACGCCCCTTACCATAATCGCGAGCACACACACACACACACACACACACGATGCGCAAAACTCCGCATTTGACCAGTCAGTAGCAAATACTTAAACTAATAACAAAACAGTAGTTGATTCAGAAGCGCCAGATTGTCATAGCAAAGTCAGAATTACCTCCTCTCCTAGGTTCATGAAACGGTCGTCCATAAAATGCATTGCTGTTCTGTTGTAAGTGATCTTAAAGATTCCTAAATGCATCTACTTCTGGAAGGCCAAATAAAGTGCTTTTGCTTTCGCCTAGAAACACACAGCGTCTCCCTGACATGCTGCTTCAACACTAACTGCGGTTACTGAAACCACGCCTTCTTTCTTTGCGTGCACATTTGGGCGGCATTATGCAAATATTTCCACATAGTGAGGTAGATATGTGGGGGCGTGTTAGAACGAGCCGTTTTAGGGGGGCGTGGCAGAGTCTTAACTTTGATAAAGAATATCTCTTTGGTTTTGAGACTTTAGTCTTTGCAACTTCAGGGATCTTATCTATGCACAATCAGCTTGTAACACTCCAAAGAGAAAGGAAAACTTGAAATCGCATCATATGACCCCTTTAATATTTTTTATGGTGATACCCAAGATATTTTAGAGGATTCTTTGATGAATAGAAAGTTAAAAAGAACTTGAAATTGAATTTTATGAAACTTCTTACTTTTTTTAATCAATTTAATGCATCCTTGCTGAATAAAAGTATTCAAGTAAATAAAAAAATCTTACTGACCCCAAACTTTTGAACAGCACTGTAAATAGGTATAGAGAAAATGAATGTGGTTTGAACCCTTTTGCACTCTATTGATGTAGTTTGCTTACCTTGGAGATTACAGGCTGTCGGCATGTGATGCACAGCAGCCAAGAGGCAACTAGCTGCCGAGTGTCCACATCGACTACATTGAGGTAAAAGAAACGGCTTCCAGGGCGCAGAGCCCTCAGGCCCACGCAGACATCTTGAACTCCCTGAGCAGGAAGAGCAAAAATTTCACCTGGATCCACCTGGAAAACACAAATCTAATGATCACAGAGCTTCTGGCATCAACCACAGAAAACAGAAAACCCACACAGCAATAAAGCAACTTCAGGGAAACCCTCCTCTGCAGAACTTCAGAAAACATGAGGCTGCACCTGAAGTTCATAACGTATAGCTACTTTGCCTCATCATCTTTCTTGGCACCTGCTGTATACCGTTAGCACACGGCCAATTAAACCAACAGTAAGGTCTCTACAAGCACACAGCTCTCTGTTGAGATGGGAGCTGCTGTATTTGCTCTGCTTGCATATTTCAGGTATAAAGGAAATACCCATTTTGAGATTTATGTTGCTTGTATAATCCACATATTCCAGTATTCTTTCATTTTCTGTATGAATTAGCATTTCTGCTTTCTTTGCTCGCAGTTGTGCTTAAAACAGGAAGTTAATGATACAGCTGCAGCCAAAAGTGTTTTATTGTTTTCATCCCCTCAATGCCCCGCTCACACAACTTTAACTGCATCTGACTCCACTATTCTTCACTTGTTTTTTTGGGATGCAAAACTATATATTTTCATACTCTACTATTTGCCTTGCAGTCCTTTAAAGTGGCAACTGACAGATAATGAGCAAATATATAGACTAAAGAGGCTGAACAAACAGGCATGCTAAAAACATTCTCTGAGTAATCGCGTCTCTAAATCCATTTCCTGTAAAATTACTGATGGATGGGAATTTTATTAGATTTTCAAAAGAACACAAAAAAACATTGGGTTCACTTTTGTTTTATTTAAATACAAAATTGTTATATTACATTCTGTATTTAAGAAATTATAAACAAAAACAGCACTATGATGATTTGTAGTTTAGGATTATTAAATGCTAAAACGGCTTTCAAATTGAATATTGCACGGTTATAATTATTATTTTATATAATTTATTAAATATGATATTCAGATACTGGCTTGGATTGGTAAAAAAAATGACAT
This sequence comes from Sinocyclocheilus grahami, assembly GCF_001515645.1. Lineage (NCBI taxonomy): Eukaryota > Metazoa > Chordata > Actinopteri > Cypriniformes > Cyprinidae > Sinocyclocheilus > Sinocyclocheilus grahami. Next base: position 4,512,635 of record NW_015505195.1, read on the forward strand.
TAAAGAAATATTATTTAAACTTGACCAATTATACATAAATTTGGGGATTCGATGAGCAAATATATTTATGTTTTATCATTTTTAATTATATATTTTTTAAATTAGAGCTTTATTAAATAGTTAACCATTAGTTATGTCTACAGTGGTGCTTTACATAAACAAAAATGTGAAATGTTATGTGTGATTAATTGCGATTAAATCACAGAAAGAAATGCAATTAATTAGTTAAACTTTTTAAAATCATATTCAAACCCCTCAAATAAAACACAAATTAGAAATAAAATATACATAACCTAGTCATCTTACTTACCATCTCATTATTTTTCATCATTCTCCCATTATAGGAAAAAAGGTCACATAATCTCCCATCAGAGCTCACTACCCCGATCAGTGTGTTTTCCTTTGACCCCGCAATGCGTACCTGCAGCTCGAGGGGATGCGACGTGTAGCACTTGACCCTGCGAATGGCTTGTGTGCCGTGCAGAACCAGCGAATGCCAGCTCAGAGTGCCACACACACAGCTCAGGTCCATCCTTTGCTGGTAATGCACGTATACCTGCCAGATCTGCGCAGGGGAGGCCAGCCAAGGGTCACTGCCATAGAGAGATTGACAGAGCCACACACACACAAAAGACACTTTATCACTTTTCTCCTCATATACACTGACACAATAGCAGGACGGGCCTGACAGGCAACACTTCCCCTGAGAGAGACACACACATATCACAAATCTTCAAAAGAGAGAGATGTTCAGAAAGACCCAAATATCACCGTTTTTAAATTCATTCATTCACCCTTTCTTTAAGACCATCTCGCGTGCCAGTGGGCACTCGTGTCCCCGCAGGAGGTTTGCAGATGAGGATGTCTTTCTGTCTGCCAGGGTTTCTACAGTTGGACTGTATTAAAAATGAAGGACTTTGTGCGTGAGCTCTTCACCCTGCCTGAGGGGCTCAAGCTCAAGGGACAAAATTTGAAGAACGTTTGTACCGTCCTTGGTTGCTGAGCTGTCCTTAACAGCAGCTGTTGTTGGGGATATAAAAAAAAAAAACCTACAGCTCATTGATCTCCTGGTTATTATAATTGCTCAAAAACTCAGTTTTGATGGGTTACTGTGTGTCTGATGAGCTTGTCTGTTGTTCAATCATTTTAAACCATTAAGTCCATTATGAGTTCGATAATTAGAGTGAATACCAATGCATTTGTTCCGCTGACAAGCTACATTTTAATTTTTGTAAGATTAAAAGGGAAAAAAGAAAGCAAAGAGAATTTTAACGTTGAAGTTTTTGATGTTAAAATGCTTTAAATCAATGTTAATTTTGTTAAAAAAAAAAAAGAAAAAAAAAAGTTTGCATATAATGGCACTCTCTAAAATTGTTGGAGACTCAACTAGCCCAAGGAAATTAAAAGAAAATAATTCAAAGTATTTATAAAATTAATTTTTAATCAGTAATGAATAATTGATTTATTTAGTGATTGAAAAAATTGAATATTTCATGAAAATTTAAAAAAATAATAGCCTGTTATGAAAAGATACATTTAAAATAATATTAATTTATGAAATATATTAAATATTTTTTGTAAACTAAATCTAACACTTTAAATCAGCATTAAAGTAGGTTTGCAGGTTATTTTATTTAAAAAAGTAATAGTATGGCACATTCTGAAATTGTTTGAGTATCTCAACCAGTCAAACAGAGCAAACGATGGCATATGGGGGGAGAGTTCAGGAAATATTATATTATTATAATATTAACATATTATATTATTTTAATATTTATTATAATAAATTACAGATATTAAAACATGGTTTCCCAAATTTGGGTCTGTGAAACCCCTGAAAGTTTGAAAATTTAACAGGTTGAAGAGAAGTTAAAAATTCAATTAAAAACTATCAAAATAAAACAGTTACTTAAAATATGAAATATTTAGTTTGTTTACCTACATGAACAAACAAAAAGAGAACTCGTGAACATGCAAATGTATTTTAATCCATTATTAAAATGGGGGTACGTCAAGTGTAATGTAAGTGTAAGGTCGAATTGGTTCAGTTGAAAAAACTAAATTTAGGAATCTGTGAATTAAAATATTATAACTATAATGATTAATTATTATATAATACAATATATAGCATTCAGGATGATAGTAGAGTATAAGCATAATGCAAGTGAGCTGACTGCCTTTAATTAATATGTGTTGCTTTACATTTGCTGTCACTCTCACTGGTTCCAGTTCCAGAGAGAGATGTGTGATGTACAAGTTTTAAAATTGTGTTTTTATTCATGTTCACTGATTATGAACTCAGAGATGTCGCAGATTTTGATGAATAAATGAATATTATGATCTGATGCAATCAGACAGTAAATGAGACTGATTAAGCAAATGTCATTAATCACACATGAAGGGATTAATCAGGGCTTTCACACACACACACACACACACACACACACACACACACAAATGCACACAGTCTACCGTCAGCATTTATTCCAACACTGTATTGTATCTGAAGCTCTCCATACACTGCTGGTCATTAGTAATTGTATTAATCAACACAATGTAATCAACTTTTTACTAATGATCATTCCGTCTCGTTAAGAGCCTTCCTCATGTTTTATTGAACACCCAATTAGACTGAGCATTCAGTGGTTAATTAGCATGCCACGGCTCATGTTGTTGTTGTGGGCTCCCACTGTGTGTCAAACAGAGATGTGAGAGGATTTGCCAGGGGACGTTTCTAACCGCGGTGCTGTATGTGAATGCCCTACTTCAACTTCATCTGTGCTATCACATAACCACATAAAGCTTATTGTGAGGCTCAACACGGTCTTTACAATAGCTCTACCGCTACATCTTCTCTATCCCAATTCCCTAATTAAAATTCATTAAAATGACAAGAAATTAGATAAGATAGAAGTAAAAAGGTTTTTAAAACTGTGGCACTGCTAATTATGTTAGCACCCTTGTTACAAATCACTTTTTCTTTTGGATAAAAGCACCTGCTACAAAAAATCGAATCTGTTGAAAGTGAAAGCTGTCATGCAAAATGTGGTTCTGCGGTATTTCTTACTGATTGTACAGAGTGTTATAGACAACCCTCTACATAGCGAGTAAATCGCTCGCATATGCGACTAAATCTTCACTCTGGGCGACTAAATGATGTCTAATATTAGCCAATGGCTAATAAATTCTCAGATTTTACTCGCCAGCGTGTGAGTTGGACGCTAAGAATAATTTTAGCACATACATGTTTTCACTCGCCAAACACTCTGACGGAGCGCTTCAGAGTTTCACTCTCCATCAAGCGATCTGTGCTATTTTTCAGTTCGTCTCAATAGATGTGCAGCGCACCTGTATTTGACGTACCGTAAACTCTAGTGTGAAGATACACGACTCGGTGTCACTTTGTCTCACATACACGCAGAGAGAGAGAGAGAATTGGCACGCTACATGTAAACGATGTTCTTTGTTGTATTTTCCTGTCAAAATAACACCATTCCTTTGGAATTCTTCAGCTTTTAAGAACTGCTGGGTTCTCAGGTAGTGGGCGGAACTAATGCGCAAACGGCAATCTCATTGGCTGGTGCTCGCCTATTATCGATTTCAGCAAATCAGTTGGAGCGAACGCACACAACCTGATTAATATTCATGAATCCAGCAGCTCATTAATCCTTAGTGCGATTGTTCTTATTAGTAGAATTCGTATCATTATCATCTTATCAGGATTTTTGTTAGTTTTTTAAATGCACACAGCCAAAGCGAGATTTGCACACACACCTCACTGTGCATCTGGAGGAGTGAAAATTAACAGGTTCTCATTTTCAAAAAAAAAACACGACAAGTGAACTTTTATGCATGTACTCATACGAGAGAAGGCGAAAAAGGAGGTGTACGTACGTGAAAATGGTAATGAAGAATTTCCTAATCTGTGGACTTGGGCTACCAGGTACTTTCAGGTAAACATCCTGTGGTTCTCCTGGAGACTAAAGTTTCAAAATACAAGGAAATGAATTATAAAATAATAATGTTTAATCAGTAATTAAAATACAAATAAATATTTTATTTGAAAAATACTTGCATGAAAAAAATATATTAAAAAAATATATTTTATGAAAAAATACAAATAAAAAAAATTATGAAAAATAAATAATACAATATGAAACATAAAAAAATAATATATGCTTATACAAATTTAAAAAAAATTAATTATTAACTTTAAAGGGGTCATATGATGCGATTTCAAGCTTTCCTTTCTCTTTGGAGTGTTACAAGCTGATTGTGCATAGATAAGATCCCTGAAGTTGCAAAGACTAAAGTCTCAAAACCAAATCAATAATGAATATCTGATTAATTTTACTTGTTACTAATGGACTACTGGAAAAAATAATATCCTTTTATGAACAAAATAAATACAAAAAACTCCTTAATGAAAAATCTAAAACCGAATATTTTATGAAAACTAAATGAATATTATAGTGTATGTAATGATAGCCTTTTATGAAAAATAAATATAAAATAATCTGTAATTAAAAATCTAAGAATAAATATTTTAATAAAATGAAATAAAAAAATAATACTTTATTAAACATAAAAAGAAACTAAGAAATGTGTATGAAAAACGAATATAAAAAGAATGGTCAACAATTGTCAATCAAATAAGTGTGCAGGCCATGACACCACAATGAGTCAGCACAAAGTCTCAGACACTAATTAATAACTCATCATCATTCTGATTGGCTGGCTGCTATAAGAGTGACTCCTGATTGGCTCACCAGGTTGGTGGTGTGGCAGATGACATTGGGGTCACTGCAGCGCACATGGAGGGTGGCAGAACCATCTGTGAGCAAGTACAAAAGGAGACAGAGCACAAATGGGGTCTTTAGTTCAGGACTAATAGCAGACACTGAAGCATGTTTGTGTGTGTATGTGTGTGTGTATGTATGTATGTGCATCCACAGCGGCGGAGATGTTTGTAATCAGCAGCACCTGCTGTGTCGTCCCAGGCTGCAGGCAAGCGAATGGCCTTCTTTAGGAAAGTGAGTTCAGGCTGGTAGAAACGGAAGGTCTGGTCCACCACATGTGGTGTCGGTTCAACATCTACCTGGCAGATCACCAGAGGCTTTCTGTTTTCCCCACGGAACAGCACCTGTAAGAAAAGCAGATCGGTTGCAACCTACACAAAATTTGAAAGGCCTTCCTACTAAATGCTAACAGGAGAACTAAATCAATTGACTTCACTAGAAAATAAAGGAATGACACAGGTTCACAACAAGATAAACTGACAGGTATCGACTGCATCAGCGACTTGCTGTCCATTACCACAGACAGTAATTTTGACTTGACCCACAGTTTGTAAAAAGGGAATTGTGTGTAGATCAGTGTTATTTTAGCATCATTGGGATTATACTTTTTATAAATATTTTGAATAAGATTTTATTCTTATATGTTCTGCTTTCATGTTCATTTTCAGTTAAAGTTTTTGTAATTTGTATTAGTTTTTGTTATTTTTAAATATGTCTATATAGTTTTATTATTTGTATTTCGGTTTTAGTTATTTTAGTATATCAAGCTAAACTAAATGAAAATGAGAAATTTTGCCTTGGAAACTAGCTGAAATAAAATAAGTTGAATTTATTTTATTTCAAGTAATGAAAATGTTTTTAGTTTTAGTTAACTATAATAACTCTGGTGTAGAATAATGCACTTACAATGGCTGTCTATGGAGCAAGCTATCCTAGATGGTTTAAAGGTGCTGTATGTAATTTTTTGACTGTACTTAAGCATAAAAACGCTATAATACATTTGCATATATTCAGGAAACATGCTAAGTTCACATACTTGTTTCTCCGAAAAACAATGCTAAAGCCAGTTATTCTACTTTGAAAATGTGCATTCTGTGTCGGTATGTCTGTTTTTGTTTTGGTCTGTGATTCCGCCCACTGCCTGTTTACCCAATAATATTTCGACAGCCTGGGTTGCCAGTTCAGCATACTGCAGGGTTGGGTTGCAGAAAACACAGTATACTGCAGCTATGGAAGTGAGCAAACGAACTGGGTCAGAGATCACAGATACTACCCGACCTAAAAAGCCTCGGCATCCATCTAAAAAGCTCTATGACCACAGGCATATTAAAATGTGGATAAATCAAATCATCAGTTTACAGTGTAAGGTTTGTTGCCTTCCATTGTCAGTTGTGTTCGTTTGTGTTGCGTGTCCTCAATCCGATAACCCTCGTGAACGTTGAGTCTGAGGAAAAGGGAACGGGAGAAACAATATTTTGAATTTAGACCGCAGTACCCATTTACAGGGCCGTGCACAGACATTTTGAGGGGCAGTGGCCGAAATCACTGGGAGTGGGGCAGTATACATGTGTGTGTGTGTGTGTATTCCTTAGTTGCTGGGAACATTGTTTTCAAACATAATTACTTACTTGATAAGATAATGTATTTGGATATATACAGTATTTAGACTATTAAAGAATACTTTTTGTAAAAGTTGACATTTAAAGGCTGATTTGAAGTGTCAGTTTTTGCATTATTATTGCAGTCAAATCTGGACACAGGGAACACATTTTGTTACTCATACTAGCTACATATAATAACTTGATCAGTCACACAAAAGTAATCAGAATATTGAATATTGCGCGACCAGAGTGATATTCCAAAATATATAACTGAGTGTTTACGTACCATATGAACAGAGATGTGGTCTTTGGTCGAGTCATTTGAAAAACTTCCCATCGCTGTCAGTGAATGACAGATTCAGATTCCAGAAACTTTATTTGGCATGGTAAAAAGGCTTTACATTGCCAAAGCATTGATAGTGCTCTGATCCAGTGATGTTGAGCATTATCAAATTTACAGGCAACAATGGGCAGTGAATCAGGCAGTGATTGACAACGCTCTGATCCAATGGCATTAGGCATTGTCAGATTAACAGTACTCTAGCCCAATGGTGTTGGGAGGGCCAATCACGTTCAGAGGGGGTGGGACCTCAGCCAATGAGGACAGAGGGGCAGTGGCTCTAGCCATCGGGCCACCCCCCTGTGCACGGCCCTGCATTTCAACCACTAGTTGTCATTATTATAGGGGTCATATGATGCTGCTAAAAAGAACATTATTTTGTGTATTTGGTGCAATGAAATGTGTTTATGCGGTTTATTTTCCACATACTGTACATTATTGTTTCTCCTCTATGCCCCGCCTTTCTGAAACGCGTCGATTTTTACAAAGCTCATCGGTCTGACCCTTTAAATACTGCACCTTTAAAAGCAGAAATGTGCATCTTGTTTTATACACTTATATGAATTATTCTGCACAAAAATGTAAGTTATTTGTCTTGTTGGCTATACTTTCAAACTGTTTCATAACAACATTTGTCCTAGTGCAATGCCTTGCCCCATTGACTTCCATTGTAAGTGCATTACTGTAAACATATTTTTGCTTTTTTTAAGAGATGAACAAAATTTAACTTGCAACTCACAACATTTCTTTGTAGTTCAGCACCAAACCAGCAAAACCACCCTTGAACCAGTATGATGGTCTAAGCTGCTCTTTTCAGCAGAGGTGGTCAAGGTCTACCACTAAATGACAAGCCTATCTGAAATCATTCCAGAATGAACAGCACTGACAGTATGTAGTGTGATATGAAGTACCGTGAGTCATCTGCAGTCTGAGTGCATAACCTCTCTCGCGTGAGATACAGTCGAGCTGGCTGTCGGATTCACAGCCCAAGACAACCCACTGACACTCCTCTGGAGGTGATGTCAATTTGTGCACAGCAATGCTTGAACCCAACTGACCTAAATATGATATGGGAGTTGCACGCATGTATGTGTGTGTGTGTGTTTGTGTCAGAGGTACTGCAAGGCATCAGTCTCTCTCGGTTACATATCAGGAATTGATAACTGTTATTGTCAGGAACAGCCCAAAGGCACAATGCCATAGAACAGCACATCACCCCAACCATCCGCCATGTAAAATATGCATAAAAATTTACAAATGAAAAGTAAAGGTTATAAATAAGATTTTATGAATAATATAATATAATATAATAAATTCATACTTTTATTGAGAAGGCATGCAATGTGTCTTGAAAAATGTTTCTTGAGCACCAAATTAACATATTAGAATGATTATGAAGGATCATGTGACAGTGAAGACTGAAGTAATGGCTGCTGAAAAATCAGCTTTGCCATCATAAGAATACCAAACAGTTATTTTAAAATGTATTACTATTTCACAATATAATATGGTGAGCATAAGGAAGTTCTATGAAAAACATTTAAAAAATAAAATAATATAATATAATATAATATAATATATGTATACACTGTATACTTTCATTTTATTTCCACAGAAATGGAATAAACTGTTTATAACATTGTCTGTATTACTGCATGTACAGGTGCATCTCAATAAATTAGAATGTCGTGGAAAAGTTCATTTATTCCAGTAATTCAACTCAAATTGTGAAACTTGTGTATTAAAACTAGGTTTCTTTGACAGTGGCCTTCAGCTCATCTGCATTTTTTGGTCTCTTGTTTCTCATTTTCCTCTTGATAATACCGCATAGATTCTCTATGGGGTTCAGGTCTGGTGAGTTTGCTGGCCAGTCAAGCACACCAACACCATGGTCATTTAACCAACTTTTGGTGCTTTTGGCAGTGTGGGCAGGTGCCAAATCCTGCTGGAAAATGAAATCAGCATCTTTAAAAAGCTGGTCAGCAGAAGGAAGCATGAAGTGCTCCAAAATGTTTTGGTAAACGGGTGCAGTGACGTTGGTTTTCAAAAAACACAATGGACCAACACCAGCAGATGACATTGCACCCCAAATCATCACAGACTGTGGAAACTTAACACTGGACTGTTTATGCTTTCACATGAGCGTAACGCGAGTCATCAACAGACGGTGTATGCACATGTCAGAAAAAGAAAACAAAATATTTAATAAACCAACATGTAAGGGACTGCAGAAGTGTAGACATTTGTGAATGTCTGAAAATCTGCAGAATCTGTGTGGACCTGATTATGAAACATAAATTAGAGGCAATGGGACAGTTGATCAATGTTGCTCATTAACAGACTTATTCATTTAAAAGGCTGAAATTAATCAATTTGAATATTAATGGCAGGCTGAAATGGAATGCATTTGGTTCTTCAGGTCAAAATCTCAAATACACAATTAAAAGGTCAAAACAAGCTCTTTGTCTCATTTAATACATACTTGCCTAAAAATGCAACTTCTGTTTGGTTCTTGTAAGCGTGCATCAGTTACATTCAGTTTTACTGTTGATGACCAAGTCATGTTTTCAGTCTGGATTGTTTGAACCACCACAGGAGTGCCAGCCCACTTCTCTGACTGCACAACTACTAATCAGGCTGTATAGAAAGAGTCTGAGTTCCTGTGTGTGCTCAGCAGTACAGTGAGTGCTAAGCTCTTACCTTGATGGATTTGGCATGAATTGTATTGGACAGATGTTTCTGAGCCATCTGTGGACTTCTTGAAATCTTTAAGCTTTTTGTATCCTGCAGTATGACAGAAGAGTCATCATAAACAGTACAGCATTCAGTGAGAGAACAATCACATTGAAATAATGTCATTAAGGGACGGGGAAAACATTGTTTGGAAAGGTCTGTTCAGACCGTCTGGATGAGGCTGTTTTTAATCCATTTCATTATTGCTGATGCTTTGAGTCATTTTAACCTCTCTCCTTCACTTATGGCTGCCTCTGTAATACTACAGACTATAAACAAACCCAAATCCAATTAAACCGGAAACATGTGAACTAATCCAAGTCTCATCAGTGCAAAATGGAAATGAGGAAACGAATGCAGTTTCTCAGTGATGACACATCGTTCATAGTTGAATTACACTACATCACAACACTCAGAAACAATTAAATAGTCCACATTTTCTCCAGATGATGTTATTTTCCAGCACCAGCAGTTCAGTGGACAGTTCACTTTAGATTTACTTGAGTCTATGTAGTGGCTTGTCCAGACTTTTTAAAACATTGGGGTGAAAAAATAAAAAAAATAAACCCCACAAAACAAAACAACAACGAAAAACAAAGAAACACAACAACAGAAAGAGAACAAACAAAGAAAACAACAGTACAAAACAAAATAAAAATATTTCTTAGTTTTTATTTAAAAAAGTTAAAGGGGTCATATGATGCGATTTCAATTTTTCCTTTCTCTTTGGAGTGTTACAAGCTCTTGGTGCATAAAAGAAGATCTGTAAAGTTGCAAAGACTAAAGTCTTAAATCCAAAGAGATATTCTTTATAAAAGTTAAGACTTGTCTTAGAAGACTTGTTAAAGATTTGCATAATACCACCCAAATGTTCACGCAAAGAAAGAAGGCATAACTTTTATTCTCGCTGTAGTATTGTTGTTGCCGCCGCCGCTATGTTGTGGAGATGCTGTGTGTTTCGTTGTGAAAGCGAAACGACTTTGTTTGGCCTTCCAAAAGAGGACGATATCCGCTACGTCATGCCTAGAGCTGATCCGTGCTGGTCGCTGAGGAAATACATCAACTTCGTGCTGTGGATCGCCGGATCGGCTTTCACTGCGGACGAAGCGGAGTCCAGCCCGGGGTCGTCACATGTGGTTGCCGCAAGCTTGCCGGCCGCACCGTTCTCAAGTCCGCCGGCCATTCCTCACTCAAGCCCGCCCGCCGCCGCTCACTCAAGCCCGCAGTGTGTGATGCTGTGTGAAGCATTTTATGGAGGACTGTTTCCTAAACCTGCAGAGTAGCCAAAGGCTGTTTCAACAAAGTGGGGCAGTTGCAACTTTGCAAGGACAGTCTGGCGCTTCTGACTCACAGCCTGTAAGTACAGTTTTTATATTTAAAGAATTTGCCACTGATGATTCAAACGCAAGTTTTAAGCAGTGTAGAGTAGCGCTTGTTGCTTGTCATTTCTCCGATCACAAATGCAGACTTGGTCTGCACAGATCTAGACACAGCGCGATACGCAACGCATAAAAACACAGTATAAGTCATTATAATCAGTAATAATGTCCCAACTGGATGCAACAAATGCCTCGTTTGTAATGGGTTTTTATTGGTTTTGTCTCGTCGTGCCGGGAGACGGCATCACAGTATGTTAAGGGGCGTAACATTTCCATCACACGTTTGAGGTATTCAGTCAATCACAACGCAATGGATAGCTGACCAATCAGCGTACACCTCGCTTTTCAGAACGATAAGCTTTGTAAAAATCTACGCGTTTCAGAAAGGCGGGGCATAGAGGAGCAACAATAATGTACATTTATGTGGAAAATAATGTGTTTTTTTTAACCTTAAACCGCATAAACTCCAAACTCATAAACTCTGGTGTAATTACATTACACCAAATACACAACATAATGTACTTTTTGGCAACGTCATATGACCCCTTTAAAATAAACTCTGAGTAAATATCTGAGAGAGTTCCCCCTAGATTTACCTGAATAGGGAAGGCGTGACCACAGATGAAGGTCTGGTACTTGAACGGAACATGGATACTTTCTTTGGGCCGCAGGTAAACCTGTGGAGTCCATGTGCTCTCCTTTAGGTGAAACATCTCCTCCTCTAGAGGAGTCAGAGTCTTCGTCAACTCCTTGAAATATCTCCACTCCTCACTTTTCACGATTACACTGAGGGATAAAACGAGAAAAAGATGAAAAACAGCAAAGTGAGAGAGACAGAGAGGAGAAGAAAAGAACAGCTTGAGGACTTTCTTTGCCTTGCCAGCAGTATTTTATTGGCAATTAAAAAGAGTATTTGGGTATGCATGATACAGTCAAACATAAGCCCTCACAGAACTGAAACTCCTGGGAGGGTACGGTTTAAAGATAACACACACTGGGTGTGAAATATTACTTTCTTTTTCATAGAGACAAATTTCATGCACAAATATATGAAGGAAAAGGGCATTTGAAACATCAAAGGCAGCAACTCCGGGCCCGAGAAGGGATCATTCGCTATAAATGAAAAAAATAAGAAAAAGAAAGAATTTAGAGGTGTAAAAAATCTTTTGTACTGTATACACTACAGTAGATGTGACACAAAGTCTCGGAAAATTCAATCACATTCTCTCTTTAATAACAGAGAGCCAGGCAGGTGGCATAAAAGTATACTTATGTGAACAAAAGCAAAGCCCATTTCCCTTCCATTCATAGAGAAGCATATCGTCACCTTGGAATTATAATCTGCATTCTGAGCAGTTTTGAGATATTGAGCTTCAAAGTTTTTGCATTCCATATAGCGATATGGGGAACAAGTCTCTTTCATAAATCAGTCCCAAAATGTACACAACAAAAAAATAAAAATAAAATAAAATCACAATGTAAATAGGCCTAAATAGGAACGATGCCCAGTCTTTCCAAATCTCTTTCCAGAGATCGTAAGAATTAGTGTGTATTGTAAGTAAATGATCATCTAATCTGCATTAGATTTTATATAACTGATGTCAGTTAATAACAAATAATCTCTCGATTTATTTGTTGAATCTAGAATAAGGTTTACCTCATTACTTCCAAGAAACTTTATCTTTCCATAAACGTCCATAGAAACATCTAACACAGTCACTTGCATTTATCAATCTTTTGCACTTTATCCATTCATTGTACCCATTTAGTTACTCTTGTCTATTCTTTTGATAATAAAACCACTTTTATTACACTTGTGTTGATAATACAGATAATACAAGAGGCTCTACAAGTTAACAATACCTCTAAAATCCTTCAGATTGGTCAGACTACAACTCCCTCTAATTTATGTAATTCTTATTTATTCAACAATCTTCCATGATTGTTCTTTACTGTCAAGGTGAAATTCCTGGCTGGTGCTCCGTAAAATAGTATGACCAAAACTAAATATTAATATTTAAGCCCAAAGCCATTACACTGGTGGTGCTACTTAAATCTAAAATCACAACAGTAGACACAAACAAACATGGCTTCTGGTGAGGGTAACTATAAATTGAAAAAATATTTGTTTATATTATTTAAATGTTTTCTCTCATTGTGAATGGAAAACCCAAAGTGAAGTGATTACAGAATGCATTGAGCTTAAATTATGTTGCTCCAAAAATTATCAAAATTAAACTATACTACTGTTTAATAGTTTGGGGTTGGTAAATGTTTTATTTTTTTTTTTAAAAGAGGTCTCTTTTGCTCGCCAAGGCAACATTTATTTGATTGAAAAAGTTTGATTGATTGATTGATTGATTGAGTAAAAACCGTAATATTGTGAAATATTATTACAATTTCTATTTGAATATATTTTAATATGTCATGTATTCCTGTGATGGCAAAGCTGAATCTTAATATTTTTTATATTTTTATATTTTTGTGAAAAACGGTTCCCTTTCAGTCGGTCACTCTCGACGTTACGTCGGATGACCGCCGAAATTGGGATCTCGCTTAGAGAGACCAATCTACTTCGAGTGTAAACTAAACGAGCCAATGCACATTGGCATGCGATTATTGCATCCAGCTGCCACTGATCACAGCGTGAGTATAAGTAGGCAGCAGATGCAGCGCATATTCAGCTTTTCGCTTCGGAGCCAAGCGATCACATCGTTCTGCTCCTGACTACTCTACTGAGAGAAGAAGACTGAACGAGTTCAGCATGCTCTTGGAGAGCTCTTCGAGTTGGCGGTACGGCGCTTCAGCGGTGGTGGTTTCCCGTGTCGAATGGGTTGCACACATCAGGCTGCACTACCCCCTGTTTGGGTTGCAGATGATCTTCTCCTTTGTGCGCCTCAGCACGCTAAAATAGTTTTTTCCCCTAAAAGAGCAATTTCAGGTGCGTCTTTTTAAAGACGACGTTGCATGGCAAACTTGACGTTAAGTCTTTGGAAAGATGATGTGGGTCTTGCTATAGACAACGTATCACCCGGGCGTTTCTGGATGCGGTCGTTACCTGATGCTGGGTGATGGTCACGATCACTGCCTCACGTGCCTGGGCATGTAGCACGCTGAGGTGGCGTTTGTGGATGAGTCATCTTCTCATTGCGGGAAGATGATCATCTCGGAATCGAGGGGCAAGCTCTGTTTCCTCAAGGGGCGGAGTTCCGTTGCCTCTGCCTTGATCTAGTTCTCCTCTTCAGGCAGCAGCGCGGGCGGTCTGAGGCACTCCGCAGCCAGTTGAGCTGCCAATGGAACGTGCTGGGCCCTCTACAAGGAGCGTACCAGCCGTATCCTTTGGCGCTCCTCCCAACGACCAGATGTCGATTGCTGCATCAGAGGGGGAGCCAGAGCTTTCTGGAGAGGAAGATTCGGCTGCGCTGCTCTCCTCTGGGACTGTTGCAATGCCTGAATCGGATCCAGAAATAATGGCTATGCTTTCCCGGGCCGCCGTAGGGGTAG
>NW_015505195.1:4527561-4531185 GCF_001515645.1 Sinocyclocheilus grahami
GAAAAAGATGAAAAACACCAAAGTGAGGGAGACAGTGAGGAGAAGAAAAGAACAGCTTGAGGTCTTTCTTTGCCTTGCCAGCAGTATTTTATTGGCAATTAAAAAGAGTATTTGGGTATGCATGATACAGTCAAACATAAGCCCTCACAGAACTGAAACTCCTGGGAGGGTACGGTTTAAAGATAACACACACTGGGTGTGAAATATTACTTTCTTTTTCATAGAGACAAATTTCATGCACAAATATATGAAGGAAAAGGGCATTTGAAACATCAAAGGCAGCAACTCCGGGCCCGAGAAGGGATCATTCGCTATAAATGAAAAAAATAAGAAAAAGAAAGAATTTAGAGGTGTAAAAAATCTTTTGTACTGTATACACTACAGTAGATGTGACACAAAGTCTCGGAAAATTCAATCACATTCTCTCTTTAATAACAGAGAGCCAGGCAGGTGGCATAAAAGTATACTTATGTGAACAAAAGCAAAGCCCATTTCCCTTCCATTCATAGAGAAGCATATCGTCACCTTGGAATTATAATCTGCATTCTGAGCAGTTTTGAGATATTGAGCTTCAAAGTTTTTGCATTCCATATAGCGATATGGGGAACAAGTCTCTTTCATAAATCAGTCCCAAAATGTACACAACAAAAAAATAAAAATAAAATAAAATCACAATGTAAATAGGCCTAAATAGGAACGATGCCCAGTCTTTCCAAATCTCTTTCCAGAGATCGTAAGAATTAGTGTGTATTGTAAGTAAATGATCATCTAATCTGCATTAGATTTTATATAACTGATGTCAGTTAATAACAAATAATCTCTCGATTTATTTGTTGAATCTAGAATAAGGTTTACCTCATTACTTCCAAGAAACTTTATCTTTCCATAAACGTCCATAGAAACATCTAACACAGTCACTTGCATTTATCAATCTTTTGCACTTTATCCATTCATTGTACCCATTTAGTTACTCTTGTCTATTCTTTTGATAATAAAACCACTTTTATTACACTTGTGTTGATAATACAGATAATACAAGAGGCTCTACAAGTTAACAATACCTCTAAAATCCTTCAGATTGGTCAGACTACAACTCCCTCTAATTTATGTAATTCTTATTTATTCAACAATCTTCCATGATTGTTCTTTACTGTCAAGGTGAAATTCCTGGCTGGTGCTCCGTAAAATAGTATGACCAAAACTAAATATTAATATTTAAGCCCAAAGCCATTACACTGGTGGTGCTACTTAAATCTAAAATCACAACAGTAGACACAAACAAACATGGCTTCTGGTGAGGGTAACTATAAATTGAAAAAATATTTGTTTATATTATTTAAATGTTTTCTCTCATTGTGAATGGAAAACCCAAAGTGAAGTGATTACAGAATGCATTGAGCTTAAATTATGTTGCTCCAAAAATTATCAAAATTAAACTATACTACTGTTTAATAGTTTGGGGTTGGTAAATGTTTTATTTTTTTTTTTAAAAGAGGTCTCTTTTGCTCGCCAAGGCAACATTTATTTGATTGAAAAAGTTTGATTGATTGATTGATTGATTGAGTAAAAACCGTAATATTGTGAAATATTATTACAATTTCTATTTGAATATATTTTAATATGTCATGTATTCCTGTGATGGCAAAGCTGAATCTTAATATTTTTTATATTTTTATATTTTTGTGAAAAACGGTTCCCTTTCAGTCGGTCACTCTCGACGTTACGTCGGATGACCGCCGAAATTGGGATCTCGCTTAGAGAGACCAATCTACTTCGAGTGTAAACTAAACGAGCCAATGCACATTGGCATGCGATTATTGCATCCAGCTGCCACTGATCACAGCGTGAGTATAAGTAGGCAGCAGATGCAGCGCATATTCAGCTTTTCGCTTCGGAGCCAAGCGATCACATCGTTCTGCTCCTGACTACTCTACTGAGAGAAGAAGACTGAACGAGTTCAGCATGCTCTTGGAGAGCTCTTCGAGTTGGCGGTACGGCGCTTCAGCGGTGGTGGTTTCCCGTGTCGAATGGGTTGCACACATCAGGCTGCACTACCCCCTGTTTGGGTTGCAGATGATCTTCTCCTTTGTGCGCCTCAGCACGCTAAAATAGTTTTTTCCCCTAAAAGAGCAATTTCAGGTGCGTCTTTTTAAAGACGACGTTGCATGGCAAACTTGACGTTAAGTCTTTGGAAAGATGATGTGGGTCTTGCTATAGACAACGTATCACCCGGGCGTTTCTGGATGCGGTCGTTACCTGATGCTGGGTGATGGTCACGATCACTGCCTCACGTGCCTGGGCATGTAGCACGCTGAGGTGGCGTTTGTGGATGAGTCATCTTCTCATTGCGGGAAGATGATCATCTCGGAATCGAGGGGCAAGCTCTGTTTCCTCAAGGGGCGGAGTTCCGTTGCCTCTGCCTTGATCTAGTTCTCCTCTTCAGGCAGCAGCGCGGGCGGTCTGAGGCACTCCGCAGCCAGTTGAGCTGCCAATGGAACGTGCTGGGCCCTCTACAAGGAGCGTACCAGCCGTATCCTTTGGCGCTCCTCCCAACGACTCTCCAGAAACCTCTCACTGTCAGTTGTTCTTCTCCCTGGCCGAGGGAACACTCAGCACGCACTGGCACACAGCTGGCCGCTGGGCCTTCGCAAGTATGCGTTTCCCCCAGTGAGCCTTCTTGCACAGTTGCTGTGCAAGGTCAGGGAGGACAAGGAGCAGGTCCGGTTGGTGGCACACTTATGGCCTACTCGGAACTAATGCTCCTCGCGACAGCCCCTCCTTGGCCGATTCCTCTGAGGAAGGATCTACTGACTCAGAGACGGGGCACCCTTTGGCACCCGCGTCCAGAACTCTGGAAACTTCATGTCTGGTCCCTGGACGGGACTCAGAGGTTCTAAGTGATCTACCTCAAGAGGCAGTTGACACCATCACTTCAGCGAGAGCACCGTCTACGAGACACGCCTACGCTTTGAAGTGGAACCTGTTCATTGAGTGGTGTTCTTCTCGCCGAGAAGACCCCCGAATATGCCCGATCAGAGTTGTGCTGTCCTTTTTGCAACAAGGGTTGGAGCGAAGGCTGTCTCCCTCCACCCTCAAAGTTTATGCCGCTGCAATCGCGGCTAACCACGACCCCGTAGAAGGGAGGTTGCTGGGGAAGCATGACCTGGTCGTCAGGTTCCTTACGGGGATGAGAGTGCTCACAGTACTACAGCAGGGCCCATTTGAGCCTTTGCAGACGGTCGAGCTGAAGTTTCTTTCGATGAAGACTTTGCTCCTGCTGGCATTGGCCTCCATCAAGAGGGTAGGGGGACCTGCACGCATTTTCGGTTAACGATTCGTGCCTAGAGTTCGGGTCAGCTGACTCCCAGGTAACCCTGAGGCCCCGGCCCAGCTATGTACCCAAGGTTCCCGCTACTCCCTTCAGGGATCAGGTGGTGAACCTCCAAGTGCTGCCCTCGGAGGAGGCAGACCCAGCCCTAGCTTTGCTCTGTCCTGTCCGAGCCTTAAGGGGCTACGTAGACCGGACACAAAGCTTCAGGACCTCAGACCAGCTCTTGTCTGTCACGGAGGCCGGCAGAAGGGGAATGCCGTCTCAAAGCAGAGGATGGCCCACTGGATAGTGGA
>NW_015505195.1:4532051-4564639 GCF_001515645.1 Sinocyclocheilus grahami
ATGTGTATTGCTTCCGAAACCTCCTTCGGGAAGGTTGGAGCTTCCGCAACGTCCCTGCTCCAAGTAGAACGGGTACGTTTTCTGAATGTTATCCAGTCTTACTCAGTGGGTAGTGCCATAGCAGCAGTAGCTGGTCCTCTTGTGCAAGCCCTGGCATACACCATAAAGTAGGGGCGCAGGTGGCTTCCACAGGACACTGGAAGGAGCAGTAGCTGTGGCCTTTTGGTAGGATCCCAAAGTGACGTCGAGAGTGACCGACTGAAAGGGAACGTCTCGGTTAGGTATGGTAACCCTCGTTCCCTGAAGGAGGGAACGGAGACGTCACGTCCCGTCGCCACAGCTCCTGTACCACCGCTGAGCGGCCGGGTCACCAGCTCAGCTCCTCAGCGAAAACCTGAATATGCGCTGCATCTGCTGCCTACTTATACTCACGCTGTGATCAGCGACAGCTGGATGCAATAATCGCATGCCAATGTGTATTGGCTCGTTTAGTTTTCACTCGAAGTAGATTGGTCTCTCTCAGCGAGATCCCAATTTCGTCGGTCATCCGACGTGATGTCTCCGTTCCCTCCTTCAGGGAATGAGGGTTACCATACGTAACAGAGACGTTTTTTTTGTTTTTTGTTTTTTTATCAGGAATCTGATGAATATATTATAAAGTTTAAAAGCATTTTCAAAAAAAAAAAAGTCTTTACTGTCACTTTTGATCAATTGAATGCGTCCTTGATGAATAAAAGTATTGATCTAAATTAGAATGTGTAGTGTATAAAATCAAATTTTGTTCTTTTTGTGTTTCTAATGATGCATTGGAAATACAGAACAATCACACCAATTACTTTAAATCTTAAAGAGAGAGAGAGAGAGAGAGAGAGCGAGAGAAAATAAAATTCAGCTGAAGTATAACTAAAAAAAAACTGCTTCAGAGGACTGAAAACAAATTATGAGCTGCGGGACCTTGAGAGGATAAAATGAATTAGGCAGAAAGAATGGAGCAGCTCTGCTGAAATCTGGCGTATCCTTTAACCCGCTGCTCCGTTGGTTCAGCTTGTCCATATATAATGTGCGAGTACAGATGAGAAACAATTTCTTCAGTAAAAGTGAAAGAGAGAGGTGATTTTATAAGGTTGGCTTTGTGGCATACATCAGCAATACAAACACAGGCCTGACATTTCCTTTGCACTGGAAGAGAGAAGCATCAATTCAACACAAATGTACAAATGCAAACTCCAGATCTCAGGTATTTGTTTCCCTGGCACAGCTCTGTGCATACAAGAGTGCTTTAGACTGACTCACAGGGTTCACGCACAGACAAACACACCACTCCTGGGTGAGCAGTTACCTCCATGACACATCACAAAGTGCTTCAGTTTTATGCCACAACACAATGCAAACTGGGAAGACGTTTGCCATTCAAACATACTTCATGGAGAGAGGCAGCGGAGAATATTTATCTTGTCCTAAAGCACAGTGTGTGTGTGTGTAGTTTAGGCTACTAATGTCTTTCCTAATTAAACGCTGAGAAATGCTAGGGTTTTAATGCTGTAATTTATTCCACCTCATCCTCCTAACTTCTCTCTCTCACTTTCTTGGCTTGTGCTCATCATGATGGCGTGTGCGGACTCAGTCTATGGCTTGCAGAAAACTCAGATTTTGTGTGGTATAATCCTGGATTGTGCATCTAGAGCTTCACACGGGACCTGGACGGGGGAAGATATTTTACATCAAGCTGCAATTAAAATAAGCTTGAATGCGGGGAACTGATTATTTATTCAGTGTTGATTTCCTACCCCCTGGGAAGCTCTTGGCCCCTGTAATGCCCCGCTGAGGAAAACTCATTCATTCAGATGTTCATTTTTAGGCTGTTCACATGTGAACGAAACATTGATCTACACACAATTTTTTTTTCAGGGCTGTAATGCCAGAGGCAAAGGCTTTATTTGATCTTTGAATGGACAAAGTGCCTGCTGAGCATGATTAAAGTATAGGCTTACTATGGTATGTACATATTAACATTAAAGCGGTTTTCTTAGGGCATCTGCATTTACATGAGAATGTATTAAATTATTTTTGGCAGTGTTCTTATTATGAAAGCACACATTACGGTACTATAGTGTCCAAACACCTCAGACAAAAACTCACTATCACACACACTCATAGATTTCCATATAAAAGTGTCATCACACTGTTGTTCTGATAGAAATTACTAACAGTATTAACAAATTTGACTTAGTTACAAAATCTCTCTAATAAAGAGGCAAAAGGCCAAAAGTAGGATGGATAGATGAATGGATAACTAGACAAATAGATACCCAACTAACAGGGACCATTCTCAGAACTTTGGCGAACATTGTGGCAAGGTTCAAAGGTCTCAAAGTATTGAACAAACCTTTGTCTGGTCATTTCAATAGAATGTTTGTTCAAAGTTATCTGGTCTTTCATGTTCTCAAAATGTCAGCATAAAACATTATTTTTACTATACATCAGTCATGAAACTTTTTAATTAAATGTTTTAGTTTGCATTCAACTAACATTTGTTACTATCTGTTTCAGAATATTTAGAGAACAGTCAAAAGTGACATTCCCATAATGTTTAAAAATAATCAAATGGAATGACTGCATAACAAAAAAATTTAGAACATTTAGAGAACATTAAGAAATAACATTTTCATGTTAGAAAATTACTCTTAGAACATATATTTGTTAGCTGGGTAGATTAAAGTTTTTTTTTTTTTTATTCTATATACTTCTTCAAAATATCTTCTTTTATGTTCTAAATAATAATGAAAGAGCATACAGATTTGGAAAGGCATGAGGCAGAGTATTGTAAATTTAAATTTAAATAATTACAAATTTTGGGTGAACTATCCATTTAAGCCGCATGTTGGTATGGTGATATATGCACTGTTTTAGTTCAATGCACGTGCAAAGAGAGCTGCAAAAACCGAAGGGATTAACAAAAACACAAGAAATTATTCTGTTTGCGAGCGGCATCTAGACGCTCAGTTTCTTTAAGTTAAGCTTTAAGAGTGACTTGCTTTTGACCCTCAGCACTCAGTTAATAATGTATGTTATCAATAATGTAACCAGTCTGAAATAGAAGTTCTGCCAGACTGTTGCTCTAATGGGGTCCTTCCACAGGCCTATAAAAGGCGGTCTAAGTTCTTTAAGCTCCATAATCTAACTGCAGGAATATTGACATGAATCAAAATATGACATTATGTGGCTCACGTTGAGATATAAATGTGCCTAGATGGTATTTCATTGCTCATATTTGGTAGAACTTGAAAAGTTTGACAACCACTGATGTATTGCATTCAAAGGCCTAATATAACTCACCTGAGCTCTGGGTCATCACATTCAATGGTGACAGTCTGAGGAACATTGAATGGATTATTGAGCACGAATTCAAAGAACTCTGCCGTTCCGAGTGTGGCGTAGAGAGTGTGTTTGGTAGTGATGACCTGAGAGAGCATGTTGGTGATCTCCTGTGCTTTACAGCGCTCACGATAGGCCTCAATCACACGCAGGTCACGGGAATGCTGCACACGCTCTGCCCGATGCCTCTGAAAGAAAGGAAATTCACATGCTGAAACTGCACCGGAAAGACCTAGAAACGAATAAAACTGATGTGCCTGAAGCATGGCAAGACTGTGCCAGGCTGTTGAGTGAAAAAAGAGTGAATTTAGGTTTGATTTAATCATTCTCACAGAGTGGGAGGAACTGGTGAATAATGCAGCTCATTTTCAGTCGTTTCCTCTTAGGAGCTAAAAATAAAGCTCATGCTTTGAAAGGAACACAATAGATCGCCCAAAAAGTAAAATTTTGAAACCCATATGACTTACTATCTTTCATAAAAGTTGAGTTGAATGGGAGCTCTTTTGCGAATAACGAAAGTGAATGAGAGAACTGGAGCTCTCAAGCTTCAACATCACAAAAAAGCAAAATAAAGTATCACAAAAGTGTCCCATTCGACCCGTGCTCTATATTTCAAGTCATCTGAAGTCATATGATAGCTTTGTGAAAGGAACACATGAAAATTTAACTCATTATTAACTGAAAATGTATCTTTTCAATGAATCAAGTGTAGCGTCTGGACCACTCAAACACACAATACATATTTTGTTAGCTAGATTTAACAAATACTCGATCCAATGAAAGAAGAAAGTCAAATGGGTTAGAAATGACATGAGAGTGAATAAATAATAGATTTTTGTCTGAACTATCCCTTCAGGATCACATGGAGCACAGCGCTAGTGAACGTCAATCAGCTCATGCTGAGACCGACAGCTTTTCGATCCTGCTCTATTGAAAACCGTTCTTCTTTCTTACCGTGATGTTTGAGCTGTCCTGAAAAGGGGGCGTGGCCTTCTGCTCCTCGTGTTGACGGACAGCTGCCATTCTGTCAATCTTTCTCTGGTGCACTTCTTTCGCTTCAGCCTGCTGATGCCGTGCGGCTCCGCCTACTTCCCTCATGGTGCTTTGAAGCAGTCTGGCCAGCTCGCTGTCAATTTCTGGCAATCGGCGGGCTCGTCTGGCATTGCTTGCTGCAACACACATATACACACGCATAAACAACATCTTTCGCCCTATGAGACACACATGCTGTCTCTCCTCACTTCCTCTGGGGCCCCTTTTCAACCTCCATTTGGCCTCAAATCCATCTGGGTCTTTTCCAGTTATCCCTCCCACCCAATGAGACCCGCTTTCAGATATACCTGCACTGAGATTCATGCTTCAATGCGATTCAACATCACAACTAACATAATCCTGTGATTTAACACCAATAAAGACAGAACGACAGAGGATCAAAAGACGAAGGATCAAAAAGAGCCTGTCAGTGTTTTTCCTAAACCTAAATTCCAACTGTAGTCCTTCCTACAGAGAGAGAAAGAGAGGGAGAGAGAGAAAGATCTACACTGCATTGGAGACAATAGGGCCTCTCTGTGATGTATAAGAGCATGTTGAAGCACTCTCTTTATTGCCATCTCATCATGCTGACATACACACACCCCTCCTGTAACGGCCCACTCGTGGCCCAAAGACGTGTGGGAGCCACTGTGTTATTTTTCACTGGCTGTCTCAACTATCTTTGCAGGACATGACATTATGTGGCACTGATGTCTGCCACAGTCACAAGCAGCCTGCTCTTCAGTGTACAGATAAACCAGAATGGATACTGTTGCACAGACATGCACACACTTGCATGTTTCAATTCAGCTTCAAAGGGCTCTACACGATCCCAGCCGAGGAATAGGGGTCTAATCTAGTGAAAAATGTTCATACTTTTTAACCACAAATGCACATCTTGCACTAGCTCCGTGATGCGCATCCGCAATTTCACACATTATGTAATCACGTTGGAAAGGTCACGGTGCTGTTAGCTCTTCATCTGTGTAATGTTTTTAAGAAAATGGACGATTGTTTCGCTAGATAAGACCCCTATTTCTCGGCTGGGATCGTGTAGAGGCCTTTGAAGCTGCATTGAGACTGCAATTTGGACCTTCAACCTGTTGGCCACCATTTAAGTCCATTATATGGAGGAAAATCCTGGAAAGTTTTCCACAAAAACCTTAATTTCTTTGCGACTGAAGAAAGAAAGACATGAACATCTTTAATGACATAGGGGTGAGTAAATTATCAGGACATTTTTATGCTGGAAGTGAACCAGTCCTTTTATCTATCCTAACTATGTATGATTACACAGTTTATCCAATCAGAAAAGATCAATTTTTTTGAGTCACGACCCACCACTCTGCCTAACTGTTTGAATGCTTCTAGCTGCAAGTTTGATTTCACACATCACTGCATTCTAAAATGTGTCAGAATGCAATTCATGATGCAATCCAAATACATGTTGCATTCTCAGCATTGCTGCAAGACATGTTATAACGGGCATCTTGTAATGTCAAATTTATTTATTTTTTTCAACTACTGTCATGGCAGGGAAAGTGTTTTGAAAAGCCTTGTGGAGCAGGATTAAACTTAGTAAAAACATATTCAGTGTAATGGCAGGATATTTGAAGGTCTATCAGGTCTGTTCCACTACAATAGTGGAAGATTCCACATTAAGTATGTAAAACAGAATCACCCACATGCAATTCCTTGGCCATTCTCATGTTTCAGGCCTGAAGATTATTATCGTATAAAACAATGTAATGAAAAGACTGATATTGTCATCTCTGAAGACTTTTGCATACTACATTTCCATATGTCATAATACTGTGATCCTCAAAAAGACTAATCTCACTGTCATTAGAGTGAAGCTATAAAAAAAAAGAGAGTGAGAAAGAAGATAAATAAAAATAGTCATTACAACAAGATAAGGGAATTCTCTGCTAAAACCTCTTCTGGAATTATCAGCAAATCCCACATGATGTACTTTTATAATTTCTCCAGAGCTGTATAACTGCAGAGCTCCTGAGTTCTGGGGATATGAAGTCAAGGTTTGGTGGTTTAGGGAGATGATGTGCTATACCGTTAAGCTGGAGGACCGTTAAAGCAGGGACACCTCCTCCCGTAAAACCCTGAGGGGCATCACAGGGCTGGACCACATGGGAGAGCGATGGAGGAAGAGCCAAAAGACTCTGGGAATTTGTCACACTGCAACCTGTTGGAAAGTAGAGTACAAGAAATTTAATCGAGCTCAGTCCAAATCAGTTTAGTTTGGTTAAATTAAGCTCAAATTCATGTCAATGTAAACAAAGAGCTTTCCAGAAGATAGCTTTGTTACTAAAATTTTCTTTGTTCATAACAGTTTGGCTGAATACATGATCTAGGTTACAGACAAGCCGCATTTGTGGAGAATTTTTTATATTGTTTTCACATGTACACAATGACCACTCTTTGTCATAAATTCCTGCAACTGCTTCAGAGTTTTTTTTTGAAGAAATTTCAAAGTTTTTATCAATGCCTAGAAAAACAGTGAAGTCTATTATTAAGAAGTGGAAGGTATTTGGTACAACACAGACCCTCTCTGATCAGTTTCCTCCTGGCTCTTGGAGTGACGTCCTGATCCAGGGAGGGTCTGTGTTGTACCAAATACCTTCCACTTCTTAATAATAGACTTCACTGTTTTTCTAGGCATTGATAAAACCTTTGAAATTTCTTTGTATCCATCTCCTGACTTGTGCATGTCCACAACTTTATCCCGGAGATCTTTTGACAGTGCCTTGCCACCCATAGTTGATTGTTTGCTTCAGTTGCACTACCAAGGACTGAAATGCTCCAGGAGAGCTCTTTTCATGCTGAGATAATCAAAATGACCACAGCTCATCACAGTTGAAAGTCCAATATCTTTGTTTGCCATTGAGAAGGTGATTAGCTACACCTGACTGAGTTTACAAGTTTACCCAACTGTCTTCATTTCAGGCCGCAAAGCAACAAAATGTGATTATTTAAAAGGGGGGGGGGTGGTTATTTTCTATACCCACTGTATATGTATGTATGTATGTATATAAACAATAAAATAAATATCCTGACAAAAGGAAGAGGTTAATTTAAAAAATATAACACTGCCCAATATTTATGATAATGCTTTACATATATTTATAAAGCATCATATAATGGTAGTGTCATAATTATTTTTTTTTCCATTTAAGGTGAATGAGCTTATAGTTTGTCACAACCACAATGTAAACTGAAAATATATAAATAAGCATATGAATCCATACATATCTCAGAGATATATATACCAGATACGTAGCCTATTTTGTTTTATGTCTGGTGATGCATTGGCTCCATAAGTCTGATCACTGCTGGCATTTTCCTTCTTTCTTTCTCCGATCACAGTATGAGAAATATTAGGTAAAGCAAAGCATCCCTCAAGGACAGACTTAAGAATGACAGCCGAAGAGTTAGATTTACCATTAGAGATATGTTTATTCTGCTTGCAACTGGGTTGTTTTGCTTGTTTCATACAGAGAGACTGACCCTGTTGTTATTTGGCTGAATTGATGGTGAGTGGTGACCATAACAATGTGACAAAGAAAGATGCATTGATTGGTGCCTTGCAATGAGAAACGTTCTGTGGTCAAAAAGGACAGACAAGAATGTTAAACAGGGAGAAATAGAAGAATAGGCGGAGGAGTAAAACAGAAAACTACAAAAACAATACTTATGCAGAAAAACTGAAATGTTGGTGTGGGTGAATTCTCCTTGGCCAATGACCCTTATCTTACTGGTTCTCTATCTTTCAACTGTGATTGCTGCGCATTGAGAGGCAGTAAATTGTCTAAACTGCAGTGTAAGTGCTTTGCTCCCATGGGTTTCACAACAAGCACCAACCGCCCCAAACATTCAATGGGCTTTACCTGTGATTACTGACAAGTGAAAGCTGTAATTACAAATCTGAGACACAGGTCAGGCACAGAATGGGTGACTGAAGGTGGGAGTGTGTGCGTGTGCGTTTCAGGGCACATCATGTGATTGAATGAAACTTCAATGAAAATAGTAATAGAGGGATACATAAGACAGACGTCTACACATTAAACACACACTTCTTTTGTCAATTAGAAAACAACCAGAGGCAAATGTTTCCACTTAGCATTTACCTGAAGAGCATTTAATTTAAGATCATTATAGTGTTTTAAAAATGGTGATTGAGTGAGCATGTGTTACACCAAGGAATAATATTTGATCCCAGACAGTGATAGGTGACTATTTATCATGAACAAAACTTGTATATGTGATATCACACTGTGTACATAATTAAGAGAGATAATTCTATTTTATTTTAATTTGGTTGTTTTATGACATGGCAAGAATTTAATACATTTAATACAAATAAATAAAATTAAATAAAATATACATTAAATTATTAATTATTACAATGAAATGCTTACATACAATAATATAAAGAGAAAAAAAAATATATATATATATATATATATATATATATATAATTTATATCATACCTGATTATATTAGATGTTCAGGCTGTTTTTATTAGAAAGTTGGGGGGGGCATCTAAATGCATAATGAAGGTGCTCCAGGCAGCACAATGAGAAATTTAGCTTTAATCACAGCATATTCAAATATGGTCAAAGTAAATGAGGAGAAGCAAGGGGGGAGGGGTGGGGAAACTAAATCAGAGATACATTCAACCCCGGACAGGATTAGATTTTTCAGTGGAGGCTAAAGTTAGAGGAAAACAGTAGGGAATGTGCTCCATATTTTTACATTAATACTAACCTTTATGACTTTTATGCTATTTAAATATTCACTAATTAATAAAACATAAATAAATCATGCAAAGGAGACTACACCTTCTGACCTGTGTACCCTCTCACACTGCATGTGCATATATTGTCAGAGATTTAACAGTGACAAACATATGTGAAACTTTGGATTTACCTTGGACTTCTGCATAAATTGGTCAATTGATGTGATCTATACACAACAACGAGCAAACAAACAGTCTACTCAAATAATGATACGTTTTAATGCTTTTACTGAACACACAGTGTAAACATTCGCAGTGCAAGGTGGAAAAAAGGGTGAATCCTTAGGCTAATGACTTCTATAAAAGCTAATTGGAGACAGAAGTCAGTTAACCTGGAGTCCAAACAATGAGACGAGATAGAGCTCAGCTGTTTTATAAATAAAACACTCTCACAAAGTTTGCTATTCACAAGTAGCATTGCCAGGTATGAACCATTTCCCTAGGCAAATGAGATCTCAGAACGCATAAGATTAAGCATAACGTTGGAAAGGGTTATAAAAATATCTCTAAAAGCTGCAAAGTTCATCAGTCCACAGTAAGAGAAACTATCTACAAATGGAAAAAGTTCAGCAACATTGCTACTTTCCATAAAAGTGGGCGTCCTACAAAGATGAGAGCAAAAGGACAGTTCAAGAAACCAAGAGTGTCAGTTAAAGACTTGTATGGCATCTTTGGAACATGCTAACATCTCTGTTGACGTGTCTATGACATATAACATGCTATAAAAATAAAAAAAAGGAAATAAAAATTATTAATTGTTTGTGTGTTAGTTGCTTAAGCAGACTGTGTTAGTATATTGTTGTTTAATTAAATTTAAATTTTAATTAAATTAATTAATTAAACATCAGAACAAGTTTTATGACCAAGTTATTCAGATAACAGCAATTTCGCACAAATCCCTCACATACGGTTTCACATTCAAAATACTGCATTAAATCACATCAGCATTAGCTGAACAAATGAAGGGTTTGCTGGATTGTTCTGAGAGAAAACAGCATTACTATTAAAGAAGGCCATTTCAAAGAACGTACATTTTAAGATTTGTAGTCTCGTTATCTGGTTAAAGTTTGCTCTTAAAGTAGAAACAGTAGATTGCAAAAGTTCATAGCTCCCGCAAAACTTTTCAAAGAGTTCCAAAGACTTCCAAAAAGCCTCTCATGCATATACACACACAACCCAAATCAATCTTGTACAATATTGTGAACCAAAGAGAGCCCTACAGCCTAATGAACCCATAGAAGACTGCTGAGCATCTACAACTTCAGCACGTTTAATCCTGAAAACATCAGAAATATCATTCAGTTCTTCCACAGTGTGTCTGATAACTTTACACCTGCCGGTTGGCCGTTTAATTATTTTTAGATGCCTCCATTAGACCCCTATTTACCCTGGAGAATACCTTTCTATAGCTTTGGAAGTCATTCACATATAGAACCCTTTTATCTGTTGTGGAGCACATGATAGGATTTCCATTAGGAAGCACTTTCTCTTATCTTCTAAATGTAGCTTTGTTTTAGAGGAGATAGACAGAAGTCTACATTGGCCCCTGTTGCAAATGTATACCATTGTTTTTTGTATTTTCACCATGAAAGCAGATATAGGGGACTCGCTTGGAAAAAAAATTGTCGAGGAAATGCGATTTTCTTTCCTTGTTTTCCTCTCTCCCGTTCCCCATCTCTCTTCTTCTCTGCTGAAATCTTCGTCATGCTTATCAAACGTTTGCAGATGAGCAGCGTGGGGGCCAGAGGCAGGCGAATTATAAAATCCTAATCTTTTCTCCCCTCCATCTGGCCCTGCGTCTCTCTCTCTCTCTTTGGTATAAAGGCATAAAGAATCCGGAGGTGATAGAGCCTTTTGCTACTGTGAGAAGCTTTTGACAGATGCACCGAAACACTCTGAATTCAGAGATGATGTTTAACCTGTTCCATTAGTGCCGAATTAAGTTATCCGTTCCTTTTATGTGGATTCGCTGTTTGTTTAATTATTCACTTGTCTCTTCACATCAAGCTGAAGTTAATTAAAGAGGATTTCATTAAGAGCTTTTTCCATTGCGTTTTCCCATATGACAAGACGCCAATCATCACGAGTCCAAATACATCGGAGCTTCATTAATTCCCAATGATGTGACACATCCTATCTGAGAAGAAAATGTCGAAACAGAGCGGGATCGTGAAGTAAGACATCAATCCGGTGCTCATTACCCAGAGCGGTAGACTCGCGACGCCCCATCTTATCAAAACTTGACTAAATGTATTCAACGGACCGCTCAAGCCATTCAAAATACATTAGCATGTACATAATAAAAGTATTTTCCCCCCCAATCCCTCATTACTCTGACCAGTAATTGTCTTTGCTTTGACTTAGCTGATCCTCTGAGATGCTTTCAAAGGATAAACATCTCAGTAAGCCTTAGAGAGCGAGTAAACCTCGATCTCTTGTTAATGGCGACCACTCATTAGCAAACAAATAAATGGACAACACATTAATCCCAGATTGAGATACGGTGTTGAGCAGCTTTTGAGCGGGTTGTGGATGAGTTAATTGATTCCGACCGCTGAGAGCCAGAGACAGAGGAAAGCCGATGGGTATCTGACTGTTTGGGTAATTTCACAAGAAACACTTGCATTTTCACTGGGCCTCTAAGAAGGAGCTTAAGCAGATAAACATGACGACAGCCTGTGAATAGCTTTGATTCAGCTTGGATTTCCAGAGTGGAAAACAACTCAGATGTTAGGGTAACTAACGACGGATGCTTCTTACACTATAGTGACATCTCAGAAAGCTGATTTCTTGTTCAAATTTTCAGAGGAATGTTAAAAACAAAGTGTATAATTTCTGTACCACTAGCATATCTATCCATTCATCCAACCATAAATCCATCCAATCATCTACATGTATAGCTTTAAAATTCCAGTTGTACAACATTTGTACAAAACAAGCTTTGTGTCAGGTCTTCATTCAAAATTTCCTAGGTAAAAATGACTAATTTTACTTCTGATTTCTAATATTCAAAACAAAATTTCAATTCTAGTTCTAGTTTATCTCACTTCCAATTCAAGAATTGAACTGTAATTTAAAAGGCTTTCTAAATTCAACTCTGAATGGCACACAGTCTTGACAAATACAGAAATTGTTGATATTGCCACAAATCCATGTTTAAACTTTTCTGAGAAATAATCGTACAAATGGCTTTCTTAAGTATTTTACTTAAAAATGACATTAATTTATGGTGGTTAGCAAACGATCCTTACCAACGTTGCCAAGCCGCAGATGCAGAATTCCTTTTACGGTAGTGTAGACACTGATGGCTGGAGTGCTGCTGTGCTTGCTGTCATGCCTGCTGGCAAAGTTGGCATCCTGCAGGTACTCAGTAGTGATCACTTCCAGCTCATGGTTCACCTGGACGGCTGCACGGCCTTGACGCAGCATATGCTGCAGAAACAAATGTCAAATACTAATATTAAAGCTGTCGATGTAAGTTTTTAAATAGAGAGTGATCAATTATAAAAATTGTGCTAAAAATTAAGGCAATTTGTCATGCCCCCTGAATCAATTTTATTGATCTAACCATGTAGAACAAAAAGATAAACATAAATAACCAGCAGCTAAGACATACGTTACAGGCTACTGACAAATGCCACTGCCTGACGACCTTGTGGTTGTGTTTGAATCCTAAATGGACCCTTTGTTAACTCTGAAAAGGTCAGAATCCATGCTAAAGATGAACAATCCAATTATGTTGATGCGATTGTATCTATTTCTGGTCTTGTTTTGTTTTAACCTTTATTCAACAGCTGTCATCGATGAGAGCTCTAGCCAAGAGACCTGCGGTGGCGGGATCTAACAGACGCAGGTGTCCTGAAGTATGGCATGCATATTTCATAATTTCGACATGACACTCCCATCTGAGCACATTAAATAATGAATATCGCAGAAAGGTTTCAATGTGCAGGGTGACTGTCTGAGTGAAACAGCTGTGTGAGTTCTGTTGGGCTATTAATGAGGGCAGTATTTGTACCTGTGTCAAAATTCTGTGTATGGCTTGTGGGGTTATTACCAACATGGCAAGTTGAGGACTTGCAAGGCTGTTGCCAAGTAGAGGAATGTGAGGTGGGTGGTAATGTTGTTTTGTTATGGTTTATGTGGGGCGAGTTGGGTTATTGTAATATTACTGCTGGTATGCAGTACTTTGAGTCTTTTGAGCATGTTTACATGCATGACCTTATGGAAAAAATGTTGACAACATGTAAGGTCATGTAAATGCCTTTATT
The DNA here is from genome assembly GCF_001515645.1 of Sinocyclocheilus grahami. Lineage (NCBI taxonomy): Eukaryota > Metazoa > Chordata > Actinopteri > Cypriniformes > Cyprinidae > Sinocyclocheilus > Sinocyclocheilus grahami. Next base: position 4,545,543 of record NW_015505195.1, read on the forward strand.
GGCATTCTGTCAGCTTATTCAGTGAGCAAATGTCTTTGTAACTAATTACTTTGTGACAGTTTTGACTGTAAGATAATGTCTTTTTTTTTTTTTAAGAAAATCCTGAAAATAGAGTTTTAGCATAAAATATGCAGTATTATTCAAAAGTTTGGGGTAGATAAGATTTTCAAATGTTTTTGAAAGAAGGCTGCATATATTTGATAAAAAATATAGCAAAAACAGAAATATTGTGAAATATTATTACAATTTAAAATAACTGTTTTCTATTTTAATATGTTTAAAATGTAATTTATTCCTGTGATTTTTCAGCAGCCATTACTCCAGTCTTCAGTGTCACATGATCCTTCAGAAATCATTCTAATCTGCTGATTTGGTGCTCAAGAAACATTTCTTAATCTTTATTATTATCACGGTTTAAAATTTAATTAACTTATATTTTCTGTAAAGTTGCTTTGCAACGATTTGTATCATGAAAAGCGCTATACAAATAAAACTTGAATTGAATTGAACTTTTGATTAGTTTATTGCATCAATGATGAATATAATTAATTTCTTATTAATTTCTAAATTAATTAATTAATTAATTAATAAAAAATCTTACTGACTCCCACTATTAGCTGGTGGGGCAAAAGTTCATTTTACCTTCAGCTCCACAGCAGCTGAGCCAATCAGCATTAAGGATTCACTGTCCCAGACATCAATCTGCAGGGAGTGAAGCGCCAGGTATCGCAGGAACCAGCCCCGTTCCCCTGGCTTGAGGAACTGCGGGTCAACTCGGTACTGCAACTGCAGACCAGGACAACCTGGGTAAGAGGAAAAGAAAAGTTCAACAGGAAAGAACAAACATGAATACCAAGAGACAGAAAAAAGGTTTGTGATTAAAGGGATGGGTTTAGTGGCCATTTCGAATGAGAGTGAAGTAAATCACCTATCTTTAACACAAATCTCAGGTGGGTGAGAAAATGCAATGTCCAATTCTATGAAGCAAGCAATCAAGGACTTGTATGTAAAAAAACAAACACTCTGAGCTTGGTTTAGCCACCAAGCGAGATGTGTGGGAAATTTACATAAACATTTCTGAGCTCCATCCCTTTTGCACGTGCCACATCCTGTCAGTCATGAATATCAAACACTGGCAGTGCCGCAGGCGCTGATGTTTTCTATATGTTCCCACATGTTTCCCTGTTTCTAAAGTGATGACAGAAATCAGTTCTGAAAATGCTTGGGTAACACTGCATTTACATTTATGTTTTTATGCAAAGCTGGAGAAGGTCCTGGACCAATACTTTATGTGTAAGGCCTGAGCAATGATTTAAAGTAGTGTAAAGAAGTGTAAAGCAGCATCAGTGATGTGCTCGATGGGATGTATGGCAGATGCTGGAAGGCCAGAAAAGAAGGAACGTGTAAAAAGAGTAAAGAAGTGCAAGGCAGCATGTTTGATGTATAGCGGAGATGTTGACAGACTAGCAAAAAGGCAAGTGCAGTAGTTAAACCATGACATGTCCATAGTCTGGATGAGGATTAGTGGCCAAGTTAAAGCTTTTTTTCTACTGAACAGACACTTCGGCCACCTTAACAGAATTAATACACAAGTATTAATTGTGTATTAATTGGGTTGTGTATATATAGTTAGAAATCACTCTAGTATGACGATTTGATAATCAAGAAACCTTTCTTTGTATTATTACTTCTTGAAAATGGTTATGCTGCTTAATAAAGTGTTGAAGAACAGCATTTATTTTAAAAACTTTTGTAACATTATAAATTTGAAATCTTTTGTAACATTATAAATGTCTTTTCAATTTAATGCATCCTTCCTTAAAGTGTGCACATACAGCCTTAGATCTGAGTAATCTAGTGTAAAAAGAAAGTGGTAAAGGTCCAAGCACAAATCCCTGTGGAACTCCAGTGGAGTAAGGCGTGTAAGCCTTTCCAGTTGACTTGGTACTTACTGGCATCCAGGTAGGATAAAAGCACTGACCTAGAAATGAGCATTTCTACCATCTTAGAGATCAATAGTTTTTTGTTTGTAGCATCAAATGCTCCCAAAAGATCCAAAACAAACAGTATAGAGTTAAGCAGGGACACTCTAGTGATGTGAGGTTATGAAAACAACAGCAGTTTGAGTGGAGCGACTGGATTTGAAGCCTGATTGATGGGGTCAAGCGGGTTGAGCACAGTCAAAATTGAACACAAATGAACACAACAAATCCTGGATGCATTTTGATTCATGGCAAAACAAAACAAGCAAATGCAACAGTAATGCTTAATGAAGTCAAAATGTTAAACTGACTGTTGCTTTTACATTGTACTACTTCAGGCAGAGAGCCAAAAATATTATTTCTTCATTGGAGAGAAGTGCAATGCTCAGCCGAGAATCTGGTATGAGATGATGTTATGCAACAACCAGTAATTGCACAATAACAGCCTCATATCCCACAGGATACAGATGTTCCCTCCAGGCATCAAAAGGCCTTCCGCACAACATCATCATTCAGCCTGTAATCTTTATGGTACTGTATGGCTCATTGTCTTGTATAGTCGGGCCAGAGGTGGGTTTAAGGGCTGAGCTAAGTGCACTGTGGCATAATGCTTTAACGCCTTATAGCAGGGGTCTTCAACAGGGGGTCTGTAACCCCTAAGGTGCCAGATAATTATCATTTGATCTCAAACTATTTTTTGTGAATAAATAAATAAATAAAATGTAGTTAAACAAAAAACTAAGTTCAATCAAAGATAAAGAAGCTACTGTAAATGTTTCATCGTTTCTCCCACATGCAATATACACTGTACATTACTGGTAATTATTTTTTTATTATTTGCAGTGTAAGCACATAACATAGTATGTAAATACATTAAAGGGTTAGTTCACCCCAAAATGAAAATTCTGTCAGTAATTACTCACCCTCATGTCGTTCCAAACCCGTAAGACCTTCGTTCATCTTCGGAGCAAATTAAGATATTTTTGATGAAATGTGAGAGCTCTCAGACCCTGCATAGACAGCAACGCATCTGTAATGTTCCCAGGTCCAGAAACGTAGTAAGGACATTGGTAAAACAGTCCATGTGACATCAGTGGCTCAACTTCAGTTTTGTGAAGCTACGAGAATACTTTTTGAGTGCAAAGAAAACAAAAATAACAATTTATTTAACAATTCTTCTCCCCCGAGTTACGTCTTCCGCCATTTTGGAGAGTACCCAAGAGTGTAATCGACGTAATTAGCGTTGTTTACGTTCGGGGGAGAAAGCACGCACATGAACGTAATCTGCGTAATCAGCGTTATTTACGCTTGGGGGAAAGCACGCGTAACCATTGTGATACTTTCTAAAATGGCGGAAGACGTAACTTGGGGGAGAAGAATTGTTGAAAAAAAATTTATTTTTGTTTTCTTTGCGCTCAAAAAATATTCTCGTAGCTTCGCAAAACAGTAGTTGAGCCACTGATGTCGCATGGACTGTTTTACAGATGTCCTTGCTACATTTCTGGACCTGGGAACATTACAGTTGCTTTGCTGTCTATGCAGGGTCTGAGAGCTCTCACATTTCATCAAAAATATCTTAATTTGTGTTCCGAAGATGAACGAAGGTCTTACGGGTTTGAAACGACATGAGGGTGAGTAATTAATGACACAATTTTCATTTTTGGGTGAACTATCCCTTTAATGTGGTTCTATATGTGACCCTGGACCACAAAACCAGTCTTAAAGGGTTAGTTCACCCAAAAATGAAAATTAGCCCATAAATTACTCACCCTCAAGGCATCCTAGGTGTATATGACTTTCTTCTTTCAGACGAATCCAGTCAGAGTTATATTAAAATGGTCTTTGATCTTTCAAACTGTTTAATGGCAGTCAGCAGGTGTTGCAGTGCATCCGTCCAAAAGAAGTGAAATAAAAAGCGCCCATCCATAATAAAAAGTGTCTCACACGGCTCCGGGGGGTGAACAAAGTCCTCCTGTAGCGAATCGATGCGTTTTTGTAAGAAAAATAATCATATTTAAAACATAATAATCAATTGAATCGTTCAGATTTTCAAATAGTTATATCTTGGCCAAATATTGTCCTATCCTAACAAACCATACAAAGCTTATTTATTCAGCGTTCTGATGATGTATAAATCGCAATTACTAAAAATTGCCCTTATGACTATGGTTTTGTGGTCCAGGGTCACATATGCATCAGGGTTGTGCGCCATTTAGAATTAAATTAAATACCTTTTCAAATTTGCTTCAATTGATGAATTTTAATTTAATTTCAATTGAAGTAGCAAACAGTATGTAGAAGTGCAATCTATAGACAGACAGACAGATAGATAGATAGATAGATAGATAGATAGATAGATAGATAGATAGATAGATAGATAGATAGATAGATAGATAGATAGACAGACAGACAGACAGGCAGACAGATAGATAGGCAGACAGACAGACAGATTTGCACAACCCTGATACATGCTATTCTAGACCAGGTTTAAAATGTAACACTCAGTTTTATACAATATGTAATGGGGATCCTGCTCTGTCTTTATTTTCACCAAGTGGTCCTTAGCCTGAAAATGGTTGGAGTTTCCCGTCTTACAGGGCTGACTGTGAGGACAGTGCTTGCACACTCACACTAGATGTATTCCTTATGTATGATATTACATCTCTTCTGAAATAAAATGGCTGAAAGCAGACTGTTAGAGCTGATCCTCTTTTACCCCTGCATCTCTTCGTCATGCTCTCACACTATCACTCTCTCAAAATTTCTTCTGTTCTCCACCACTCTATCTAACTCTTCAACCTTTGTTCTATCTCTATCGTCTATTTCAGTGGTTCTTAACTGGGGGTGGGGGGCAAAATAACTTAGAATTAAAGTATATTCAATTAACAAATTGTATGATTAATATGTTAAATATTAACATATTAATTAAGTATTCTGTGATATTCTGTGTTTTGGAGCAGCTCAAGCCCTTTCTCATCACACTGTGAAATACAGAATGAACGGCGGCTCAAAGCACCGACCACTGCATGAGCATAAGATACGCAAACTACATCTCTCGGTTGGATAATGCAAGCCAGTGTCGTCCTAGTAAATCGTACATTAGGTACGCGTGTATCCGTTATTATTGATGCGTAAACAAACCGTGTACGTGCGCTCTTGGCGCACTGATCTCTATAACATCATATTTTTGTTGAAAACAAAATACAGGGTACAGGGGCGGTTTCTTCATTAGGGCGATATGGTGATGAGTGCGAAAGGGAGGGATTTTTCACATTCAACCACAGCTGTGTCACTGTTCTAGACTGTTCTGCCTCTGGACATATAGTTCAATCATCATCAAGTCACGTTCTGTGGATTATCGCCCCTTTTTAGGCGATTTCACTCTGGCCAAGAATCGCCCAAACTGTTCTCATAGACTTCCATACAAAGATTTTTTTTCCCAGTTTTTTCCAACTGCAGGCACCACAATGCAATCTCTATCCCTGATAGCACATGTACATCACGGAGATGTCTATCTGACGTCTGCATTTACATCTGCAAGATGTATTTTTTAGTGTTTGCTCATCTGCAATACGTCTATAGGTCGTTTCCTATTAGATGTCAAATAGACGTTTAGAAAATGTCTTTAAGATGTTTATGATTTAGAATGTATGTAAAACTGACACCTTAAAGACGTCAATCAGATGTTTGTACACAGCAGATGCTTTCCAGATGAAGAGATCTTTAACAGACATCTTGCAGACATACGTGTGCTATCTGGGTATGAGTTCCGGGAGGGCTAGCACTAACGTGCTTTCGTCATCATACATAAACTTGTGCAGCAATTGGTGGGAACAAACATACCTCTATTAATAAGAAATATGTAGTCAGGACTAGCCTGTTTGCGCTGAATAAAGCAAACCAGTATCTCACCAGTAAAGTTTAGATGGATGATGATTGTAATGGAGGTAAAGATGATTACGCAATCATACACTATTAGACACGTCAGTCCGTTATTATTAATATGTAAACAAACAAATTAAGAATGTTTTTATTTGCTTTTTTAATTTGTGTTTTGCTCTGTTTAATAATTCTGAATGGATCCGTATATATATCCACATACATTTCAGGTTAAGGCAACTGGTGTAGTGGTCTGTTGGCATCTCTGTGTGGTTCTGTTTGGTCCGGTATTGCTGCTTGACTTGTAGTTATATGTATAGAAAATGCTCTAAACAAATGTAACATTTATTTTTTTCCTCACAGTTTTTTTTTTAAATTTGTACTTTGTACATAAATTGTGAATTATGAAAATTAAAAAATGTTTTAATTTATCTTGAAAAAAGCTTGCAGAAGATATAGTTTTGTGGGACTCATCCTCAATTTTGAACTTGGTAAAACAATTATCTTTATTTAAAATATTTCAAGTCTTAATACTTTTCTTGTTGTTATACTGGGATAAATCATACCAGGATGTATGCTAAAATTCTTGGATGTAGCGCCCTACCTAGAAAATTTTCCACCAGCCACCACTGAGTTCAGTATATTCACGTAGTTGTCAAAATTAATGTACAGTGAGTGTTTTATAACGGAAACTCACCGAAGAAGCGTGTTTTGGAGCAGTTTGTGAGGATCAGTGGTGTTTTGTACATATGGGCAGCAGACGCTCCAAACACAGACACAATTGCTTGTTCTGACAGAGGAACTATTCACTGATGACGTTGACCCGCCTTCAGATCGCTGAGTTTTCACATATTCAGAATGTTTTCATTTTTCATTTGTATTTTGGTGTGTTTAGCAATTTGGATTTGTCTATAGATTAGATTTGGCATCTCCCTGTGGTCTTGTTCGGTATGGCAGGTTGACTTGTGCTTATTTGTTAAAGTTACTGTATAACTGAGCTTTAAATACTTTTAAGCACTTTTAAGTTGTAAAGAATATCTGCAGTGAGACAGGGGCCTTGGAGTAAAAAAGGTTGAGAACCACTGGTCTAGTCCTTCATTCTTCTTAGCTGGTTGCTGTAGGCAAATGAGAGGCTGCCTACTCATCATGAGACAGACACGTTCTCATGTCATGTATGTTCCACCTCATCGGATACTTTAACTAGCCAATCAGTAAAGGCCATTTCAACGCAACAGCTGGTGAAATCACTGTACAGCTACAGTTTTCCCTCGTAGTGGGAGTTTTGTTCAGGCAAGATGTTGCTTGCAACACAAATAAATCAAGGCAATGAGCTTTAGCCAAAATTTTCATGGTATAACATGAGAGCAAAAAGCCCCACTCCGGCAGTGGGAAAAGTGTATTTGAAGTGCTCTTAGCTCAACATTTTAAGGTGCTTTGAAATATCGGCTTTTGACAATCTGTGAGAAACTATTGATAAAAATAACTCGCATCAGGGACAGGTAATAAGTATTTTTGGCAGCCGTATGAACCAACAGAGCCAAAACTGTTTTCTCAGCATGACCAAGTTCATCACAAAGTCACGCCGCTTTTACACTTCTCCTCAGCAGGCTGCGGTGTATGAAGACTCCTTCTTAAAAGCAATTACTGGACTTCAGCCAAGAGCCGTAAAACTCTAATTGCTAATTTTTTAGAGCTTTATTCACTAAAACACTGCATGCGTTGCGGTTAAAAACGGCTATAAAGTTTAACACAGACATTGATCGAATTCAATAGAACAAAAAAAGTGATACTGGCAATTTTGAGGAGTGCTATAAATACACATTTGCTTTCAAGTATGCTTCTAAAAAAAGACAACCGATTATTCAAATGAAATAAACATGTTGTGAAGTGCTGAAGAGAATCATAAAGCATCCGTAGGAGGATGGTAATCATACCAGAGCTAAGTGTGCCATCCTTGTTGATAACAGAGAGGACACAGGGGTAATCAGAGTTGGATTTCAGCTTGCTGTTCCTTTCCAGGTCAAGCAGCTTCAGACGCTCTGTGGTGACAGGGGGGAAGCTGTAAAGCTGGAAGGTGAAATGGACAGTGCTGGGCCAGTCTGAATTCACACCAGCTTGAGGGACCCTAGGGAGAGACAGACAACTGATTGGCATTGGGGAATGTGGCATAATTGAAAAGCAATGATGACATTCATTGAGATACAACTGGGTCTGTGAGGACATTGCAAATGATTTAAAAGAGATAATATTCGGAGTCCTTTGGTGGTGGTTTGTTATGAAGAATCAATCTGAGTGACTTCACAATGATGAGCAAATCTCAGTGACTCAATGATAAAGAGCCAGTGTGAGTGACTCCTTCATAAAGAACCAGTATCAGCGATGCAATAATGGAAAGTCACACCATGACAAACTTATTCCACCACTTTCCAAATGCTTTCCACCAGATCAATAGTAACTACACTGAACAAAATTATAAATGCAACACTTTTGTTTTTGCCCCCATTTTTCATGAGCTGAACTCAAAGATCTAAGACTTTTTCTATGTACACAAAAGGCCTATTTCTCTCAAATATTGTTCACAAATCTGTCTAAATCTGTGTTAGTGAGCACTTATCCTTTGCCGAGATAATCCATCCACCTCACAGGTGTGGCATATCAAGATGCTGATTAGACAGCATGATTATTGCACAGGTGTGCCTTAGGCTGGCCACAATAAAAGGCCACTCTAAAATGTGCAGTTTTATCACACAGCACAATGCCACAGATGTCACAAGTTTTGAGGGACCGTGCAATTGGCATGCTGACTGCAGAAATGTCCACCAGAGCTGTTGCCTGTGAATTGAATGTTCATTTCTCTACCATAAGCCGTCTCCCAAAGGCGTTTCAGAGAATTTGGCAGTACATCCGATCAGCCTCACAACCGCAGACCACGTGTAACCACACCAGCCCAGGACCTCCACATCCAGCATCTTCACCTCCAAGATCGTCTGAGACCAGCCACCCGGACAGCTGCTGCAACAATCGGTTTGCATAGTAAAAGAATTTCTGCACAAACTGTCAGATACCGTCTCAGGGAAGCTCATCTGCATGCTCGTCGTCCTCATCGGGGTCTCGACCTGACAGCAGTTCGTCATCGTAACCATCTTGAGTGGGCAAATGCTCACATTTGATGGCGTCTGGCACTTTGGAGAGGTGTTCTCTTCACAGATGAATCCCGGTTTTCACTGTACAGGGCAGATGAGATACTGACTGGTTTTCGGACGCCCCCGGACCCCCCAATACAGTAAAACTGCACATTTAGAGTGGCCTTTTATTGTGGCCAGCCTAAGGCACACCTGTGCAATAATCATGCTGTCTAATCAGCATCTTGATATGCCACACCTGTGAGGTGGATGGATTATCTCGGCAAAGGAGAAGTGCTCACTAACACAGATTTAGACAGATTTAGTCATTTAAACTTTTTTTTAAAACAGAGGTCATATCCCAAGGAATCAAAATGTCCTTGATCTTTTTTAGATGAAGAAGTTTATTGAACTATGAAAGCATACTGTAACTTTCAAAACAAAAAATTCCTTCCATTTATTAAAACTCACTGCAAAAAGGGCCTTTCCATACTTCTGACATTAGTCAGATGATGTATTTAATGTATTTAAACGCAAAACAAATTAATAATAACTTTTTGGCGAAACAAAAACAAAACGTGAACAAAAATAATAAACAAATAAATACAAATTTATAACAACCCTACACCTAAAACTAACATGCAATCATTAACCATTCTAACACTAGCATTAATAAAGTTAATGCTATAAGTTAATAATAATATTAATAAATGTTATTAAAGAATAACTGCCAGACTGAAACCTAATTAACCTAATTAAAAACAATAAAACAGTATCCTTGTGCTAGAGCTTGAAAAGCTTCAGAGATTTTTGAAGTCAGAAAGAGCAGGTCAATCATAAAACAAAACTTCCCATTTAATCATGTGGAGCTTCAGCATTTCCTGAAAGCAAAATCAATAACTTCCTTGCAAATTCATTGCACTGTGGCTCCTTCACAGTAGAGAAAAATCAATTAAAAAAAAAATCCAGTTATTTGTGATTTGTTGAAGCAGGACTTTTGGGGAGAAGTTACTTCCTTAAAAACATAATATTTTAAATCAATTTAATTATCCAGTATTTCCATCCAGTAATGGTCCACTGCATTTTATGTAAGCAATAATCATCCATCACTGAACTGCTCCACACCTGAAGAAACATCTTCATTCAACACCAGGAGCTCAGGGGCGATGGGTTCAATCATTCAAACCTGAAGGTTTAAAAGCCAACATGGGTTTAGAACCCTAGGCTGCCATTACATCAACAAGAGGATAAACAAATGATATAAATAATTAAATGAAAGGATACAAATTAATTAATCAAAGTCCAAGGTGACATTTGAGAGCTGTCAGGGTAGTGTGAAGAGTTCGTCTCCATCCTCAGCAGAATGAATTAAAAGTGGAGGGATAGATTAGGGAGGGATGATTGCTTTCTTTTCTCTTTGTGAGGAAGAGTAGCAATCAATCACTCAGAATTAGATAAGGATATAAACTATTTAGAGTGCGGACAGTTGACAGGCCCACTGAGCACGATCACGTCACAATTTTAGAGTTTAAGTGCTATTCACTTAAATTGTCAGTTCTGACCTCTGAGCCAATCAAATGACTTGAATTCCTCAATTAAAAGAATATGCCTTACAACTACGCAAGGATTTCACATTTATATTCATCTGGTAAACAAAGGGATAGATAGCTCAGCATGGTGAGAGGAAATTTCTGAGAGGGAATGCAGAATGCACACACATGCACAATAATATTGAGATTCATTTAGCAGATAAATCACAGTTTTATTTCCTTTACAAAACAGAAAATGTATTCAGGTATTTCCATCTACCTTTAACCAGTAGACTCACCAGCTTTCTTACTGAGTATTTAGAAAAAAAATGTTTAACCAATCCATCCAATCCATTAGCCTAAAATGTTTGCCCTCTTTCACTTACATAAAATTGTAGATAAGAAATAAATACATCTCAAATGTAGAGCTTTACAATAACCTCATATTAAGACTTTATATGGGGCATTACAATGTTCAATAACATATTGAACATTATATTATTTTTAATATTACTATGACTGGTATTCACTGTTGATATCAACATTATATTAATACAGCTATTATTTAATTACTTTGTCAATTATTTATATTATTATTTGGGCTATTAATCAATTACATCTATTAATATTACATGATATCATAAATTCAGTATAAAACAGGTTAATCAAATGCATTAAACCGGGGATTTAAAATATCGCAAATAAAATATAGCATTTTTTAGTAAGTGTTTTGACTTTTTTACTGTATTAAATCATGGCCATTAAGCAATATCACAATTAAAATGTATTATATATAATAAATGATTATTAAAATGTATTATTCTTGTATGTTATTTTGTATTAAATGTGTTAAATGGATCTCAAGGTTGAAAAGAGACCCATTTCATCACCTTATCTCCCATTTGAGAAATACAACGATTTGACAGAGACAGTGAGAGAGATACAAGAGAAAGAGAGGGAGAGGGAGAGTGTGCTTTAAATCTATCAATGCCTGATCTGAGAACAGAGAGGTGCCTCAGTCTGTCACAAGCACACTTGACAAGTGCCGTTTCTTAGCATCAATACTTGAGTGATATATGGACATTGGCTGATTGGAGGCAGAGATAAGTTAGCCAGAGATGCTTGGCCCTGAACCAACACTTGAAGAGCTGCATTACTATTGAAATAAAGGATCTGACATCTCCTGTTTTATAGCTAGTGTTTCAGCACTGCTCGTAAAGGCTGTAGACTAGAACATACTGCTCTATAACAAACCTGCCTGTGAATCTTTTTAAGCAGATAAAGGCATTTTGTAATTCACTATAAAAAATTATATTACTTCTTAATACCATTATACATTTTCAATGCAATTTTTGGCCTTTTTCCCACTGCTATGAACAGCTTTTCCTGGAATACACAAATAACCAATTGAAATAAATGATTTAATTTAGTAGAGTACTTAAACAACATTATTCCAGATGGATGATGTTAGAAAAAATTAAATAACATTCACATTAATTTCCAATATGTCTGTGTCATTCCAGACACGTCTACAATTTAAATAGATTGCATGCAAGGAAGTAACCTGTGACAGTGTGTTCAACAAGCATAAAACCTTTTCAGTTAATCATTTTTGAGTGAAAAGATGCAGAAAATAATTTTTTTAAATGCTAATTTTAATGCTCACAGATAAAAGCAGAGTATTACCGTAGATACATGAATATATAAGTCACACATAAAAAAACACCTTGGAAAAGAACACATTAGAACAAAAAATAAGATTGCAAACTATAAAATGCAACCAGTGTTGCTATGGCTGACATTCAGAATTACCTGGTAAAAGCCAAGAACTGAATAATGAGAGAGTTGGCCTGCAGAGGATCTGCTTCTTCTCTCTGGGGGTTAAAGTTCACAGGCTCAGAAGGATCCAGAACCTCGGCCACCTGGTTCTGAATGTCCAGGATCTGAGGAAAACCAGAGGAGAAGAGCTGTGCCAAAGATCTCCGGGAGGTTGATCTGGAGGAGCTGAGATAGACAAATCACACATGTACAGTTAAAAAAACAAAACAAAAAAAAAACACAGGCTGCCATACAATTTCATGACATTTGCAATGCTAATGTAGCTTTCTCCAATTACCTAAGCATTTTCTTACTGAACATCTGCCATACTGTGTCTTATTCAGTTCTGTGTGCGACACAGATTTTTAGTTACAGTACTATACCTGAAGCGCATGAACTGCCAAATGCTGTCAAGACAACACAGGACACAGATCAGTAAACAGATGTGGCAGCCTACTGTGCGCTATCAGATACATTCCAAATGTCATCACAGTATTTCACATGTACAACTGTGTCAAATGTCAGAGCTACAATTAAATAATCTGGAGTGATCTGTAATATGTCCTGCTGTGATATCTTAAATGGCATCTCACACATGAAATATCATCCATGGTTTTATGAGGCTTATATCAAGCACCACTTTCTTAAGAACTCCATAAATGACTTCTTTCCTGAAAGAATTGCATGCTTGCACATAAAAGCACTTGAAATATATTCTGTTAGACACGGAAAGAAAATCGCACCAAGAGAAAGCAAAACAGAGCAAATACAATAAAACGTGGGTGGTATAACAGCTGTTGCACAGAAGTTTACAGCACAAGATATAAAATGGTGGATTTTTTCATATATGTGTCTAGTTTATTTAACAATGCAGAACTACAATCTGCCTGCTGTCAGTACAGATCTGAGAACAATACAGCCTTAGAGTTTCATTGCTAGAGCTTATATCTACTGCTGAACTCAGGTAGAATATGGGAAATCTGAATAAGGAAAATAAAAGACATTATGATGTAAAAATGGACTGTTTACTTCCTTAGTGCAAGTCTTATTATGATTTAATAAAATATGCATATTATTCCAAACAAAAAATTTTTTTTAATTGTAATAATCTTAAAATCAAAATAAATATATGTAAAACATTTCATCCTCCCTGTTTATACACCCTCTATGATCAATATGGCTCCTCAGTAAAAATATTTGACCCTGTACTGAAGCTGTATGAAGCCCTTTTTCAACAATAAGAAAAGCAAAAATATATGTGAGCTTAACAACAGCAGGACTTTAATGTGTTCTTCCAGTGACTAACAACTAATTAGGAGACACAGTAATTAAGCCTACACTTATACCAGGCTTTTAATTACCACAGACAAAGAGGAATATAATATTATCTATGGATCATGGTAATTTTCTGCTGAATTACACATTAATAAGCCTTGTTTATTATTTTCACACTCGCCTGCCCAAAATATTTTTACCAGGATATAGCGAGAAAAAAAAAGATTAAGACTGAAAGAGAAAGAAGAGAGACATAAAAAAAGGTAAAGGCAGACAGAGAATAAAAGAGACACAATCTTCTGTTTTGGTAATCATTTCTTTAACTTTATTTGTATGCATTATTAATGCATGATCGGTATACTAAATTAAAAATATTGAATTACATGATAAGCTGATTAATAAAAATCCCTGTTAATTAGCACTATCAATATTTGCTGAGAAAATCCCCCAAATGAAGATAATTCAAAACATTATTGTGGCGGACAAAATTACTGAATAAACATTATAAAATGGGCTTTATTTATTTATGTATGTGCGCATGTATTTTATAAATATATTTTTTTAAATTACATTTTAATTCAATTCAATTTATTATTGAACATTATCCTATAACTGGCCCATAGAGTCCACAGCAATCCATACCATAATTGAGTTTAGTGGGCATGATTAAATTAATTAAAAATGTAATTATTAAATAAATAAATAAAATTATCATATCTAAAGGTCTTTTATGTTCTAGTTATTACAAACTTGATCTCAAAACTGCATCTTTAATGACATTTGGCTTCTCATAATGACAACAGACTTCAGGGAATTGGACTCATTACCTGCAACTCATTTAAAACCCTTAGAACAAGAGACAAGATATGTATTATGTAAATGTTTTGTCACAATGTCTCAGGGAAGTCAAAAGAACTTCTGTCCTTGTCTGTGATTGTCTGAGCTCTTCATAAAATACAGGCATACAAATCTGACCAAATTAAGGTCCCTCACATAGAAAAAAATATCATTTGAATTCACCTGCAGTAGAATGTAAGAACTTAATTCATTCCAGCTAGCTTAGAATTTAGACTTCAATTTTAATTTCAAAGATCTCAATCAGATATGACAACTGACTCAAATCAGAGTTCTTATTTTAAATAAAGTTTCATGTGACACATTTCGGTTCCTTGTGCTGTGTGAATCTCCAGGGCCAGATTTAAATAATGTTGGCCCGTCAACTGTCTTTGGTCAGAATCAGATGATGAACAGACACCAAACAGCTCCTGAATGACAACTCTGCACTCCGACAGACTTTAAATGGCCATCTCAACTAACAGCTTCAGCAGAACTGTTGCCACTTTTAAAGGACAGCACAAGCCCACATATAAAAATAGACCGGGCCCCGAAATACTTCAGCTAAAATAAACATGACATAAACAAATGTGCTGGTGTCTTGAAAATGGAACAATGGCAACAGAGAGGGACATTGAGAGAGAAATTGGCATTAGAGAAATCAGCAAATTCATGCATGATGGAGATATAGAGTAATGTTCTAAAGAGGATATATCATGGAAAAAAGGATTTTCCTCACTCTTTTGAAAAGAAATAGTTCAATGTATTATGTATACATACACAAAACACAAATAAATAGACTTTATAAACAGCCTATAAATTCCATTTAATATATAAAGTCTGTCTACCTGTCTATCTATCTGTCTGTCTATTCATGTATCCATCCATCCATCCATCATCTACCATCTTCATTCGTCTATCATTTTGGTTAATGATGTCAGAACTATGAGCATATTATCATCATGTATGTCTGTCTGATTCTCACCCAGCAGCGTGTGTTCCGAGGGTGATGACAGGGGCGTGTACTGGAGCGAAGGTCAGCTCCTGCATCTCATCCTCTTCCTCACTTCTGTTTCTCTCTCTCTCCTGCACACTCAGCTCCAGATGAGCTATGCTGCTGGCAACTGGACGCTCCTGATTCAGTTTAATCCAGCACACAGGCAGAAAGAGAGAAAAACAGACAAATTCAAAAGTCATTTTGGACTCAAGTTCAGTATAAAAAACCCCAAAAGGCAGCGATGAAGTTTTAGCTCATACACTTTCAGTCTACAATTATCTCTCTCTGTGAGGACTCTGAAAAATACGGAGAATATTTCATCAGCAAATCTAAAAAGAACCTCCTAAAATGTGCAAACAAAAAATCCATATTTGAGGGTAAGGACAGATGTTTAGGAAGCAGATGAGAATGTCAAGACAACAAAGAGGTCAACAGATCAGAGACAAACTCTGTTAGGAATATTCAGTATTGAAATCTTCCACAAAAGATAACACACCACAGCCAAAAGAGAACTAACAACCAAACGCTCTACAAGAACTTCAAGTTCTTTATGAAACGCCTGAAGACATGACTCTTCCGCAAGGACTTGATCAAAAACCAATTACAGCATTTTCTATACTCCTTACCTAGCTTCAGACTGCACACCCACAGGCCACCAACAGTCTGTTCATTGACCGTCAGATTTATATTGCTAAAACAATTGGCAAGTATTTTCTCAATCAGACTAGCTTTAATCTGATTGGCTGGCTTTACACAGTTTCTTGGAATCAAGGTGCACTTTTTTTTTGCCCGGAAGCAAAACTTGTTTCTTTTGAAGACACACTCATTTCCCTCAAGTCTTCAAGGTTAGTGACATCAAATCAGATATAAGATAGTTCAGTTTGAGACTACTAACTTACTGTAAATAGAATGGCATATTTTGTTGAAATATTATGTCTGTGAAATAATAGACAGATTGGATTCAGATTATTCTTTATAGTTTTTCTTTACAGCTGAATATCTTAACACAGATTTGCACTTTTCCTCAGTGGTCTAAGAAAGTGGTATATCAGATAAATCATATTAGATAAACCTACTCCTAAATAACAAGAACAAACAAAACGAAAGATGCCAACAGTCAAAGTAAGGCTACTCCTTACAAAAACCTTTATTAAAATGAATGAATGAATGAATGAGTAAACAAATAAGTTTCACTATCATACACTACTGTTCAAACTACTGTTTTCAGAAGTTTTTTTTTAACAAAGAAATTAATACTTTTATTCAGCAAGGATGCATTAAATTAATCAAAATTGACAGTAAAGGCTTTTACATAGAAGCCAGATAATTGTAAACATTTTATTAAATTGTATTAATATCTCATAATATTACTGTTTCTACTGTATTTTTGATCAAATAAATGCAGCATTGGTGAGCATAACAGACTTTAAAAAACATTTGAACAGTACTGTACTATAAATTATATTTATCTATTAGATTGTACTTTTCTGGCAATCTTTAGCTCTTTGTATCACACTTCTAATGTTAGTGCCCACTTATGATGAATTGCTTGTGTGGTAGTGATCGTCATTTGCATTTGTGTCTGCAAAATGAATAAACGCAGGTCTAGATGTACTGTAGATGTGGCATGCTGGTATATGCATTCAAAATCACATCCAATCACACACACTATACACACACACATACAAATACTATGTAGTCTAATTAAAAAACACAATCGCAGCACTTCAGCCAAACTGCAAGTGAATTCCAACATTCTGCATTTGTGTTTTAAACGTGGTACAGCTCAGGATGTTCACAAAGCTTTGTCCACACAGACTAATATTTCTAAGTCAGCTGCAACCAAATCCAAAAAGAATTTGAAATTCTAGCTTGAAGATAAGACCGGGAGATTCATAGACAGAAAAAAAAATGCACAGGGAATAATTTAACATCGTCACAGAATCACCCAGAAATGACAAGCAGGAAATTGAGCATAGCAGAAATGTCCTCCCTAATCTCTGCAGAAGAGTCCATGTGTGGTACAAACAGCCTTAAACAAATGTAGAGGCGGTAACAAAGCACTTTATATGTTTATTTACACACTATCATACAGTCAAATTAGAGGTCTGCTACCCGACCCGAGCCCGACGGGTCCCGAAATACTTTCGGGTTTCAGGTCGGGTTCGGGTTAATGTTTAATGAATAGCTTCAGGTTCGGGTTCGGGTCGGGCTCGGGCTTATAGCTAAACTAAAACTATATGCAGAAGCCTAGGCTACGCTGCTTTCATAGACACACGCACACACATTATTGCACACGACAACACAGCACGGAAACTTTGATTAGTAAAATAGCTTCGACAGGCTACTGACTCGCAACTTTATATTTCTCTGCAATGAGGGGGTAAAATCGCTGTTTTTGAAGTAACTAATGCAGAGTTCACACGGCATGATATTAGCCCGATTTTTCACTCGCTGACAGGTTTTGCGAAATCGCCGACAAATGCCCGACATCGGAGGCAAATCGGTGCTTGTTCACGTGAGTGACAATCACGCAGCGTGAATTATCAAAGATGCGATCTGAGGGAATCGCCGACACGTCGCCGACGCCCGCAAAATATTTGGCATGCAAAAAAAAAAAAAAATCATTCAAAATCACGCAGTGTGCAATGATTTCTGACTGAAAAACACACCGGCGATGACCTACAGCCAATGAGAGACCAAGATAGAGGGCAGAGGGAAGTTCGGGGAGGAGTTATTGACCAGATTATCAGTATTTTAATAGATATATGAACAATTATATCATCTAGAAACAAGCACAAACATTTGCTTGACCAGCCACAACATCAGCATAACAGTTACTGCAAAATTATTTACCTCCAACTCTCTTTGCAGAACACCCAGACCCTGTTCCCTGCATCTCCCTCCTGCATAATCTGTTTTTCTTTTTCTCCTTGTAGCTGGAAATCAGCTCACAGACAATTTGCGGGCTATATATATATATATACATTTATTTTATTTTAAATTTTTTAATAATTACAGTCTCGCTCGAGAACTCCGGTCTGACGCACGTGGGTTCTCGCGTTATTTCCTTATCACTTCTCGCGTGTGTTTTGTTGTGAAACGTAGTTTGTGGACCAGACAGAGCTGTCAGCGATTCTTCCTATTGTGAAGTCATGCAGTGTGAAACCCCCTGTCGCCGATCCATCGTGCAATGTGAACACAGCAGCAACTGAATGCTCGCCCCAGATAGGCACGCAGTGTGAAAACAACGGCGATCTGACGAGTTTGAAAATCGTGCAGTGTGAACTCGGCATAATCGCCCACACGCCGCCCACCCCCGAAAAAAATTTGGCATGCAAAAAAAAAAAAAAATCATTCACAATCACGCAGTGTGCAATGATTTCTGACTGAAAAACACACCGGCGATGACCTACAGCCAATGAGAGACCAAGATAGAGGGCAGAGGGAAGTTCGGGGAGGAGTTATTGACCAGATTATCAGTATTTTAATAGATATATGAACAATTATATCATCTAGAAACAAGCACAAACATTTGCTTGACCAGCCACAACATCAGCATAACAGTTACTGCAAAATTATTTACCTCCAACTCTCTTTGCAGAACACCCAATACCTGTTCCCTGCATCTCCCTCCTGCATAATCTGTTTTTCTTTTTCT
>NW_015505195.1:4566264-4588083 GCF_001515645.1 Sinocyclocheilus grahami
CGTTATTTCCTTATCACTTCTCGCGTGTGTTTTGTTGTGAAACGTAGTTTGTGGACCAGACAGAGCTGTCAGCGATTCTTCCTATTGTGAAGTCATGCAGTGTGAAACCCCCTGTCGCCGATCCATCGTGCAATGTGAACACAGCAGCAACTGAATGCTGGCCCCAGATAGTCACGCAGTGTGAAAACAACGGCGATCTGACGAGTTTGAAAATCGTGCAGTGTGAACTCGGCATAAGCCTCATTGCTTGTAGAGAGAGGCGCGCAGACGCAGGTTCACACACGCAACTTTCATCTCTCTCTCTCTCTCTCTCTCTCTCTCTCTCTCTAATTCAAATAAATGATATAATTAATTAATTCAAATAAATGCGATCTTACCGCACTGCATCTCTGTGTCTGATTTAAAGCAGGCCGAATGCTAACGAGCCTTAACTGAAGAAGATGACCATAATTTGCACGATGAATTATCGTCTTGTTGTATACAACCATTCAAAAACTCGGCAGAATTTATGTGACCGAGGCACCTGATGTTCATAAACTTTCATAACTGGTAAGTGTTTTTTCTTTTGCCTTGTGAACTGGCCGAGCCTTAATGATTCTGTTTCTTTACATGTATTTGTTTACTGACCGTTGCATGCAATCGTGAAATACAGCTTTTTTTTTTTTAATTGGCTATTTGTTGTGGGGGGAAAAAAGAGATTTCAGGTTCGGGCTCTAAATTGAACTGTGCCACTCGGGTCGGGTCGGGCTGGGTCAGACGATCTCGGGTACGGGTCGGGTTCGGGCTTCAGTTTAAAGCCTGTGCAGACCTCTCAAATCAAATGCACCGCATGACTAAAGGCAATGGCATAAACATACATGCTCCCAAACATTATTAACATAATATCTGTGAATATCTTTGTGCAAAATGTGTGATATTATTTACCCACTCTATACAGGCTGCATCTAACCACACTGTATTTCCATTAAATAAAAAAGCACATTGCCATTACAAACCGTTCCCAGTCCTGATTTCTCAGCATGGCTAGCTGGCAATGCTGTAGAACAGCTGTAATAATGCACTGATGGTTTTATCGTATAATACAGTATATTTTTACACAGGAAGGTACATTACACTAAAAGAACAGCTAAACATTAAAATAATTACATTAAAAGAATAATTCAACCCAAAATATGATGAACATTTACTCACCTGCAGGCCATACAATATGTAGATGAGTTTGCTTCCTCAAATTTAGCATTACATCACTTGCTCACCAATGGATCCAATGCAGTTTATAAAACAATTTATAAAAACATCACAATCATCCACAAGTAATCCACACGACTCCAGTCCACCAATTAATGTATTGTGAAAAGAAAAGCTTTGTGTTTGTAATAAATAAATCCATAATTAAGATGGATTTATAAGCTTTCAGCTTATATATGAGTCCTGTATCCATAATATTGCTTTCTCCAGTGAAAAGACGTCTTGTCTGAATCAGGAAAGAAATATACACAGATCATCCACCTAGAGAAAACAGTTCAAAATGGCTCTAAACATGTTGGTGGATTTTATTGTGAGAGGGCAATAGGGGATGGACTTTTTTACTAGAGAAAGTGCTATTATGGATTTTGGCCAGAAGCGACAGTTTAACGTTAAAAAGCCTTAATGATACATTTGTTTATTACAAACATGCAGCTTTTCACTTCACTAGAAATTAATTGACAGACTGGAGTCACATGGGTTACTTGTGGACAGGTGCGCCTTAAGATAACCAAAGGCCCCTGGGCTACAGCATTGCAGTGCCAGTTAACATTCACAACACTCTTCTGCGTAAAATGTGAATATATGCAAATTCACTCTTTGCCACAAGATGGCGCTTGTGGAACAGCAGAATTATATAGCCATTACATAAAGTAAACACTACGTTATTACGGGCATTATACAGAGGTAATATGAAAGGAAAATGCCATCAAAACTTTCCTGGCTGAAATGTGTGTTTGCAGGTATTATTTAAACACCATAAATCACACAAAATATTCATTATTCATCATCAGTAGATCGAAACAACACGGCATGTTGGCATAAATGTGGGTTATTTGGTGATAGCTAACTGTGTTTTTATTTTGAAACATGATGTGCTCACGTTTAATTAGTTAAATCACAGCCGTATAAAGTTTAATGATCACATTTAAGCAATAGGACAATTCCTATTTTTCCATCCCCAGATTTAAAATTGAGATTTTGAAGCAGCACTATTTATGGAACACAGATGACACACAGATTACATCCAAGCAAGTTACTGAACTCTCACTGTATGACATTACAGAACGTTGTCCGGTCCAGTTCCTTTCACACAGCAGTGTTGTGTTTCTGTTAATCTGCGTGTTGACATAAACATACTCTCACGCTGCGGTTATTTACTAGCGAATGCATTGTACATTCCGCTTACAGTATATCGATGGAACACGTGGAACATACCAACTATACAAACTGTGTGGGGTGGAAGCTAAACTGAGCCATTCACTATATAGGCTACTACAACCAGGGAGTCGCTGAAAATGAGTGTATGAGTTTGTTTACAGAATGCTGTTGTCACTGCTGCAAACTCCCATATAAATAATTATTCAAAAAATATAATTTCAATGCAGCCAGTGGGCACGCTTTCCAGTGTAGGCCCCTGGGCTTCAGCCCCTTGAAGCCTGTGCATTAATGTGCCCCTGCTTGTGGATTACTGTGATGTTTTTATCAGCAGTTTGGACTCACGGCACCCTTTCTCAAGTGATGTAATGCTGATGAAACAAACTCAAATACATCTTGGATGGCCTGAGGGTGAATACATTTTCAGCAAATTTAAATTTTGGGGTGAACTATTTTCTTTAACTCAAATCATATAATATTACCTGAATCAATTTTCTTTTTAGCTAGTCTGGGAACTTTTATCTTTCTATATGATGTGATCCTCCTCCACAGTGCACTCGCTCCATTGTTTACTTAAAAAAGCAGTATCATGTCATCGCCAACTCTTGTATCATCAGGGAAACTACGGTTTCACAACAACAACATTCAAGCTCCACAGTGGAAAAGTCTTGCAGTACATAAAATGTTGCTGATCATACGAATCATTAATCATATAAATGTATTACAGAGCTCAAGTGAACCAATCCGTTGGACCACTGATGGATATATTATGAGATGTGGAGCTGAAGAATCACCTTAAAACTAATTTGCATGATTTCCCGATATAGTGGTGTACACTCACTGAACCTGATCAAGTTTTAAAGTTCTGGTCTATCTCTCCAGTTTTTTGCGGTAAAGAAAATGTGAAAGTGGCACTTACAGTAGATCTTTCGCAAGCATGAAACATTTTCATGGAGCAGCTAATTTCACCAAACCAATAGGACAGTTAATGGGGCTCTTAGATGTACTCTGTAGTTTGATACAAAGTTTTTAACCTGCAAAATGGTAGTGAACAGCTGCAGTTTAAAAACCCTATTTTAATATGAAATTTCTTCTGCTCTCGACAGGTGTATTGTGGTTTTCGTGGTGTACAGGTGTCTGTTTACTGAGGTAACGTATGTGATTTTTTTCAATGCCATATTATGTTTTGAGTGTAGGTGTTTTATTCCTTTGCATGAATGTATCTCTGTGCTTTGTTTTAAAAGAGCATTTATACATTTGTGTGTTCATGTGAGTGTGTGCGTGCATATGTGGGTGGAAAACTTATGACATGTGACAGCTGGTGGGCCGATGCCATCGGGGAGGGAGAAAGCAGAGAGGGGAGCTGTTGTTGCCATGGAGACCCCACCGTGTGGCTCATGGTTGGGTAGCGTGAAGTCGCAACCAGCTGAGAGAGAGACAGCTGAACAACAGAACCAGAGAAAGGAGAAAAAAGAAAGAAAAAAATTAATACATATTTATCGTACAAAACAACGGGCAGAAGCATTTGACGGTGTGACAATCCCCCGCAGCTGGCATCTACATAATGCCAACATCCAGCCAACACAAAAGCAGGATGAAACTAGAAACCTGTTTAGGTATAAATGTGACAGATCCGGCTTTGGGTCTCACTATGCACATATTTTCATACAAGCCCTAATTTCTCTTTCTTCACTTTGAGCATTTCACCATTCCTGTTTGCCTCCAGCCTTATTTTGAGTCTCTATTGTTGTCAAAAGTAACATTATACCTTAATGCCAATATACAAGAGTTTTCTGATGCAGTCATCCATTGCATCAGCTTTGAGATTCTGATATTATTCATCTCAGTTGCTAGTTTCTCATATGCTGTTTTTAGTGTAGAGTTTTTGTCTTTGGAGATTGTCAAATTTTGTCAATATTTTTACATTAATTCATTTTATTGTGAATAAATTAATTCAGTGCGTCAAAGGTCAAGCCCCAGTAAGAAATTCTTTAAAATATCAGCTTTAAAATGTGCTTTTAAAACATTTTTAAAGAGTTTTTTTAAACATTCACACTATTGTTATTATTATTATTATTAATATAATTATTATACTCATTACAAATTTGGGAAATGGTTGGCATGTGTTGCGTTTTTTCAAATGCATATTATAAGCGATCCAAACTCACAGAAAGGTCAAAGGTTTGCATCCCTGTATTACAGTGAGCAATAATATATCATATCGTAATCATAAAAAGCACTCTGATACTTATCTAAATGAAGACATTAGTGGTGTAGTGATGTAACTGTGCCGCTTTTAATCAGATTTAGTCAGATATTACTGTTTGAAAGACTTCCTCCAGTGCTTCCATTAGTTGCTGATGTAAAGCACCTCTCTGCCCTTAAGAAAGGCTGATGGATTTGCAGGCTGTGTGATGTGATCTAGTAGATGACTGTGATGAGGTCAGCGGTGTTAAACTCATGACTCAACTGCCTCCAATACAGCCTAAATCACTGACAGTCAGCAGACCCTAAAAGCATTTCTCCACTGACCCCAATACAGCATCAATTTATAACTCACTGACCCCAATAATGCCTAAACACATACAGATACTACAGTGAGCCTCGAATCTCACGGTGCCCAGTACCGACTGATCAACTAACTGCATAAAATGAATTTAAGATCATGGCTTTCCAACTGAGGGCTCATGAACCTCTTGAAACTTTGTAGTGCACCACTTCAACCAACAAGTTATGTTGCATTGTACATTAATTTGAATAAACACGTCTGCTATTTAAAAAACATGAACAGTAAATGTTCATAAAAAATCCCAATTGCAAAAAAAATAAAAGATATTTTAACATTTGAAATCGTATAATTAAAACAAATTATCATTGTATTTTATTAAAGTTTATAATATTTAAAACGTATTCTGTTAAAAAAAAAAAAAGTTGGGAACCCCTAGTTTACATTGTACTGATATCAGTATTGTGCAGCACTGATGAATAGCAACAATATTTGTGATCCTCGTCAGACAGCAGACACAAAAACAAATGACTCTCACTACAATGAGTTATTACACCTATCACTGCGAAAAGAGAAGTAAGAAAACCAAGGGAGAGGAAAGAAAGACAGAGCCACATGAAAGCAGAATTACTGACAGACACAGTGCCAACAAAAATGGCACAAGGTTAGAATAAAAATCATGCACGTCGATATTCACAAAGCCAGCTCTTGTTTGACATACACTCACTTTCATGCATACTAAAAACATAAAATCAATAACGGAGGCATAGCGGTGCCTGAAAAAGAGAGAGAAACCGATAGAGAGAGAGACAAAGGCTCTTTTTTAAAAAGCATTAACTATAAATAGAGAGTGAGTGCATGCATCCAAAGCAAGCATTTTAACTCACTAACTCTGAGATAAAGTGTATGGAATGTGAGGAGGATTGCTGGCGGCATTATTCAGGACTTGTGCATTAAAGCACCTTAAGTCAGAAACACAACAAGGTACTGTACACCAGAACATCACATCCAAATGTGCTTTTTGAACATTTTATTTCAAAACCATGGGCATTAATAGAGCAGAACAGTAACTGCCTACATTTTCAACCTTGGTTCCAGTATTTTTCACATTTATTTCTCCATGGGGATTTTCTAATATATACAATTTCATATATTCAATTCATATATATTTCATATGTAAATATGTAAATATATATATATATATATATATATATACAGTATATAATTCAAATTAATCCAATATTTACAAATATGCACATATACAAATCATTTAAAAGTCTAAAACTTAATATGTTTCATGGCAGTGGGGGAATGTCTCTAAGAAGAAAATAATTTCTTCTTCTGGAAACCAAGTGTTCACTCAATAGCGTCAATAACTTGACGGAGTTGCATTTAAAACTGTTAGAAAGCAATAATTTAAAGGGGTCATACAGTATAATGTGATTTCAAGTTTTCCTTTCTCTTTGGAGTGTTACAAGCTGTTCGTGAATAGATAAGATCCCTAAAGTTGCAAAGATTAAAGTCTCAAACCCAAAGAGATATTATGTTTAAAAGTTAAGACTCATCCACGCCCTCCTAAAATTCCTCATTTAAACATGCCCCCACATGTCTACGTCACTGTGTGGCGGTCTACGTCACTGTGTAACACCGCACAAATGTTTACGCAAGGAAAGAATGCGTAACTTTTATTCTTGCTGTAGTATTGTTGCTGCCGTCTCTGCCATGTCATGAAGATGCTGTGTCTGTTTCGTTGCGAAAGCGAAAATACTTTGTTTGGCCTTCCAAAAGAGGACACAACTAGAAATCAGTGGTTAAGTTGCATTTACAACACTGTTCCAGAACAGTTCAAACCAAATATTAAGATGTGTGCAGCGCATTTTATGGAGGACTGTTTCCTGACTGAATGCCAGCTGTTCTGACTCACAGCCTGTAAGTATGTTTTCATATTTAAAGAATTTGCCACTGATGATTCAAACGCGAGTTTTGAGCAGTGTAGAGTAGCGCTTGTTGTTTGCTGTTTCTCCAATCACAAATGCAGAAATGGTTTTATGTTTACGTGGAGCGATGCAACGCAACGTGTAAAAAGACAGTATAAGTCCCTATAATCAGTAATTATGTCCCCACTGGATGCAACAAATGCCTCGTCTGTAATGGGTTTTATTGGTTTTGTCTTGTCGTGCCGGGAGACGGCATCACAGTATGGTAAGGGGGGGTAACATTTCCGTCACACGTTTGAGGTATCCAGCCAACCACAACGCACTGGATAGCTGGCCAATCAGAGCACACCTTGCTTTTCAGAACGATGAGCTATGTAAAAATCGACGCGTTTCAGAAAGGCAGGGCATAGAGGAGCAACAATAATGTACAGTATGTGGAAAATAATGTGTTTTTTTAACCTTAAACAGCATAAACACATTTAATTACACCAAATACACAAAATAATGTTCTTTTTTAGCAACGTCATGTGACCCCTTTAATAAGCATAAATAAATAGCACACACCCGTTTAAATTATTAGATGGAGGCATGTATGGTAATTTATATTGTTATAATTATATAAATATCATTATAATATAATACAATATAAAATATAATTGATTATATATATCAGCACTTTTACTTTTTTCTGCTAGTCCGCTTATAACTAAAATAGCATTGTTCACCAACTTACATTTACTTTTTTCATAGCGTTTGTCGCAATGCTATTTCCTTCTCCATGAAGGATACATGTGACATTGTCATATAATTTTTTCCAAAAATAGCTTTGACTTTGGGAATGCACATATGATGCCTTAATAAAATGCTGCCTGCAGAAGGAAGCTCACTGGGTTATGGAACAGCTGTGATCTATTCATTTAAAAGCAAACACATCACAATAAATGTGTGTGAAACGTTTATGAAACCCACTCTGTGGTTGATATTAGACAAAATATAGCATCCTTCGCAAGATGCAGAATGACTAAACCACTCTGTGCATGCCATTCTGAATCCATGTGTGAGTGAAAGAGAGACAACATTTGAGAACGAGACGGAGCAGCCCATCAATCAGAAAGATGTGCCACAGCCTTGACAGCCTTTTTCAGACTAAGCGAGGGACTCAGGCTTTATAGAACAAACACAGGCAGCAGGGTCGGTGAAAAAAAGCACTTGAATCAACCTTTCCAAATTGGTGTCCCTCTAAATTAGTGCCGTACCAAAATCGATGCGGACCAGATCCATCCTAGGAGCCTAGGAAGTGTCACTGGATATTTTAAAGGGTCCTTAAGGTCTGACAGCATCTGCTTTATTTTCTTTTGTTTTGCTGAAGTGTTAAATCAGGCTTTACTGAAGGGAGAGAAAGTCTGAGCAATTTGGATTCAACACATTTGTGTTTTTGAGCCAACAAAATCTTTTTTTGCAGACAGGGAAACTTGCAATACACATCTGAAAATGGAAGGAGTTTATCCAGCCATTAAAGTGCAAATAAAGACTCGACTGCATGTATTCAGTGTTTGTCTATCACTAAACTAATTTTTATCTCAATTTTAACTTCATATTCAGTCAGTTCCATAAGTGGAAATATTTAGATCTCAGTGTTTCTTTTTTCTTTTCTTTTTTTTTTGCACATGGTATTTGAATTGGGGCAATCTTAGGTAGTGGAGATATTTGTTCTGATTTTAAATGCACTTTGCATATGAAGTATCTTTTAGAGTTTAAAACATTTATTAGTGTGTTTCCCCTTCAGGAACTCGAGCTGCGTCGAGATTCACTTTGGGAACGCCCTTGCGTGACCGCGTTCTGAAGCACGTGTCAAATCCGTCCAATGGAGCAGCGAGACGTCACGAGCAGGGTGAGCTCCTTGTCGTCAAATAATGCTAACGAAGGATTCCTCTCTCACGGGCTGGGGAGCGGTCATGAGTGGCCGCTCTGCCCAGGGTCTGTGGGAAGGCCATCATCTCTTGTGGCACATCAACTGCCGGGAAATGCTGGCCATGTTTCGAGCTCTGACACACTTCCTTCCAGACCTAAGGGGGCATCATCCGCACAGACAACACATCGGTGGTCTCCTACATCAATCGACTGCTGAAACCTCGGTGGGCTGCAGCTTCTATTCTGCGGTCTCGCCGCGACCTCCCCTGGGCGCTTCAGCGCTTTCTCTAAAAGAGTGTTTTTCCGGCTAAAAGAGCTTTATGAGCGACGGGCGTCTTTTTAAAGATGGCTTCCCGCTCGTGCGTTTCTGGATGTGGTCGTTTCCTGCCTCCATCTGATGGTCATGATCACTGCCTCTCGCGTACTTTCATGTCTCGATTCTCCCTCGACACAGACCGTTTCTCCACTTTGCTTTCAAAGGGCGAGCATATCAGTACAAGGTCCTCCCCTTCATGCTATCCCTGTCGCCTCGTGTCTTCACCAAGGTCGTGGTGGCAGCCCTCGTTCCATTGAGGGAAGCGGGCATTCGCGTTCTCAACTATCTCGACGACTGGCTCATACTGGCCCAGTGTAGTGATCTCACCCCAGGCGGGTTGAGTCTACCGCTGAGACATCCATATGTAGTACTGCCCTGGGCCAGTCCATATGTGTAATTCCACATGATACCTCCTATGTGCGGGATGTGGCTTCCGTAGCGTCCCAACTGGGTACGCTTTCCCAGTGTTATCCAATGTACCACTGTATGGAACAGCAGTGGCGGACACCTCTGCCTAGCCGCTGTCCTATCTTCCGCCCCAGCTGGTGTGGGGGGACTTGCCGGCTTCCGCAGGGCACTGGAGGGGGTCAGCAATAGTGGCGTTTTCCATACAGATCCCAATTCGTCAGTCACTGACGTAACGTAGAACGTGACTGACTGAATGGGAACATCTAGGTTACTTGTGTAACCCTCGTTCCCTGAAGGAGGGAACGGAGACGTTACGTTCCGTCGCCACAGTTGCTGTACCACCGCTGTACGGCCGGGGCACGTAGTCTTGGCTCCTCAGCAAAAAACTGATGTGCGTTTGCACGCGCTCTCCTTTTATACCCGCGGGGCGGGGTGCGCGTGGCGAAACACGCACGTCAACTGTCATTGGCTTGTTTAGTTAACACTCGAAGGTGATTGGGCTCTCGGGCGAGATCCCAATTCGTCAGTCACTGATGTAACGTCTCCGTTCCCTCCTTCAGGGAACGAGGGTTACACAAGTAACCTAGACGTTACATACGTAACCTAGAGACGTTATGTAGCCTTGTCATTTTACTTTTTTTTTTTACATTTTTCTACTTGTGAAGCACTTTGGTCAACTCTGTAGTTTTTAAATACGCTACATAAATAAAACTTGAGCTGAAAGTTGAGGTGAAAATTTGAGATTGCTGGCTGTGATACAAATAAAGGTTGTTTTCTGTAAAATTAAGGCCAAAATAAAATAAAAAAATCTTTATATTGAATTGACCTTGTGGGTTGCATGCAAAAACAACAAGTGCAATCCGATTCACAAACAAATAATTATTTTGAGTCAGATAATTTTAGTGGATCAAAAACATACAGTACGACCACTGTAGCCCAATTCCAGAAACAAAATCAAATCAAATCAAGATAGAATCAAACTAAAAATCAAATCAAATCAAAACTGAATAAAAATCAAATGGAATCACATTGAATCAAATCAAAGCAACAGAGTCAAATCTAAACAGAACCTAACCCAAATCAAATTAAATCTTAATCAAAACTGAATCAAATCAAATTAAATTAAATCAAAACTGAATCAAATTGAAGCCAAATCAAATCAATTACAATTAAATTCAACATCATAACTGTATTACAGTGGGGCAAAAAAGTATTTAGTCAGCCACCAATTGTGCAAGTTATCCCACTTAAAAAGATGAGAGAGGCCTGTAATTTTCATCATAGGTATACCTCAACTATGAGAGACAAAATGAGGGAAAAAAATCCAGAAAATCACATTGTAGAGAATTGAAAGAATTAATGGGTAAATTCCTCTGTAAAATAAGTATTTGGTCACAAAAAAGTATTTAGTCAGCCACCAATTGTGCAAGTTATCCCACTTAAAAAGATGAGAGAGGCCTGTAATTTTCATCATAGGTATACCTCAACTATGAGAGACAAAATGAGGAAAAAAAATCCAGAAAATCACATTGTAGGATTTTTAAAGAATTAATGGGTAAATTCCTCTGTAAAATAAGTATTTGGTCACCTACAAACAAGCAAGATTTCTGGCTCTCACAGACCTGTAACAACTTCTTTAAAAGGCTCCTCTGTCCTCCACTCGTTACCTGTATTAATGGCATCTGTTTGAACTCGTTATCAGTATAAAAGACATCTGTCCACAACCTCAAACAGTCACACTCCAAACTCTACCATGGCCAAGACCAAAGAGCTGTCAAAGGACACCAGAAACAAAATTGTAGACCTGCACCAGGCTGGGAAAACTGAATCTGCAATAGGTAAGCAGCTTGGTGTGAAGAAATCAACTGTGGGAGCAATTATTAGAAAAGGGAAGACATACAAGACCACTGATAATCTCCCTCGATCTGGGGCTCCACACAAGATCTCACCCCGTGGGGTCAAAATAATCACAAGAACTGTGAGCAAAAATCCCAGAACCACACGGAGGGACCTAGTGAATGACCTGCAGAGAGCTAGGACCAAAGTAACAAAGGCTACCATCAGTAACACACTGCGCCGCCAGGGACTCAAAGCCTGCAGTGCCAGACGTGTCCCCCTGCTTAAGCCAGTACATGTCCAGGCCCATCTGAAGTTTGCTAGAGAGCATTTGGATGATCCAGAAGAGAATTGGGAGAATGTCATATGGTCAGATGAAACCAAAATAGAACTTTTTGGTAAAAACTCAACTTGTCATGTTTGGAGGAGAAAGAATGCTGAGTTGCATCCAAAGAACACCATACCTACTGTGAAGCATGGGGGTGGAAACATCATGCTTTGGGGCTGTTTTTCTGCAAAGGGACCAGGACGACTGATCCATGTAAACGAAAGAATGAATGGGGCCATGTATCATGAGATTTTGAGTGAAAACCTCCTTCCATCAGCAAGGGCACTGAAGATGAAACGTGGCTGGGTCTTTCAGCATGACAATGATCCCAAACACACCACCCGGGCAACGAAGGAGTGGCTTCGTAAGAAGCATTTCAAGGTCCTGGAGTGGCCTAGCCAGTCTCCAGATCTCAACCCCATAGAAAATCTTTGGAGGGAGTTGAAAATCCGTGTTGCCCAGCGACAGCCCCAAAACATTACTGCTCTAGAGGAGATCTGCATGGAGGAATGGGCCAAAATACCAGCAACAGTGTGTGAAAACCTTGTGAAGACTTACAGAAAACGTTTGACCTCTGTCATTGCCAACAAAGGGTATATAACAAAGTATTGAGATGAAATTTTGTTATTGACCAAATACTTATTTTCCACCATAATTTGCAAATAAATTCTTTAAAAATCCTACAATGTGATTTTCTGGATTTTTTTTTCTCATTTTGTCTCTCATAGTTGAGGTATACCTATGATGAAAATTACAGGCCTCTCTCATCTTTTTAAGTGGGAGAACTTGCACAATTGGTGGCTGACTAAATACTTTTTTTCCCCACTGTAAATAAAATCAACTAACATTAAATACTATTAAAATAAAAAATAAAATCCTTTAAATTCAGGGAAGTCCTGCCACTGTCCTGTTGAGTTTAACTCCAATCCTAATTAAATACACCTGAACCACCTAATCACACGTCTTCGGGATTACTGTGTTTTTGACAGGCTGGAAACCAAAATCTGCAGGATGTTGGCTCTTCAGGAGCAGGATCGGTCATCCCTGCTTTAAAATGAACAGACCAAAAATGTTGATCTGATAGTTGGCTAGGTATATTTGTACACCACGTAGATCTGCAGTTGGACAGGGGTCGTGAGCCTCTTGAGTCTCTGTGAGAAGTGAAACTGAACACAGTGTGCTATCTGAAGAATAGTGGTGCATTCTCCATCCTGGCCAATACCACTTTCTTCAGTTTGCAAACCCTCCTCAAGACTTCTCAAGTTTTCATGGTGCAATGCTGCCGTAACTCACAGAAACCATTGCCCATCTGCTCAGGTCAACAGAACACGACAATAAGGTCATTCTGATTCTGTCCAGCGCAGATTCTCAGAGACATTACAACATCACATTCGGGATTAGGGATGGGTACCGAAACCCGGTATTTAATCGGTCCCGGGGCTAAATTATGAAAGACCGGAGTATCGATAAGCTCTGACGTTAACGGTTCTGCTATCGGTACTGGAGAAATTAAGAAAACACATATACATTTATTATTGCTATATATACATTATCTTGCAAATTCTATCTCACCAGAGTCGCCAGATGTTTTTCAAACATTTGTCTATGATGCATTTTTGCTATTTGCAATTCAGAAGCGAGATCGCACCCACGCGGAGGAGCTTCAGCACGCGCAACATGAATGCCCTGTTTAATTATGATAGAAGAGAGAACTAAACATTCAAACATCTGCTTACACTTTAGGCCTGTGGCGGTTTTATTAAGCTAATTTTATTTTTTTATTTTGATTTTGGCTTCTAAGGATTATACAAAAGAAGACATGAGGTAAAGGTAAACTAGCTGCGTTTCGTATTGCACAACCTCTTTCCCTTCACAGCGGTGCGCATTCGTTCCTCCCTAAAACCCAAACTTAACATCAGAATCAGCTCAATCGGTGATTGTTGTAAAATGCCGTCTTTACTGTTGCTAAATTGCGGGAAATGTTTGATAATAAAATGATGACAGCACAATCCGCACAAGAGACGCTGTTCCTCAGGCTGAAATGTGTGCGCACGGCGTGCTCCAAACGGACAAAATTACACTTTGAGCTTCAGGTGCACGTCCAATCGATCAAATACACACAAAAATGTCAAAATGGTCGGCTTGGAGAGTATTTACTTAAACAAAGTTTATGTCTTAAGTGGAGGAGAACAGTTGGGAGAAAATCCGATGTGTGTCAATATATTGTCTTAAAGTGACAGACTGGTGCTTGGGCCATCAAAATGCAAATCTGCTCTTAATCTGAATAACGTTATAGCTTTAATAAGCATTAATCTATCAATACATACACTGAAAACTATGCAGTGTTCATTTACATTTGATTACTTTTAGATTTCTTTTGTAGGCTATTACTTACCTGAACAGTAATGTTAGTAGAACTTCATGGAAAAATTACAGCACTGTTTATTTCATTTCATTTGTATATTTGTTTTATTGTATTTGTCAGTTTGTTTTACTTTGTTTCTTTGTTCATGTTCTTACTGTATCTCATCTCATGTATAAACACTAAAAGTGCCTGCACCCTGGTGCATTTACAAATTGATGTTTTATATTAATTTCATTAAATATTTATTTTACATTTCAGAATATAAAGCAATGTTAATTCAGCTCTTAATTTGTCATATATATATATACTGTATATAAATAAGACTGAAAGGGAACTAACAGGTGTAACTGACAATCTTCTCATCTGACCACCTGTGATCGGTTCACCTAAGATGGATGTTAACAGTGGGTGTAAACAGGGCCAGAGTATAAGGAAACTGAATGACAGATTCTCATTTGCAATGACTGCTGCACATTTGTGCTCCTTTGTCTGATCTAAACCTCCTCAAATACAATTACCAGATGCTTGGATGAGAAGGCCATAAGCTGCCTTATGTTAAACCAGACACTTTTTATGATTCACTCTTGTTTTTGGTAACTGATTTTTATAAGATAAGCGACTGACAAGTGTGAAATCCTGTGAGAGTCTGAAATTGGGCGCTTGGGATTTGACACCAACAGTGGTGATGTAACTCTTTACAGAATGTGCTAAACCATCTGTGCTTATGGGACATGGGTGAACAAATAAGTGTAAATTAATAAATTCTCTTTTAAAATGAAAAGTTAAGCCAAAACCAAAAAAGTCCATATCTGCTAATATATATATATACAGTATATATATATATATATATATGTATATATGAGCTACAAGGAGTAGCTCTCTTACGTGGCTTTATATTGAATGTCAGACCCTTGATGTGTCCATCAATTAAGTGTAAACCCCCTGGTTAACAGGCCTGAGGGGGTTTGCGCTTCTCTTGCGACTGAGTAAATGTTCTGGATGGATTTTTATTTAAGGAGAACATCCAGACTATTGTGACTTCCCAAAACCCTGACTGAGTAAATGTTCTGGATGGATTTTTATTTAAGGAGAACATCCTTTCAGCCACCCTGGTGTGCTTTGTCAGCAGGATTTTCACCTCCCTGTCTGGAACAACAGATATCAAACCTGCCTGGTGATTTTTTTATTTTGTGAAGGGAACATTAATGATGAACCTGTCTGATAATCAGAGGGATGTGACAAGAGACTCTATAATTAACATGCTTGACTCCGAGGATGCATTTCTTTTTAAGTGGAAAAAAAAAACACTGATTAAAAAGCTGTTGCTTAAATGAAAATAATAAAAAAAATATATAGTGCAATATAGTGCACATGGTGTATGACCGACTTTCATGATACTTTTAATGTGCTTTTTGTGCAATTTTTGGAGCTCATTTAAAAGTCATACAAGTTTGGAATGATGTGTTAGTGAGTAAAACTCTCCCTCAACTCACTAACTTTCTGTAAGCTTATTATTTTAACATTCATAACATTTAACATGAAAAAATTACACATTTAATCTTAAAATTCTATCAGTATCAAAACAATTGGATTACAATAAATCCACAATGGGCCACCTTCAGTACCATTCAAAAGTTTGGGGTCAGTAAGATTTTAATGTTTTTGAAAAAGTAATTTTGCAAAATATTTTTATAATTTGTAATAACTGTTTTCTATTTTAACATATTTAAAAATGTAATTGATTCTAGTGATGGCAAAGCTGAATTTTCAGCAGCCATTACTCCAGTCTTCAGTTTCCTTCAGAAATCATTCTCATATGCTGATTTTGTGCTGGAGAAACATTTCTTATTATCAATTTTGAAAATGGTTCTGCAGCTTAATAGTTTTGTGGACACTGTGATACAATTTCTTTCAGTATTTTTTGATGAATAAAAAGTTTACAAGAACAGAATTTATTTGAAATAAAAATCTTTTGTAGCTTAATAAATGTCTTCATTGTCACTTTTGATCAATTTAAGGCACCCTTGCTGAATAAAAGTATTGATTTGTTAAATAAAATCTATTAGTGTCTCTATCCAAATAAAATCTATCACTCAGACACTAGTATGGATACTTAACCAAGCTATAAAATGCTTAAATATTCTGAAATGAATTCTCTGAACGACAATAAAATAGCATTCTCTCTACATGATTGCACATCAGGTACAGTTGTTGGACTGGAACTGTCAAAGAGGACATCCAGAGATGTGTCAGCATATGTGGTGACATTTCCTTGCTGAGTGAAGGTGACCACACTGTTGGGTGACAACATGTTTCTCAGTAATGCCTCCGTCTGATGCTCAATCTGTTTCTGCTGCATGTGTGAACTCATTACCCCATCCAACACACTTTCTCTCTCTCTCACTCACTTTCTGACTGTCTTACACCCTCCCTCTCATTGACACCTCCTCTCCTCTCTTTGTGCCCTCTTATTCCCTCATGTGTAACTTTCACTCACACCTTTTTAATCAAATGTTGGGAGGTTTTTGGAGAAACTCCAAAATGCAATATATTTCTTCTCATTAATCCTGATATGACAGAACAATGGAGAGAAAGACAAGTGATGACCAATTATCTCACATCTTGCTCTCTTTCTGACAGCTCACTCCACTCATAAATCAAAAATCACTTCAAACAATGCATTAAAAAAACAATCTGAAAAATATATATATATACTCACATTTAAAGTTTGATCGGCAGCCTCAGCCACTTCAAAGTATTTAGACACAGAAACGAGATCTCAGGAGACAGAACCAATCAACTTTAGATTGACTTCCTGCATAATGTGGATGGACAGGCTGCCACGTCAGCGGTGGTTCACATGGGCTAAACGAACTGCTGATGTGCACTATGAAAACCACCCTCATAAATACGCATGGATGTTCTCACGACTATGCATTCATCACGCATTTGTAAATACTGTGCACGATTGGCTAAAGGGCAAAATCACAGGAGATCTTTTTGCTTTTGATCAGCGTTCATCAGAAGTAACACATTCTGATGAACACATGAACACATTCTGATCATCGCTGCCCACTCTTCTCTTGCTCTCCAGATCTTTGACAATCAGCACACGTCAAAATAATTCTAATTTCTGCTGTGAAGAGATGGGAGAAGTTGATAAAGTAGTTCATGAAATATTAACAGATTTGTTTTGAAGCATTTAAAGCCAAACATGTAATTTTTTATATTAAAATACCAGATTAATACACAAAGACAACTATGAATAAGCCACCTGAATAGTATCAAAACATTACATGCTGACCAACCTGTGACAGCAACCGTGGCTCAACCAATGGCACGAGCTCAATGTTATCTGTCAATATTAATTAAGAAAATCTCAGAGACATAAGCAAAGATAAAAAGATGGTAAGGTGTTTGAAGATTCATGCATGTAGGGAGTCCATGCCTCAGAAAAGAGAGAGAAAGAGAAATTATAGACTTGGCCGAGTGCCTGGCCCTCAGGCCAGAAGCTTCATCCCTCTTTGCCCAAGAAGGTAGAGCTCAAGTGAGGAGGAGTTAAAAGAAGCAAGAGTGCAAGAAGAAGACAGCGAGCATATGCTACAGTTTTCTTTCATTCTGCCCTTGACTATATGACTTGGCAAACCCTGAGACATTCAAATTGACCAGAGTATATTTCACCCGCACAGTACTACAGAAGTCGTGCTGGTGGGTCTGACCCCCAACCTCCAAACATCCCACCCACCAGGAGCTGATCTCTATCAGAAACTGTGAAATGTGAGATATGCAAAAACTCCCTTTTAATTGGAAGGCAGAGATTGTGACGGAAAAATAATTAGTAGTCATTCAATTTTGTAATTATTTCCCCCCAACATATTAAGGGTGATTCATTTGGGCATGACAATTCTTTCTCAAACTATTCAGGATCAAATCCAAAACAATTCATAACAAAAATGTCAAATAAATTATTAATAATTCTGGTTATGGGAAAACAGAACATAATGTTTGACAACAGCTCAACCAACACAACTGAGTAACCCATAACTTTAGATGCCTATTTACACTGCACATTGGAATTACAGTACAAATGTAAGAATCTGTTTAAGATCTGACATAACATCACATGAAAAAACTAAGGTGAAGTACATTGTAATTTGAATTTAAGGTAAAGATGATGACATCAGATGAATGATTCTGTTAAGCAAAGTTTGTCTCCCAGGTGCTTTGTCTCTAAGCGCAATGTACAGATCCCCAGTCAGACTTTAATGACTGCAGCGTCACATAGCACTTTCTCAATAAAGAATCCTGCTGAAGACACAAAAGGGTCTCCTGGTTTTCGCTTCTAAGTTTCCTATACAATAGTCAGTAAAAGGACTAAGCATGTTCTTGTAAAAGACTATAAAACACCTGTATTTCAATGACTAATGCAAGAAAACTGGCTGGAAATGTAGCAGCACTGAAGACAGACCTTCTACTGAGAGTGGTGTTCAATTTCTGTGTAGGCTCTTTGATTATCTCTCTGGATGGAGCATCACAGCCTTGTAAACCTGCACAAGGCACAAATGAAAGGTCTCACATCCGAGCAGAAAAACAACAATAAACCCTGACTCACCTTGGGATGCTGAAAGTAACTTCTTAGGCGGCGACGTTTCCCGGCGGCTCACTTTCAATGCCGTGCTGCAAGAAGCTCCTTCCACACTAGATGAAAACTTGAACTTGATGACACATTTCCCCGAATTTGTCTGTGAGAAAATTGCAAAACTTTCTTTCAAGGGACTGTATTCATGAAGGTTTACCAGATGCTAAGTACTTATTCCTCTCAACTGCTCAACCTAGTTTGGTCCACTTTTAACATTTCAATTACTTTTTCGTCCCTAATTAAAGCCAAAGTGTGTCATTTTTCAATATTTAAATACTTTATTCTGTACCAATTTTGAATAAGAAATTTGAAGATTGATTTTTCCAAAAGATTTAACAACATTGCTCCCAAACACCCCAACCGGCTCAACCAATGGAGTGTGATATTTGTCTGACCAATAGAGAGGAAACCACACACAGAAATCATGCACTGACCTTTAAATGACCCCTATGCTACTACATGACATAAACGAAACCTTTCAGCTCAACATAACTGGTCTTCATACTTCCACACAAACCCAAACAAGCAGATGTTGTGACCTCTACAGTGTGAAATCCACACACATTGAATCTAAACTTATTAATCACCACTGATGAAGCATTTAGTGTAACTACGGCCTGGGAAAGTTGCCATGGTGAAAGGAACTGCACCGAAACTGCAGCCCACAATTTCCTAATCATGTTAATTGACTTTAATATGACATCAGTACAATAGAGGAGACGGACAACAGGCTAATGAAAGAGTAATGATGATTGTAGCGGTTAGTCTCAGTAAGGACAACTTGGACACTTTGTTGAGCTGTTCCTGTTAATCTGGCCCTCGACTAGGAAATGTTCAAGAACAAGAGGAGACTTTGTACAAACAGGATGCCTGGGTTAGTGTCAGCTAAGAACATCATGTAATACAGTCATTCAGGACTGATTAGACCAATGACGTGAGTGCTGAAATGAACTGCACATTAAAATCTAGTTGTTAGGGTCTAGTTGGTCTCAGTTGTCTGCAACTTTTTGACATAGAGTGCCTTTTTCAAATTAGTATAATTATTAAGCAATGTACAATAACAACAGAGTTTTAAAATGGGTATAAATGACCTCATGTTTCAGAATGAATCAAAAGGATGTGCAAACCTTACAGTGCACATGTTCAGATGTCTGATTCATCATGCATTTATTATCATATTGATGGAATACAATGCTGAGGTATTCTTTTAGCATCATTTGAAATTAATAATCAGTTCTGGATTAAAATTTTGTTTGAAATGCAAAACACACAATAACTTTTCAACATGGTTTTCTTTTCCATAATAGCTAAATCTATTGGATTTTTTTCTTATTTTTCACAATGTTGTTCCTCTATTAACAGCTTTATTCTGAGAGCAAAATGCATCAAGAAAAGCCAACCAAATTGCACCTTTCAGCTCAATCACACAGCATTTTCCGCCTTTTTAAAAAAAAAATTTTTTTAAGTGTTTGGCTTCCCATTCACCTCATAACCGAATAAAATTAAGCAATCTGCACGATGCTGAAGGATTAATGCAAGAAGTGGTTTGCCATGCAGATGCCAATTACTTCAACAGATCTACAATAAACAACTAAAACAAATATGTGTATACACTACTCTTCAAAAGTTTGGGGACAGCAAGATTTATAAAAATAAAAAAGGGGAAAAAAAGAAATTAACATTTTATTCAGCAATGATGCATTGAATTGATAAAAAGAAATATTCATATTCATAACATCAAAAATAAATACTGTTTTTTTTTTTACTTTCTATTTATCAAGGAATTCAGAAAAAAAGTATCACGGTTTCCACAAAAATATTAAGCAGCGCAACTGTTTCCAACACTGAGAATAATAATGTAAAAATGTTTCTTGACTACAACAAATACAGCTTAGCCATTAAAGGAATTATTAACCTTTTAAATATATTAAAATAGAAAACTGTTATTTTAAATTGTAATAATATTTGTTTAAAAAAATTACTATCAGCCGACTGACCCCAAACTTTAAATACTACAATAAATGTTTATTTTACAATAAACATGCAAAATAAACAACTAAAAATGTTTTGTGAAAAACTTCTTGTAAGACTTACATGAGTTTCCAAAAATGTAGTTTTTATGAGTGATATAATCCAACTGCTCTTATTTTGTCTTCCTTCTTAATCAGTGCCATTAATACCACAATAAAGTCAGATTTCTTTCAGCACTATGCTCTTAATGTATAATTACAAAATTATTCTGCCACCATTAATTTAATTGCAACCTTCTGATTAGAGGCATTGCATAAGGACTTTAAAACAGCCTGCATGGGAGTGGCACATTGTGTGATATTACTATTATTCCAGTGTGTGTTTTTATGTGTTCAATCATTACCTGCTCTGTGCTTGCAGAGTAGACCATGACACCCCAAGGGTTGGGGAGAGCACTGCCCTGCAAGTTGAGGCACACATTCTCTCCGGGGCCCTCAGGATCCGAAAACAGACTCCAAGCACACCAACGCACACACTGCATAAACGCTGCTCTGGGCACAGCTGTGGATGTCATCTAACGAAATAGAGAGAGAAAGAAACAGAGAAAGAGACATTTCGCTCTCAGTTTGTCCCCGAATAGCATCACCTGAACTTTTAAGACATCAGAACAGGGTTTCACTCTTTAAATATGACTTACTTGGTTAGATGGATAAGTTAAAGTCATGATTGCTTGGCATAAACCAAGATTTGGGGTGTTTTTTTTTTTTTTGGCCTTCTTCCCACTATTATGAAGTACAGAAGAAAATATAAACTTTTTTTTCCAAAGAAACATACTACCAATTGGACAGTGATTTCTTATTTGTAAACAGTGCTGCCAGAAACACTTTCCAGAATCTAACATCAGCAGCTATAATCACACAGATAGGAAATATATAAACCTTACAACATGTACACACATATACACAAACTAAACAGATTAAATAAAATAAAGATGACTTATAAAATGAGAACGAGAGAAAAAAGATTGAGAACTGAGCCTCCCCTCGGCTTTGCTATGATCCCTTGGGATCAGGCATTAAAGCCAATCAATAAATGAGCTGGTCAGGCTCAGCTCACCGTAATTAATCATGATAGAAAAAGAGCGAGAGCGAGAGAGAGCGAGAGAGAGAGAGAGAGAGAGAGAGAGAGAGAGAGAAGGA
>NW_015505195.1:4593000-4596585 GCF_001515645.1 Sinocyclocheilus grahami
ATTTTTTTAAGTGTTTGGCTTCCCATTCACCTCATAACCGAATAAAATTAAGCAATCTGCACGATGCTGAAGGATTAATGCAAGAAGTGGTTTGCCATGCAGATGCCAATTACTTCAACAGATCTACAATAAACAACTAAAACAAATATGTGTATACACTACTCTTCAAAAGTTTGGGGACAGCAAGATTTATAAAAAAAAAAAAGGGGAAAAAAAGAAATTAACATTTTATTCAGCAATGATGCATTGAATTGATAAAAAGAAATATTCATATTCATAACATCAAAAATAAATACTGTTTTTTTTTTTACTTTCTATTTATCAAGGAATTCAGAAAAAAAGTATCACGGTTTCCACAAAAATATTAAGCAGCGCAACTGTTTCCAACACTGAGAATAATAATGTAAAAATGTTTCTTGACTACAACAAATACAGCTTAGCCATTAAAGGAATTATTAACCTTTTAAATATATTAAAATAGAAAACTGTTATTTTAAATTGTAATAATATTTGTTTAAAAAAATTACTATCAGCCGACTGACCCCAAACTTTAAATACTACAATAAATGTTTATTTTACAATAAACATGCAAAATAAACAACTAAAAATGTTTTGTGAAAAACTTCTTGTAAGACTTACATGAGTTTCCAAAAATGTAGTTTTTATGAGTGATATAATCCAACTGCTCTTATTTTGTCTTCCTTCTTAATCAGTGCCATTAATACCACAATAAAGTCAGATTTCTTTCAGCACTATGCTCTTAATGTATAATTACAAAATTATTCTGCCACCATTAATTTAATTGCAACCTTCTGATTAGAGGCATTGCATAAGGACTTTAAAACAGCCTGCATGGGAGTGGCACATTGTGTGATATTACTATTATTCCAGTGTGTGTTTTTATGTGTTCAATCATTACCTGCTCTGTGCTTGCAGAGTAGACCATGACACCCCAAGGGTTGGGGAGAGCACTGCCCTGCAAGTTGAGGCACACATTCTCTCCGGGGCCCTCAGGATCCGAAAACAGACTCCAAGCACACCAACGCACACACTGCATAAACGCTGCTCTGGGCACAGCTGTGGATGTCATCTAACGAAATAGAGAGAGAAAGAAACAGAGAAAGAGACATTTCGCTCTCAGTTTGTCCCCGAATAGCATCACCTGAACTTTTAAGACATCAGAACAGGGTTTCACTCTTTAAATATGACTTACTTGGTTAGATGGATAAGTTAAAGTCATGATTGCTTGGCATAAACCAAGATTTGGGGTGTTTTTTTTTTTTTTGGCCTTCTTCCCACTATTATGAAGTACAGAAGAAAATATAAACTTTTTTTTCCAAAGAAACATACTACCAATTGGACAGTGATTTCTTATTTGTAAACAGTGCTGCCAGAAACACTTTCCAGAATCTAACATCAGCAGCTATAATCACACAGATAGGAAATATATAAACCTTACAACATGTACACACATATACACAAACTAAACAGATTAAATAAAATAAAGATGACTTATAAAATGAGAACGAGAGAAAAAAGATTGAGAACTGAGCCTCCCCTCGGCTTTGCTATGATCCCTTGGGATCAGGCATTAAAGCCAATCAATAAATGAGCTGGTCAGGCTCAGCTCACCGTAATTAATCATGATAGAAAAAGAGCGAGAGCGAGAGAGAGCGAGAGAGAGAGAGAGAGAGAGAGAGAGAGAGAGAGAGAGAATTACACAGCCATGTACACACATATACACAAACTAAACAGATTAAATAAAATAAAGATGACTTATAAAATGAGAACGAGAGAAAAAAGATTGAGAACTGAGCCTCCCCTCGGCTTTGCTATGATCCCTTGGGATCAGGCATTAAAGCCAATCAATAAATGAGCTGGTCAGGCTCAGCTCACCGTAATTAATCATGATAGAAAAAGAGCGAGAGCGAGAGAGAGCGAGAGAGAGAGAGAGAGAGAGAGAGAGAGAGAGAGAAGGAATTATTCAGCCCCCCTTTCTCTCACTGCCACCTCCCTCTGAGGTTTGATGTATCTGGCCAGTGATATATAGGCTGTATGGTAAATACTCTCCAGTTCAGCAAAGAGCGTTTATACAAGAGCTTCATCTCTCTCACAGAGATGTATTTTACACTTCACAGGGTGAGAGAGAGAGACATTGAGTGAGAGATTTATAATCACCTTTAGTGATAGGGACAACAGTCCCTCAGTCTCTCAGACCCACTATGGCACTATCAGCCTTGAGTACAAATGTCACAAATGAACTCAATTATGATCTTTCAAAAGAAACCTTGTTCTCACAGAAAGCACCGTCATTTCCTTTCACAACCACAGACAAGTGCACATCATCACAGTGCAGACAAAACTAAAATACAACGAAGAAAATACAACAATATGAATGACTGAAATGACTGAAATATTTATTT
Source organism: Sinocyclocheilus grahami (assembly GCF_001515645.1). NCBI lineage: Eukaryota > Metazoa > Chordata > Actinopteri > Cypriniformes > Cyprinidae > Sinocyclocheilus > Sinocyclocheilus grahami. Next base: position 4,595,424 of record NW_015505195.1, read on the forward strand.
TATATACATTAAATATATTTAAATACTATATTTGATTACTACTAATATATTTACTGTTCAAAAATAACAATAGCAACATTATAAATATTTCATTTTATTTTCATATGAATTAATAATATATACTATAATTAATTATAATAACATTTAATAAATATAATGTAATATTACACATTTAAAAAATTGGGTGCCAAAGTCTAGGCCTCAGTGAAAGTCTGAGATTCAAAATATTGTTTTTAATGTACACTAATGTAAAAAAAAAAAAGAAGAAAAAAAAGAATAAGAATTTTTTTAAGACTGTGCTATTTCTAGGTTACTAATCAAATAAACCAAATTTGTGGTATTTATCATGTAAACTACTTTGAATAAACTGTCAGATGTTCTTGCTTCCAGCGAAGCTCAAGATGCTCTTTGGTTCATTCTCGAATCATGCTGAAGAACATGATCATCAACAACCTTGTGGAGCTGATGTAGCTCAAGTGCTGTCATTAAAGGTCCCATATTGTACATATTGTACATATATTGTTTTATTTTAGGTTTTGATGTCCTTAAGAATATATATTTGCAGTATAAGTACCAAAACCATCTCAATATATTTTTACAGCTCCTTTCTCAGGAGCTCTGCTGAGAACAGGTCGATTTTGGTCTGTCTAATTAATATTCATGAGCCTCTCTTCTGATTGGCCTGTTGTTTTCTGAGTGACGCACGGCCAGGCCAACCACAGAAAAACTAGGGTCAGCCGACGTCACAGCACTAGCTGGAGACAGCAAAACAAAGGGAAACTGGAGGCGGCCCATTCAAACTAGTGATGGGAAGTTCGGATCATTTTACCGACTCTGACTTTTGAGTCTCGTTCAGCAAAATGAACGAATTTTTTTCGAGTCATTTCGTTCATTTTAGCAAAATATAATTAAAATGTTATGTGTTACTTCCCTAACACGTCTACTACTTACGCAAACGTTGATCACACTACAAACAATACAAAACTACTATAAGAAACAGAAAAGATTCATTCATTGTTTACCTGGGTCTTCAGTCTATGATTAGCTTACCGCACCTCTTATCTGACAAGTCTTCGGGTTTGGATTTATGGGGCTGTCACGTGATGAACAAACGACTCAAACCCGAAGACTCGAGAGATGAACTAATCAATTCTCTTTCCGG
>NW_015505195.1:4596638-4739722 GCF_001515645.1 Sinocyclocheilus grahami
GAGCCTATAGGATATTGCGCATGCGCGACTGAACGAATCACTCCCCGAGACGACTCGTTCTTCCCGAGTCACATTAAAGATTCGTTCAAAATGAACGAATCGTTCAAGAACGACCCAACACTAATTTAAACCAGCACAGATTCGGCTACATAAGGAGCTTAAAATATCATCTTGTTGTGATGTTGGGTGCCAGAATCAACGTAATACAGCCTCAAATTAGAAATTTGAACGCATATCTGCTGCCACTGCCAGACAAAAAAAACGACGACAGCGGTGGTTAAACGCGATAAAACGAGCAGACTAGACAGAAACGATCGTCAAAAATGCTCGTGTTTGCAGCGCACACTTCTTATCAGAAAAGGTTAAATAAAGTATTGTCTTTTGTTGTTATGACTATGTCATGCAACCCTCTACATTGCGAGTAAATCACTCACATATGCGACTAAATCTTACTCTGGGCGACTAAATAATGTCTAACATTAGCCATTGGCTAATAAATTCTTAGATTTTACACGCCAGTGTGTGTGTGAGAGGCGTTCAACACAGATTTTCGCTCGATAAACACGCTGACTGAACGCTTGAGTGTTTCGCTCTCTGTCAAGCGATCTGTACTATTTGGATGCGCTCAATGGATCATGTCATGTACTCAATGGATGCGCAGTGTGTAGCACGCAGCGCACCTGTATTTGCCGTACCGTAAACTAGTGTGAGGGCGCACGACTCGCCGTCGCTTTACTGATAGCGCTGTGTTTCTCACACATGCAAAGAGAGAGAGCGAGAGTCTTGCATACCATGCTGAATCGACGTGCTACATGTAAACCATATTCTTTGTTGTATTTTCCTGTCAAAATAACAGTTAATTTAAAATGTATTCAGCTTTTAAGAACAAGCAGAAGATATGCTTTCCTGCTCTGCAAAATCTTTTGAGGAGATTGATGCTGAATATCTCTCTGGAGATGACTCTGATTAGAATCATCTCTTTTATATAACATATTAATTGCTATCTTTCCTGCCTATTGACTGAAAAACAAGTAATGGCATGGATATACAGCCACAACATCAAGGCTCAGAGAAGTCTGAATTAATTAAATATTTTCCAATGAAATGGAAGTAGCGACAGACTTCTGTTTTGTGATGGACAATTATTACGATGTCAAAACATAAAAAAAACAAAAAACATACGCACAGATAAATTGTTCTCAATAAGATGCATAACATGCATTTAGAAAACTGATAAGGTACATTTTCATTTCATGCACTGCCTTTAAACCTACAGTAGGTGGAAAACTGTAGTGTGTGGTAGTTCAGGGCAAAAAAAGACAAATATGAACGTGGCCTGAATATTTATAAATGGTAGATTGAAACATGGCGGTTAAAACGTCACTCAAAATGTCAAGAGGTATTCAAACTATTTGCATATAACTTATGTTTGAGAACTGCAAGATGGAAAATCAAGAATTAATTACAATAAATCAAACCATTATAAGATATAAACTGAAGCTATGGACTTTAAGAGCACGGTGACGAAACTCCCATAACTGCAGTAGTAAAATGAATCTGAGGTATTGCGTACAATTTCACCACTGCTCAGAACAAACCATATGGACATACGCCTCTTTAAAATGGCAGAAAACTCAAATGCGCCCAGACAGTAACAAAGCAATGACATGGCACCCATGTCAGCAATGATCATAAAACACACATCTTAATGTCTTTTACCCGCAGCTTCCACACAATAAATCAAAGCAGGGCGGAATCACTGCCAGCTCTGAGAACACATTGATAACTGCTGGTTTTGGTAACAAGCTGAGCTATTAACACTAGAACCGCCAGGGGTCGCTGTATACCTAAAACCGCCAGCGAGTAAATTTTACCCACGCACATGACAGCAGTTTCTGAATGGCTAAAGAACATATTATTTCACTGTATTATGCTACTGTCTTCACAAAGAGGTGTCTAGAGTCATGAAATGATTATGTCTAGTCATCAACTATATTTTTGTCCTGTTGTTTTATGTTCAAAACTTTTTTATGCAGGCTACACTAGTCACTTTTCATAACGGTCAATATTAAGCTAAACAAGCCTGCAATGACAACGAGAATTAGAAGGAAGTAAATACATATTTAGGTGGTGTAACGGGCTATTATAATACAGCGTTTCCCTGCCATTATATTAGGGGGGCGGCCCGTCCCCCCAACGGCACCACCCGCCCCCCTTGAAGGTCAAGTTAATTTTATTTAATTATATTTTCTCTATAGCACCAGATCACAACAGAAGTCATTTAAAGTTACCTTTCCGATAGAACGGGTCTATACCTTGTTCTTTTATTAAACAAACTAAATAGCCGTATGTTATTTATCTTATTTACACGACGGCATGTCATTTCGGTCTCTACGTTATTTTGTTTACTAACAGTTACTTGTACTGAAGCGTGCGTGAAGCGCACGGTGGTCTGCCCTCTCACTAAATGAGGACATAAATACATGAACAACATCTCCAGAACTGCTCTGAGAGTCACTTCATGAGCATTTGACCGTTTCATTTGAGTAAAACTATCATCATATCATACACACACAGAAATGTAAAGGTATTCACGGCAACCCGTCAAAATAAAAGTTCGGTTTAACTTGAGGGCATTGCGGCAGAAATATATTATTGTTGTTGAGTAGAATGTACGTAATAGGCTACTACTACTACTACTAAAATTATTAAAACCTTATTTTTAATGAATAATCATACAATATTTCTTCAATGTTTTAATTGTAATATTAAATGACCTTTATTTTCCAAAAAATTAAATTTGTTTAATTTTCATGACTTCAAAAGATAGATTAAATGAATGTTTATGCCTTAAAAATGTAAATACATAAATCATAAGGTTATTGTAATCATAAATGAAACTTGTTTTTGTGCTTTCAAATAATTAGACATGCTAAAACAGAATTTGATAACAATAAAACATAAGGTTGGGAAAAATAAAACATTTCCTAGGGCCCTAAACATGTAATTTTTGTTAAATGTTTAATAAATTGATGTTAAATTGTTTAAGTTTCATGATTTTAATTAATTCATTAATTAAATGAATTAATTAATGAATCCCATGTTTCCCCTAGGTTTACCACCAAGCCGTAAACCTAGGGGAAACACTGTAATACATGTCATTAATCAATATATTAAGATAACCTATGTTATTTAAATTACTAAAATAGCCTATAGACAATAATGAGCAATAATAATTCACCACATTGCATAGGATGGTGCGAAGACAAATTCAAGCGCACAGCTTCACCAAATTAATTATTAATTTGTTTAGTTATATCATTTATAATTTGAATTTCTCCATCGCTCATGGCATTTAGTGCTCCTTATACCTCTTCAGCATTCATAAATCGCCTTCTTTTACTCATTTTGTCTTAGTGATAACCGCTAATTCAGTGAGTGAAAGGTGTTGTCTAGCAATGTACTGTGTTAAAAAATAAGCAGCACGAAAATGACAGCCCGAACATACAGGCATTATATAGCGGGTAAATTTGACCAGCGCTGGCGCTTATAGATATAAGTGCCCCATTTTTTGATCTGGTTTTATCTAAACAGTTTTTAACAACAGGGGATTGTAAATCAAACAATTTTAGTAAAAGTCAGTGACTGGGAGACTTGAATGTTTTATTAAAAATATTTTATGTACGTTTTAAAAACAGCCACAGGTAAAATTTACCCCGTGGCGGTTCTAGTGTTAAAGTGGCTGGTGGTGTGGAGGTTGAAGCGAGGCTTCGGGCAAGGTTGCCGTGAGCTGCAGCCCAGTGTGAAGAACTGTCAGCGGGTGTGCACTATGCTACATTGGGCCTGCCAGCTGGACTGATGGGAAGTGGATGAGCAGGCAGAATAGTAATGAAATATCCTTCCTTAAGTCCAGTCATGTAGCAAACTTCAGTCAGAACTGTGTTGCCAGTGCACAAGAACCTGCTTTAAAGCAGCTGAATAAAACATCCAAGCAGAATCTATTGTAGAATTGTTCTGAAGTTTTAAACCTTACCAGTTCTGTACAAAAAGCTGCATTTCAGAATATAAGCATCGAATAGCAGCATTACAGGAGTCCTAAATATGGAAAATAAAATTATGTTCCCATTTAACTACACCTAAATGTTTCTATTCAAAATGGATGAATGAATTTCTTTACAAATTACAAAAATATAAAATCTTAAAATTAAATACATAAATCATACATATATAAATTCTGTATCATATAATTAAATTTCAATATTATTCAACTTATAAGAAAAACTAAATAATGAGGGGAGAAAATAAACATACATACAGACATAATAATTTAATAAAATAATCATATAATAATTTATGAAAGACCCCAATGGAACATAAGACAATCATTATAGTTAGATCATATAATAAGCATGTTACAACACTGCACCTCTTTACATGGTTTATATTTAATGTCTGATTATTTTTGCAAGACACATATGAAGCCCTTGCTATGTCATGATTATTTTTGCAAGACACATATGAAGCCCTTGCTATGTCATTTTAAACAATGCAGTAGAGAGCATCTGATAAACAAAGCAAAGCATCAAAGAGAAATCGAATCAAAGCAGCCGCAGATGAGATTCACTGTAGCACATGAATAACAAGAATTCCACATCAAAGCCACGACATTGCAGCTCTGTCTGAAGAACATAAATGTTAAACTGAATTTAAAGAGCAAACAAGCGAAACTTTGCCACACGAGATTACAATTACAAGAAACAGGAAATTGCCAGAGGCAGAAATTAAGCTTTGTGCTTATAAGCAGAAGGAAGCATTATAACGCCAAAACAAAAAACTGTACACAGAGTGAATTATGACCAAATTCATCATTAGAAACTGATTAAATGTGAGAGTCCTCACGAAAAAAAAAAAAAAGTGTATGAATGCATAAACCAATCAAGGTGAAAGATCAGACGTCTTTTACAGATGGCTGCCGGCGATTTCACAACCATCAGACAGCTGAATATCCATAATTCATAAAACAGGACATCAGAGAGGCAATGGAAGATTCTAGAAATCCAGAACTAATAATCCATTTGAGAGCCACAGAGCCTAGAGTGCTGAGAAAACACCAGAACGATTATATCAAGGCATATTGAATTACAAAAAGCCAAACAACTACACACACAATTTGGTCTGACGGATCATTCAGTCCTCCTTATTTTTTCATCTAGATTATCTTGCAGAAATAACAATGAAACCGAAAATTGATTCGAATATACACTGAAACTGTTGTAGTCAGGAAACTCCTTTTCCACCTCGACGGCAGAGACAGCAGCATACTGATGAATGAAATTGTGTTCTCAGACATTTGGCTGGCGTATTCCTCAGGGACGGCTCAGCCATGTGGTGGGTGGCAAGGACAAGGCGATGCATTGTTGGCTCTCGCCGCCATCATGGCGAGAGGCTGATGCCAGGCCTTTCCTGCACATGCCGTGTCGAGTCTTTCACTCAGCACACTCTCGTCTTTGTTTAAAAACTCTCAGAAGGAACAGAGATGAATGTGTCATATGGTCTTACCAGGGGGCCGTGTCAGAAACTTCGTTTTAAATAATGAAAAGAGAAGAAACTTTTTTGACAGAGTAACACCAAAGACAATGGCAAGATTTGATGATTAAATAAGTGTTAAAAGGAGCCACTGTTATTAAATGCTGGTTGGTTGTTTTTTGATTACACAGCAGCTAAACAGAGCTGTCCACTTTTCAAGTAGTGAATTTTCATTAAAACCATTAAAGGTGCCATAGAATGGAAAACTGTATTTACCTTGGCATAGCTGAATAATAACAGTTCTGTACATGGAAATGACATACCGTGAGCCTCAAACACCATTGCTTCCTTCTCCTTATGTAAATCTTGTGCATTCAAACGACCACTGAAAAATAGGCGAATCAGAACATAACACTAACTGTGACGTTACAGTCAGGATCACTAATATGTACATGTTCTAGGCCAGCCGGACCTGCACAGCCAAATCATTAGAAGTTCTGCAGGTATTGTGAAGAAACAAGCGAGGATAATAGCGAAAATGGCAGATCATGGAAATAAATGTTATGTTCCAGGCTGTGCAGGGGATGTGATGTGCAGGGATGGGTTGGTGTCTGTATTCAGAGAGACACGGAAAGCAAATAACGCACGTTCTAATAAAATAACGCGAACCACTAAAGGGACATGGTTAGCTGCTTACTAGCAGTAGTCTGTTACATTACAGTACATAAGATTTCACTTGCCACATAAACAGAGTAAGGAGAGATGACTGAGGACGATGGTGAATGATTTTCAGATCCTCAGCACCACTGACAAGCATCTGATCTTGTAAAATGTGTGGTAAGTACTGCCGCTGTAGTTTACACAGCACGTGCGATCACAAATCTCGAAAGTTAAAGTAAAACGCGATTGTGCATTCGAAAGCAGTTTCAATGCCCTGCATATTAATTACGGCTCCCTGATGTCCACATTTTATATACAGTATAATTACCCAACGATATAACTGTGAGAGAAAGTATTGAAATATATATTTTCCCTGTTTCCTTCCTGCTGTGTGAGCTACTGAAATGAGCCGCACTGTGAAACAGTCAATCAGAGCAGAGCTCAACATTATTATTCATGACACTTCCAAATAAGGTAAAAACAGACCATTTCATTCTAGGGACAAATCCTAGGGTTGTAAATGGACATGTAAAACCGTTTCTGGAGATTTTTTGCCCTTACCTAAGCCACATACCTTCTATGTAGATATCAGAGAACAATTTAAAATATTGTATCAATGCATTCTATGGCACCTTTAAGTGTGTGCAGAAATGTCATTCAGTGACTCTGTGGGACTCTTCGGTTCTGTACAGTTTGTGCCTTGACACGTCTGCTAACAATTGCCAGGGGTAAATATGTCTCTCTTTACATTTTTCTCAACAAAAATAGCCAAAATCAAATGGGTTTCTCCTGATATTCATGCTTCGTTTACTGCCGCAAGACATCAAAATGAGTATCAATTTCAGGAGTGACTCCTGTGTTCATTACACACGAATAGGTAATTTACAGGAGCCACTCCTACATTTAAATAAAAAAAACTTCCAAAACTAAGAAGTCAAAAAAGTAGTTTTCAGACTTGATTTGATTACGTTGTTCAAATCAGAGCTTGTATATTACACTACCGTTTAAAAGTACAGTTTAAACTGTAAAAATATTATACAATTTTACTGTATTTTTGAGCAAATAAATGCAGCCTTGGTAAAAAATTAGATATTTACCAACCCCAAACTTTTGAACAATAATGTGTGTGTCATTAACAGCAATTAACTTGTTGTTGACGCATCTGAGTTCAGAAAAATGCTTTCACGCCAATCAAGCGAACTGGATTCAGACATCAAAAGAACTCAACACAAAACGTATGAATACTAAATAAGGACAATGTGATATCAATATATGAAAAACGGCTGAATTTGAAATACTACCCACTGTGAGATTATCCTCACTCCGAATCACACAGATGAATAGTGAAGTATCAAACTCTGTTGAAAGACTCTAAATTAGGTGAAGTCTATAGAGAGGTAGTAAAGGAAAAGAGAGGGAGGGAGGGGATGTAAAGAATGAGAAGGAAGGTAATAGAGAAAATCAATGTGATTGAGAGAAACTCAAGTGGAAAAACAAGGTTAGAGGTACTTAGTAGGAAGACAGAGGTAACAGTACTTAGCTCTGTGGTTCACAATGGATGGGTCACAATCTTAAAATATTTGTTTCTGAAAAACAAAGTTAACTCTTTCCCCGCTAGCGTTTTTGAAAAAAGTTGCCAGCCACCGCCAGCATTTTTGATGATTTTCACTAAAAATTTCATGGCCCCCAGAATATTTTGTTTTATGAATATCTGAACATGCAATAAATCAAACTAAAGAGCCTCTACTTTTAAAAAAAAATCCATTTATTCTAGCTTCAAGCATTCTTTTTTTATCAACACTTTACACTGTTAAAGTGTAAATAACAAATTTTTATCAAATACTACATCTGTATCATATTCTGTAAGATGATCAAAGCAAAAATGCAGTAGATCACTTCCATCAACACCCCCAAAGCTTGGACAGTCCTTTGCCACTTCCTGGATCGACATTTCACTCGGTAACATTAGGCGATTTTCATTTATATGCTGTTTATTGTTGATGATCGCATTGTTTTTCATATGCATATGCATACATACGAGATCGCTCGTTTCTACATCTTCCTTGCATGTGTTTTTGATCGGCACATTCTAGACTCATTCAGGACAGGAGACGCATAATAGCACCACCGAACGTATAACAGCGAGAACGTGGAAACACGGAAAATTCTGTGTTTGGGGGGAAAGAGTAAACTGCAAATGCAACTAGACAAATAGGAGTGCATAATTTGGAAAGCAAAATATACAGTATATCATATAACACATTTAACAAAACATGTATTCACTTAAATTAGTGGAAAGTGAAGTGACGTGTGGCCGAGTATGGTGACCCACATTTGGAATTTGTGCTCTGCATTTAACCCATCCAAGTGCACACACACAGTAGTGAACACACACACACCGTGAACACACACCCGGAGAGGTGGGCAGCCATGTGCTCGGGGAGCAGTTGGGAGTTTGGTGCCTTGCTCAAGGGTCTCACCTCAATCGTGGTATTGAGGGTGGAAGAGAGCGCTGGTTATTCACTCCCCCACCGACAATTTCTGCCGGACCTGAGACTCGAACCCGCAACCTTTGGGTTACAAGTCCGACTCTCTAACTATTAGGCCACAACTGCCCCCTTTTTTTTCTAGTGCTTTCCAGAACATTGTGGTACTAGTCATATAAGACAAAAATCATCCAACTTACACGTCTGAAGTTTTGGACAATACACTTTTGGTAACTATTTATGTTAAACTGTTGTTAGCTCAGTGTTATGCATGTACCATTTAATTGTTATGCATGAGTAATAACAGATTAGCTTGTCTAAGTTGTCAACATATTTTTTAGTTTTCATTAGCACTGTTAACGATACTCAAAAAGTAACGTGATTTTCATATTCAGCATGTCAAAATTCATAAAGAAACATTAAAATTAAAAGCGAAACAAAACTTTTATAAAAATTTGTTTCACTGTTTATATAATCCATACCAAGTCAAATATTTGGTCAAAAATAAATGCTGTTCTTTTTTTTAAACGTCTTTTGAATCCTGAAGAAAATCTATGAAAACATATCACGGTCGATAAATTAAATACAATAATAAATTAGAATAAACTGATTTTAAATTATTAATTATTATTCATTAATAACTGATTTTAAATTATTTTAAATATATTTTAAAACTACTATATTGTTTAAGTTAAAAAACTATTTACTATGGAACCACATATTCAAACAGGACAAGAGCTTGGGTGCTGAGCTTACTGAGTGCAACTGTGTCAAGCGTTGGATCGCTGCCCGCTAGGTTATCAGCTCTGACAACCAAAAACATTCTTAAATGTGGAAAAAGTCTCATGACATTGTTTAAAGTTCACTGAATAATTCACTTAGGAATTTCAAACCGACTACTTCCACAAGGTCCCGCGCCAGTCAAGCAACTTCCACTGAGATGAATGGGAAAGCTAGCAAAAAGCTTTTTCTAGGTATCATAGACCTCCTTGACCTGCAGAATGTCACTGGTCACCTTCTTATTTTCCTCTGCTGCAGGACACATCACATTTTATTTACACTAGAGCGCTGTTTGAAAATGTGTTCCATATGTATCAATATCAATTCTCAGATGCTGTCAAAGAGCTGTTCTTTTGAAAACTGTTGTGTCCGCCCCCTGTATGTTGCAACCCACATGGCCGCTGCAGTCTATTTGATTTTGAAGTGCTTTGTTCAGTTACATGCTCTTTTTCCATGCTAAATCAAAACATTTTTACTCAGTCTTAATGTCCTCCACCGCGGCACTCCACTGCTAGTAAAATGGTGAGAAATGGCTGTCAAATCCGAAATGGATCATTATCCCTGCTAAACTCGCAGGTGAGCTCACGGCCTGATTCTAGTTGGTCTTCATGCCTTATGGTATGAATTCCATTGAAGGCTAATCTGACTAAGCACTTCACACTTCCTCCATTGTTCTTTCAGAGAGTCTTTTACAAATGCCAGAGAGGTTAAAGGGATAGTTTAGCCATTTATGCATACTGTTTTGTTTTCCATGGAACACAAAAGGAGAGATTCTTCACAAGCTCCTGTCCATACAACAGACAAGTATGTCAAGCTATAAAAATAATAATAATAAAAAAAATAAAATAAATAAATAGTCCCACCAGGATATCATGATTTTCGTTATAAAAAATTTTGTTGTGGAAATTTCCAGAAAATTTTCCTTTTTTTAACCATATTATACCACGTTAAATGTACAATAATCATACATGACAATACACAAAAAATGAAGATTGATTATTTTTTTTTTACTTACCAAATTGACAAATATATTTTTGACATTTTATTTTTGCTACTAAAAAAAAGAAAAGGAAAAACTACCAAATTACAAACAAAAGGACAAATGAAAAAATATAAATAAATCAAAAAATTCAGGTAGGTTTAGTATTAAGGTACAAAATACTACAGAAATTGAATAATCAAGTGTAAAATAAAACACTGCACAGTGTTCTTTGTAGGGCTGCCCTCTAATAGTCGACTAACCTTTACCAAAATTTTATTAGTCGCAGAAAAAAAAGTGGTGAGGTCATGCAGTCCGTGACGGACAGATTGTTAACGTCTGGATTTTGTGGTAATACAGTACATCCAAACGCTCGCCTATCATTCATCGACCTCAAATATGGCATATCATCTGAAATATGTAAGTAGTAGCAACTTTACATGGCCGCTCAATCTAATGGTAACCTAGAAATAGGGTTGGACGATATGGCCAAAATTTATATCACAATATATTTCTTAATTTCGGTCGATACGATATAATTCCGATATCGATATGAACACTATTTAAAAAAGCCTCATAAAAACTGCCAAGAACGCCCACAACAGATGTCTGTGCATACAAACTTATGAAAAATGAATTTGCCAAGTCTATGACAACTCATATAAAACCATATAATATTTTAGAAAAAAAACAGCACAAATAAATTAATGTTCACCTTTTATTTGTATTTAGCCTTCATACAAACAAGAAATGTGAAATCACTGTCAAATAATCGTCTCAAAGACTCACCTAATTAATATTAATATCTTTAACCTCAAACTATAGCCTAACATACACTACCAGTCAAAAGTTTTTGAACAGTAAGATTTTTTATGTTTTTAAAGAATTCTCTTCTGCTCACCAAGTCTGCATTTATTTGATCCAAATTTATTTGATCCAAAAAAAACAGTAACATTTTGAAATATTTGTACTATTTAAAATAACTGTTTTCTACTTGAAAATATTTAAAAATGCAATTTATGTGATTTCAAAGCTATATTTTTAGCATCATTACTCCAGCATGATCCTTCAGAAATCACTCTAATATTCTGATTTGCTGCTCAAAAATAATTTATTATTATGTTGAAAACAGCTAAGTAGAATTTTTTCAGGTTTCTTTGATGAATAGAAAGTTCAGAAGAACAGCATTTATTTGAAATAAAAATCCTTTGTAACATTATAAATGTCTTGATCAATTTAAAGCATCCTTGCTAAATAAAAGTTCATTTCTATCATTTCTTTCCAAAAAAAAAAAGAAAAAAGAAATCATACGGACTCCAAGCTTTTGAATGGTAGAGTGTATAATGTTACAAAAGCTTTTTATTTCAGATAAAAGCTGATCTTTGGATTTTCTATTCATCAAAGAATCCTGAAAAAAAATTAACTCAACTGTTTTAAATATTGATAATCAGCAAATCAGCATATTAGAATGATTTCTGGATAATGTAACACTGAAGACTGGAGTAATGATGCTGTAATAGGAATAAATTACATTTTAAAATGTATTCAAATAGAAAGCAGTTATTTTAAATAGTAAAAATATTTTGATTAGGTTTTGATTAGGCTGATTATTCTTATAGATTGAAACAAATGTGCTTTTTGCCAGTATAAAGAATATGAAAAGTGCTCTGAGTTGCTGCAAAAAAAAAACAAGAAAAAGAAAAAAGAGCAACAACAAAAACATGTTGCTGGAGAAGGGCTTATTATTGAAAATGCAAACTGAGTGTCTTCCACCAGGAGGCGCTATGAGAGCAGTAGAACTAGCAGTTTCTCCAGTAACAGCTGTAATCAAATCAGCTCTGCTCATGAACGCTTCTTTATCAGATAAAATGAAAATGCCATCGAAACTTTTCTGAAGACAGTCCTTTCCCTTCAGAGATGCATTCATATAAAACACCCACGACCTGTTTTGATTTTGTAACGTATAGTGCTCATGTTTATTCAACGAAGTCAAACGCCACAAATAAACCAATGTATGGGAAACACTGGTAATGTATATCGAAATATCGGAAATGTGTTTAAAAATCATATCACCGTTATTGAAAAAAATTTATATCGCGATACATATTGATATTGAATTATTGTCCAGCCCTACCTAGAAATATGTGCGCTATTCAAGTGTCTGTGCGGAGCTATGCGCACGCTCACAGCATGACAGATGGAGGCGCCGGTGCGGTCACTTGCTCTTAAAATACTCCGTCATTTTGGTCCTACAGATAAGAGTAATACATATTTCAAATCTGTTAAGCCTCTACGTTTATTTGTTTGCACTCACTATAACAACAAAACATTGCGCTTTCGTAAAATAATGAAAGAAAACAGGATGCGCTTTCTGCCGTCTCGGCCTCTGTGAACTTGTGCGCAAAACTCCATGTATATTTGCTTTACAGACATGAACAAAAATATAGAGAGAGAGTGAAATGTCTACTTTCAAATTAAACAATTCAAATCTAAAAAAACAAATATTCTCAGATTATGTAATCCATATGAAACTTGCATGCAGGCACATCCTCTACTGTGGAGATGACGAGTCAGTGCCGCTGTAATCATCTCTTAAGCCGAAAACACTATCTTATCAATAGATTATTAAAATGTTAATGCAGTTTAATTGTTACTGTTTTTCCCTGACACATTCATCATTATTACTTCTGCCGGTGTGCTGTGACAAGCTTTATGCGTGCGCTTGAGCGCTTATTAAGCTATGTAAGCAATTAAAGGCTCATTAGCATGATTTAAATGGTTTATTAATAAACGTGCGATTAGTCGACTAATGCTTAAAACGAATGACTACTAGTCGACCAGAAAAATCTTTAGTCGAGGAAAGCCCTACTTCTTTGTATGGATTAAATATACACTGACCCTTATTAAAGCTAGTAAAATAATTTAGTCAAGTGTGATTTTCTTCTTTACTTTTGTTGTTTAATTAACATCAAGGACATAAGACAGCAGCAGGTTTATTAGGCTATTGATAATTTACGAACTAATGCACAGATCCAATATACTGACACACATTCGATTTTCTCCTAACTGTTTATGATTAATTTAAGACAAAACCGACTGTTTATGTGTATTTGACTTGCATGCTTTGAGTGTGTGTCAGTCAGCTGGAGTACTGCATTGAGTTTGTTTTCGTGGCTTATTATGCTTAATAACTCTTTTTAACATAAAGAGCATCCTGTGCTTTAATTTCTCATTCATGCATGCATGTTTATTCTAGTAATGTCAATAACTTGAAATAGATCTGTAATTTTTGTGATTCTTTTTGGGACGTTAAATGGAGAAGTATGCAGGATGGCAAAAAAAGGCAACATTCTCTGTCATCAAATCGCGAAGAACTGGAGGGACTAAATAATAGTACAATAAAAATTATTTCAAATGACTCGTGTGCTATATACATTTTTGAAGTCTAACAATAACTTTGTGTGAGGAACAGTTTCATGTTTAAATCATAATTCATTACTAATCTTTCTTGCCACTGCAGGTCACCAGATAGGATGGGGCATCATTACTTGCTCAGGATTGCAGCAGAAACCGTCAGTGTGTCCGTGAGCGTGTCAGGACCCGTTGCCATTGCATTTGTTACTACAAATCACAATTATGTGAACGAAACTGCTCACCCTTCCTCCAGGCCTCAGAGGAGAAGCCCCTTTTCACGCCAGCATCAGTGTCTTTGCATGAAAGCTGCTGTAACACAAATTATCTACTGGCCGCGGGACAGGAACGGGAATGTCTCAGTCTCTGGCTCATTCTCCATTATCCATGAGTCACAGCTAGTGGCGGACCGGCAACAAAACCCCACATCGCCCAGAAGCTGGCCTGTCCCTCAGCATCACGCAACACTTTATTACATTAGCGCGGCTTAACTGACAGAGGCTCATCTAGAAACATTAAAAGCAGCATTTCAGGCCGAACACAGGTTTTGTTCGAGCTGCCTCGTCGCAGAATTGGTGTTGACAGACCAGCATTAGGAGCTATCTGTGCAGTGGATCAGTTGTCAGTCTTGTACAGCTGCAACTCAAGCGGAGAACGACAGACAGAGCAAAAGAAAAAGATAGAGAGCAGAATAGAGAAATGTATGGTAATGACTGAGACAAAAGCCTGTCACGATTACCACATTATCGCCTGACCACAATTATTAGAGATAACAGCGATCAACGTGCACATTAAAGTCCCATATTGCCAATAATAAGAGAATATACACATGCAATAAACTGTGTTTTTAAGCAATATGAAACACAGACTTAAACCAAACAATTCTTAGAGATCATGTTGAGTATAAATAAACACAAAAAAACCTTTTATGCTAAGTTATAAACTCTATAAATTCCTGGGTTATTTTTCCAACCCAAATGCTGGGTTGAGCCTTTTGGGTTATTTTTTTGGGTTAATTTTTCAGTGCTTGGGTAGTTTTTGTGTTACCCAGCTCCTGGGTCAGACGTAACCCAACGGTTGAGTTAGTTATTGTGGGGTTTTTGCATCCTCTTCAGGAAAGGGCAGTTCTAAGCGCCATTGAATTGATGCATTTCTTCGGTAAAATACAGGTTTGTGTACATTTGATTTTGTCTATAAAATAGTTTCTGTGCTATTTGTTAAATTTTATGCAAAGCAACATACAGGGGCACGGTGTGAGTCACCTAAATCGGGCGGGAGAACCAGCGCTGTTAAGGTGAAAACAGAATAGAGACTGGTCGAATAAATGTGAATTACTTCTAAATGTTCACTTTTTACTTCTAATGTTTGTTAAACAAATTTATATATAGGCAATATGTATGGCCTATGTATTAAAAATGATATAAAATATGCTATACTGTAAATATGATATAAATAAAGGAAAATAAAGGAAGTTATCATGCAAACTAGTTGTTGTATGGAGTATTTTACAAAAGTTTAGAGGATTTAAGTTAACCTGTAAACATTAATTCATGTATGAAGTAAAACATAAGCTAGTATTATATAAAAATTAGTTCTTATTGTAGGTTTATGGATCTCTGTTAATATATTATTAAATATAATAACTTTAAAAATCAAATTAAAATTATTTTAATATAATATAATGAACTAAAAAAGTAAAACTAAATGAATGTGTCATTTATTAATTTATGCACTTATAAATATATTTGAAAGCTACTTAGTTTAGTGGATAATATTGAGTTAATATATAGTATAATGTAATGCAATATAATATATTATAATATAACAGCTGACGGGGTTCCATAAAAAAAGTATAATACAATTGTAAATACTTGTAATTACTTTTATACTTAAAATGAACAAATGTCAAAACATGAACAAACTAAATAAATTAATTTATTGACAATTATTTAATCATCAGCCAAAAATGTCATGATTGTAACAGTTCAAGTCTGCTTGTAATGAAATTACCACCTCTTGTGTCAATCAGCTGATGATGTTGATGAGGATTTTTCTAAAGGAATTTTATGTATACATGTTAGTAAGGCACAGAAAAGTTGATCAGAGTAATGCAGAAAGAAATATTATGGAGATGGTGTTTTTAGGTCAGAGGCTTGGATGATTGAGAGTCTCTGTGCTCAAGATTTAGCACTACAAGTCTCTTTGTGCTGAGTCAAATCGGACCAAGTGAGCCAAGTGAGCAGTTCATATTCTCTCTCCCTCTGTCAGTCTCTCTCTCTCTCGCTCTCTCTCTCTCTCTCTCTCTCTCATCTAAAGTACACTGCACTGAAGTTCCTCAGTGGGAATTGACTCAGAATGAACTGATTCCTCTGATAGTGCGGTCTATCCGCACATGCTAAGCGTCAATGCTGTTTTATCATTTGATTAAGTAAAAGAATTATGCAAAAAAGATAAAACGGCACAAACTCGCCCCCCAAAAAATCTATTCTGAATGCTACTTGCACAGCGCAATTCCCCACAATGCAGGCTGGTTTTGACTGTCAGTTTGCAAAGGATGCCACAATCTGCCATGTATCTTCAGCAAAGAAAACAATGACAATAACTTCATTTAAATGCTCAAGGTGCAGTGCATTTTCAGCACATTCTGTGGTTAAGATACACTGTGGGAGGTTCAGGGTTTTGAAATATCAATGAGCAACTGATTTCGGCCCTCAGTCTCCCTATCCAGCTGGGAAGAGGTTCAGAGAGCTGTTTGAGTTTATATCCCTCTCACATACACATTCCAACTTTCCTTTTCTACTTGCCAAAGACTCTCTCACTGTCTTCCCTCTAGTTTTTGCTTTCAGCTCTTTTAATCTCTTTCTCCATGAGCATATTGATAAGGATGTGAGTACTGGTCCACCGAACCCCTATGAAGGAAAGAGTAAAAGAACCAAAACACAAGCATGAAACAGTCACTTCAGAATTCCTCAAACTTAAGAAGACTGAGCCTGTCAGACAGAGTTTTGGAGCTCTAGGAAACATCCTTTGAAAGCGAGGTACTGCAGTCTGTTTTGTGGTGGATTTGTTAATTAGTTGCCGACTTAATGTTGCTCCATTCAGCAAATCTATCAGACCGTATTACGAGAGCAATTGGACAGACATGAGGTGCAGTAAATAGTGGTCAACACAGTATGATTGCAACACTGTACACTTAGCTCTCTTTCTTAGCCCGTTTGTGAGTTACACAGCTCCACCTACTGGTGAAACAGTAAATGCAGGATGCACATCTTATGAGTCCAGGAGAAAGGAAAAAATAAACAGCATTAGGGCCATCATGAGCCATTATAAACCGATTAATAGGGAATCACAGTGCATTCATGGATAAAAGTAGCACACCTGTAGATCACAGAGGAAGGAGAGAGAGCATTATAATGTTTTTAAATTGTTGTTTTATGGTTATTAACATTAACAAACAATAATTTCATTGAGGACAAATGTAAATTAATTATAATTATTTAAATAATTATTTAGAAGCTTTAAACAAATCTACCTTTTATGCTATAAAAATACCTAAATATACCGTATAAGTAATATATATTATGAACTATTTATATACAGCAGTGTTTCCCCTGCCATTATTTACACACAAGTGAGCCCACTCCCACTCCCACTAGTATTTGTAAATATTAAGCCGCAAAACGATTCATATTTAAATATGAATTCTGCGTGTCTCTGTGTTAATGAATGGCGCAGAAGCACGGTTTTGTGTAGTACTCGTACTGAAACGCTCGTGACGCTTCCGGTGATATTAACCTCTGCCGTCTCACTAATGAAGACATAAAACATGAACAACATCTCCAGAACTGCTCTGAGAGTCACTTCTTTAGCATTTGACCGTTTCATTTGAGTAAAACTATCCTCATATCATACACACACAGAAATGTAAAGGTATTCACGGCAACCCGTCAAAATAAAAGTTCGGTTTAACTTGAGGGCATTGCGGTAGAAATATATTATTGTTGTTGAGTAGAATGTACGTAACGGACTACTACTACTACTACTAAAATTATTAAAACCTTATTTTTAAGGAATAAGCATTCAATATTTCTTCAATGATTTAATTGTAATATTAAATGACCTTTATTTTCCAAAAAATTTAATTTGTTTAATTTTCATTACTTAAAAGATAGATTAAATTAATGTTTTATGCCATAAAACAAAATGTAAATACACAACACAGAATATCTGAGCAAAAAAATCATAAGGCTATTGTAAGAATAAATTAAACTTGTTTTATGCTTTGAAATTAGACATGCTAAAACAGAATTTGTTTACAATAAAACATAAGGTTGGACGAATAAAACATTTCATAGGGCCCTAAACATAATATTTGTTAAACTTTTAATAAATTGATGTTAAATTGTTTAAGTTTCATGATTTTAATTAATTAGACATGCTTTTTGATTAATAAAATGTAATTTAACCATTAAAAAAGGAGTCCCCCCCAAAGCCGTAAACCTAGGGGAAACACTGTACAGTATATATACATAAATCAAAAATATATATTAATGAGTCTGAGACTGCATTTTTTCTTATTATATAGGTTATCAGTTCAAAATTTCAGTATTTGGTGTGCGCTTCTGTCGTTGAAATTATGATTTAGGAATTTAGGGGGGAAAAAAACTGTATAAAGTAAAAAAATCCTGAGACTTTATTTCTAGTTTTAAATTAAATTTCACATGTTTTTTTTTTCAATGTGGTCCTAGACAGTATATAATACATAAAAATAGTAAATTATCATTAATAAAAATAATGATGATGACAGTGTTAGCACTTTATTATTAAAGACAAAGTGCTAATGATAATTATTAGGACAATGACGGCAGTACATTATCCTGCTTGTTGCTACACAGTTGGTTGCCAAACAAATAAATGGACATTAAATTAAATTAAATTATTCAAGAGAGCTGCATAATAATTACATGCAATCTAGGACAGACCAAAGGTGAGAAAAGCATGCGTTCTCAATCCATTAGCTGTTAAAATGTAAAGAAAAATCTCTCTCTTTAACACCGCTGCAAGGCAGGTCATTCTATCTTCAGGAGGTCGAGTCTCGTCCCACCTTTATTAGTCACTATGATGACTTTCCAGACACCTTCCTTCAACACGCTCTATAAATACACCTATAACACAATTACTCCATCCCTCTCTGTCTCTCCTTGTCTGTCTTCCCTCTCTCTCTCACACACCTGCCATCTCAAACGTCATTAGGAATTTACACACACACACACACACACTCAAATTTTCTATTTTAATCTCAAACTCAGCACAGTTTGAGACTGCAGATCATGTGAGGCGATACTTGTCCAACACTTCTGCCTGTCTCGGAGCCTCGACAGCCCGAGAAATTCTCGGTTTCCAAAAAAGCTTCGCACTTGCATATAATTACTTTAAAATTTCATCTTCGTGAACAATTTGAAATGGTGAGAAGTTCTCAGTTCCAAGCGAGCCAGAATTTTAGAAATGAGCATTTTTAGTCCAGATACCGAGCATTTAGCATTTAACATGCCTATGGAACTGCGTCTTGTTTTCTGACAGGCTTTAATTGGCGACTCTTTAACCCTCACAGGTGGAAAATTATATTGCCGGTCATGAAGAGCGTCCGTCCCATAGAGCACTATGGCGATTCCAACCCACACGTGTAATTGGCAGAATATATCTCATGACTTATCTGTAGAGACGAGTGTTTTAAAAACCTTCTGTGTTGCCTGGCAGAGAAAAACAAGCACCCTGGAGACGTATTGGGTTTTCAGACAACCGCATGTGAGCTGAGACTGATCTAGATAGACTAAAGTGGCACATTTGTGTAATTTCATTAGAGGGGGCTAATCCTGAGGGTGTTAAAATTGAACAAGAGCCTTGAGCAAAGAAATGAGAGGATGGGGGTCCAGGCGGATGAATAAAACCTGATTGGATTGCTTCTGTGCTTGCTGCCTGGAACCTGAGATTCCCTTTTATCTACCCCCCAATCTCTTCCCCCTCCCCCCCAATATGTTTATTTACTGAGGCTGTCTGGTCAAGGATGGCTGTTTAATTTCCTCAGGGAGAAGCAATAAGAGACATGGCAATGCTCGAGAGAGAGAGAGAGAGAGAGAGAGAGAGAGAGAGAGAGAGTGAGAGTGTGACAGAGAGAGTTATCTCTCAGACCCATTCTCAATTAGAAAGAGTTCTAAACAGAAAACGCAAACTCTCCTCCATCCCTGCAGACTCGGAGGGACAGTAGTTGGGTTTTGTCGCAGAAGTCCACTGGACTCCGCTGAACTGGAGGTCCATACCAATGTCGAGGCCAGGGGTTTCAAAAAAACAATACACTATATATTTCAGAGTGGGCTGATCAATCCAGGGAAACTTCCTGCCACACATTTCAAGAGCTGCTAGTGACTCTGCACCTGCAGACTGCAGGTAAACACAAGTAAACAGTCTGGTCCTCCCAAATTATTTTTGGAACTGTTTCATAAGCAAAATTCTTAAAATGTTTAGTTTGAAAAAAAAAAAAGGATAGTGAAAGTACGTTAAACAAGATATTCACTCCTCGAATTATGTTCACCTGCGTGAAGTCAAGAAAGAAATGTTGAGAGGTGCATCATTAGCATATGACTCACCTGCCCATCTCCAGCCAGAGGACAAGAGAAAACATAATGGAGCTGGAAGACAATGCTGAAAGCCACGTCCCTCATCATTTTCAGCTCCACACTGCCACGAAGAGACAGTCCATCACTACAGGAGGCCGAAAGAAGAGTGTGAGATCACTGAAATATCACAGCTCGGCATGGAATCTTGTGTAATGAACCTACACACCCACACTGACCCAAAAACACAACTAGTCAAGTGACATTCATTAACACAGGTGTCTCAGTTCACTGTTTTATGAGTTTGGAAAGCACAGTATAAATCCCATAGTGCACTGCTGAAAAAAGCCCTATAAAGGGTTCCCACACATGCTGAAAAATGAATTACCATGATTTCTCCAGCTGTTAACTGGAAAAGGATTTCAAGACATCATTTTATAGAGATGCGTGTATGTGTGTGTGTATATATATATATAAAATTACATTCAAAAGGTTAGGGTCAATTTATTTATTTTTTTATATAAAATAATACTTTTATTATCAGGGTTTCAACAAAAATATTAAGCAGCACATGTTTTCATCATACAATAAGAATAATAAGAAGAAATATTTCTTGAGCACCAAATCAGCATATTAGAATGATTATGCTAGAAAACAGAAAACTTATTTTGCAATAATATTTCACAATACTACTGTTTTTAAGTTTTTGATCAAATATTGTAAATTAAGCTTTAGTGAGCATGAGAGACTTGTTTCAAAAACATTAAAAAAATTCATACCCACTCAAAACTTTAAATGGTATTTTATGCAATTAAAAGAAATTCAAAGTCTAGGAAGAAAACAGCTCTGCCACATTAACTTGAAAAATGGGTTTTGCAAACTCATACAGCGCTAAAGGAGAAAGAGCAGCAATTTAGCAGGAACCATACACAGTTTTAAGCTAAAAAAAAGTTTGTTTCTCTGTCCTGAGTTTAATGCTTGTGCAACATTAGAATGAAACTATTATCGTTCTAACATGGTCAAATTGCATTTATATTTCATTTATTTGTTTTGTTTTTGCTATGACGCATTCTGTAGTTATCATATAATAGTCCATATAGTCCGATTCTGAATCTCAAAAAAGCATTTAAAAATGATTGCAGATTATTACATAAGCAGGTACAGACTACAGACAAAAAGTACACAGCATCTTAGATGAGCACAGCACAGTACAAGAAAATATTAAAACTTCAAAACGAAGTTCACATCACTTTTTCTATACAGGAAGACAAAGAAAAAAGTTATAAATTAAAACAGGACTCAAAAAAGTTTTTTTTCAGACAGTGTGTTGAAATTCCAGGCACGGGTTTCATGCTAAAATCTCATCTAGGAACTGGCAGGTTGGCATCAGATCGTTTGCATCATTCTTGACAGGTTTTCACACACTCTCAGACACATTCGCTGCCGTCATCACAGCAGTGTTGTTGAAAACGTGCAGCTAAAGTTTTTAGTGCTAACGTCTCCATAATTACACTCAATTTCTCTCTCTTCTAAAAGGGCAGAATGTGATGCTCCACTCTCTTAGACACCTAATTTCTCTCATTGGGTAATTATAGACCTCTTTCTCTCACCGCACATGAATGGTGCTTGTGACTCGTTCTGCAAGATCTCACATGGCAGTGACCCTGTGGCGGGAGGGGGCGGGGCTTATTTTTTTCACAGCAGATGGAGTGAAGCAGACATCAACAATCAAACCCTCATTTCTCATTTGTGCTGTACAGTGACACCTTATCAGCATTTTAATTAAACGAAGAGTGCAGACACGAGAAACCTTCATTTAAGAAGCGGAACGGTTTTTAATACTTTCTGGAAAAGATGCTTTTAAAATATTTAACATCCAGTGAGAAAGTGTGCAAATCACCCTAAAAATCCATATTTGATAAGGACTGTGTTGAAAAAGAGATGGAACTGGGACAAAAACCAACGAGGTGAGGAGAGGACAAGGTGATCTCTGCTGGGTAAGCACTAGGGAGGACAATCAGTGTGGCTTTGAGAGTTAAAGTCACTGAAACAGGACAGATGGAGCATTAAACTGGAGGAGGCCATGGAGAGACAATAGAGTGTTTATATTAAAGAAATAATTCACCCAAAAATTTAACTTCTGAGCTCAACAAAAATGCTTTTGTTCTTGGTTAGAATACAAAATAAGAGGTTTTGAAAAACCTCAAAGCTGCTATGTTTCTAAAAAGGAATAAGCATAACAGTAATCCATATGACTTGTGCACTATATTTCAAGTGTTATGAATAAAAAGCTTAATAAAATGTGTGGAATATACTGAAATGTAACTTTTTTTTCCCTTCTCAGCAAGAAGGCATTAAATAGATTAAAAGTGACAGTATATGTTCCTCAAACAAAGCTATTGTATGGCTTTAGAAAACTTAGAAGGTGGTAAAATATTATGCGCTAACCACTTTTCTGTTGATTTATGTCTGTTTTGGAGCCTGACAGCACCTGCATTTCAAGATCAGCATGAACATTCTTCAAAATGTCTTTGTTTTTCCAAAAAAAAAAAAAATCAATACAGGTGTGAAATAATTGTATTAGATTTTCAGAACATCCAGTACAGTCAAGGGGACACAGATCAATCAATGATCTCTTTATAGTCAGTAGTATGAGAATTATGACCATTGAAGTTGAATGCAGCTGAAAAGAAAAATAGATAATTAAAGGCCCAGGACATTTGGTAAAATAATTTCAATAAAATTGGATGCAACTGGAAGTGAGGTCCATGGAAGTATGGCAATATTTCTCAGAATTAAGGTAAATTAGTAGGCCAGATGGGCCAAGTATCCACCTGAGTTTGTCCGTAGAGGTCTGCCTGAAGCTGCTGCCTGCACTGGCTCCACGAGCTCTGGCCTCTCCGCTCCCTCCGGCCTCACGTTCCAGCACCAACACATGAGGCTTCTCCACCCAACCCCAGCCGTTATGGACCCCAACCAGCAGCCTGCGCTCCTGCACCACAACCGAGCGTCCCTCCACACCCCTGTTCTGATCAGGAAAACACACACGTGATAGGAAATTCAAAAGCCGTTCTGATCAACAGACGTTTATGCATAACTACAGGAACATGTGTTTGTGCACACAGACACGTGAGAGGAATTCCATGTATGTTTTGCCATAGAGTGGAGTGTGTTTGGCAGGGCTGTTAGCATTTAATCCTCAGAGGAGGTCTGGGAATGGAACATGTGGATTGTGTTTGAAAGCTGCACAGTTACGACTGCTCTGTGCTGGAAAGTGATAGGGACATGTAAGATCTATTGATCTGTTCCATCCTCGGGACTGAATCTGAATGGCATTTCTCTGGTAAGCAGGGAGTGTGGAACTTACAGGGGAAAAGATACAGAGAATGAAACGGACCGACTCCAGAGAACGTCATGAGGAACACATTGGGATTAATTTCATTTCCACAGATTTACTTGTCTTTTCAATGTTCCAATATGCTTTGAGACAACAAATTGTAATAAAGTGACAGTAATGAAGACAATTTGTCAGCTGAATGGATTTAATTTTTTTCATGTTGTGCGGTAGCTCCGCCCAATGTCAAATCTTTTTTATCCGAAATCCTGATTCTCGCAGCTTTATTTTAAATAAATTTGCCATTTTGTGCAGCATTTCACTTTCAGTGAATTTTTGGATGCTGGAAACACACCACAGGGCCTAAACAGTGTTTTAAATCGAGTAATTTTGGTATTGGGGAAGCTTCTTTGAAGCTGTAATTTCCCAAACAACATCATATTATTTAGTTTAATCTACATTTAACCAAATCTGGTAGCACTTTAAAATAACGTTCCATTAGTTAACATTGGCCAATACATGAACTAACATTAACAAAGAGCAAATACATTTGTTACAGCAGTTATTAATCTTTGTTAATGTTACTTAATAAAAATACAACTGCTTTTAGTTAGTTCATGTTAACTCGGGTCCATTAAATAATATTATGATACAACTTTTGATTTTAATAATGCATTCGTAAATACTGCAATTAACATCAGCTAAGATTAATAAATGCTTTAGAAGTATTTTTCATTAATAGTTCATGTTAACTAATATAGTTAACTAATATACCCAACCCCAGCCGTTATGGACCCCAACCAGCAGCCTGCGCTCCTGCACCACAACCGAGCGTCCCTCCACACCCCTGTTCTGATCAGGAAAACACACACGTGATAGGAAATTCAAAAGCCGTTCTGATCAACAGACGTTTATGCATAACTACAGGAACATGTGTTTGTGCACACAGACACGTGAGAGGAATTCCATGTATGTTTTGCCATAGAGTGGAGTGTGTTTGGCAGGGCTGTTAGCATTTAATCCTCAGAGGAGGTCTGGGAATGGAACATGTGGATTGTGTTTGAAAGCTGCACAGTTACGACTGCTCTGTGCTGGAAAGTGATAGGGACATGTAAGATCTATTGATCTGTTCCATCCTCGGGACTGAATCTGAATGGCATTTCTCTGGTAAGCAGGGAGTGTGGAACTTACAGGGGAAAAGATACAGAGAATGAAACGGACCGACTCCAGAGAACGTCATGAGGAACACATTGGGATTAATTTCATTTCCACAGATTTACTTGTCTTTTCAATGTTCCAATATGCTTTGAGACAACAAATTGTAATAAAGTGACAGTAATGAAGACAATTTGTCAGCTGAATGGATTTAATTTTTTTCATGTTGTGCGGTAGCTCCGCCCAATGTCAAATCTTTTTTATCCGAAATCCTGATTCTCGCAGCTTTATTTTAAATAAATTTGCCATTTTGTGCAGCATTTCACTTTCAGTGAATTTTTGGATGCTGGAAACACACCACAGGGCCTAAACAGTGTTTTAAATCGAGTAATTTTGGTATTGGGGAAGCTTCTTTGAAGCTGTAATTTCCCAAACAACATCATATTATTTAGTTTAATCTACATTTAACCAAATCTGGTAGCACTTTAAAATAACGTTCCATTAGTTAACATTGGCCAATACATGAACTAACATTAACAAAGAGCAAATACATTTGTTACAGCAGTTATTAATCTTTGTTAATGTTACTTAATAAAAATACAACTGCTTTTAGTTAGTTCATGTTAACTCGGGTCCATTAAATAATATTATGATACAACTTTTGATTTTAATAATGCATTCGTAAATACTGCAATTAACATCAGCTAAGATTAATAAATGCTTTAGAAGTATTTTTCATTAATAGTTCATGTTAACTAATATAGTTAACTAATATTACCAAGTGGAACCCTTGTAAAGTGTTACCCTAAAAAATGCACCTGTTCATGAACCAGTTCATTTACATGAATCATCTGACTGAACAGATTCCCCAAAATGAATAAAGCTGTGCTTAATTGCCTTATCTAATAATAATAATAATAATAATAATAATAATAATAATAATAATTACCAAGTGGAACCCTTGTAAAGTGTTACCCTAAAAAATGCACCTGTTCATGAACCAGTTCATTTACATGAATCATCTGACTGAACAGATTCCCCAAAATGAATAAAGCTGTGCTTAATTGCCTTATCTAATAATAATAATAATAATAATAATAATAATAATAATAATAATACACCTGTTGGAAAAAGTACCATGTTAAAAAATATAGCTACACAGTTTTAAAAACAGTTTCTGAACTATGGTCATTGTACTGAAAAGTGTAGTTTAGTTGCCCCCCCAGCACTGGAGTTATGGAAGAAGAAAAAAAGACCTATGAGAGGAACTATGAGAAAAGGTCTCATAGTTGTAACACAAGTTGTCAGTATCCCTTCCCGTTACATACTGTAACAAACCATCACAGGTACTTGCACCCCAGTCTCCAAAAACTGTCACCAGCTGCTAAGTATTAGGGGTGCGACTCCGAGTCCAGCAGCTGTCTCTGTAAGTCAGTGTCCAGACATGTTTACAATAACACATCAATTAAATGACAGCCTGCTGCCATTGTGTGGCAGACACCTGGTGTTTCAAAGGTGCATCAGCTCTGAGATGGTGTGGAAGTAGCAGTCAGATGTTATTAATTGCAGCATTACAGAGGATCTGTAAAAGAAGGTATGGGACTAACAGCTTTTCTCTCTCACTTCTCCTCAGGGTGAGAGTCGCATCTATCTGCTCAGGCCTCCCACTCACCGCTCCTCCAATTAGCATATCAATTGAGTGCAGTGTTTTATATGCAGGCCTACAAGAAGTAGTCCACGCGTATCCCACTTTACACTGTGAATCACCCAGCTACTGCAGCGACCGTCGGAGTACCTCAGAATCCTTCCTTTGAGTGGATGTAATGCAATTTTGTGCCCAGTTCACAGCTTAATAAGTCAGATCTGTGCATTTCCACGAGTCTGATGGGTTCTCGCCAGTGATATAGATGTGAATGATAACTTGTGGGGTACATTTCATTTTACGATTTTGTGTGACAAATACATTGAGACTAAATGTTCTTCTGTAAAATCCCATTGGCCGTTTAAGCACAAAGATAAGTTAACCCAGAAATGAACATTCTGTCATCATTTACTCACTCTTATGTTGCTCCAAAACAGTATGACTTTCTCTCTTCCGTGAAACACAAAAGTAGAAGTTTAGCAATATGTCAAGCTGCTCTTTTTGCATACAAGAAAATGAATGGTTACCAGAAGCAGTTGGGCTACAAAAATAGCAAATGGAATTTCACAAATACAATTTATTTCAGAAATGAAATTGCAAAGCATTTATCAGTGTGCACGCAAAAACATCAAATGACACTTAAATCTCAAGTTATTAGTCATAAACAGTGTTGGGGAAAGTTACTTTTAAAAGTAATGCATTACAAAATTGGGTTACTCCCTAAAAAACTACAAGTACAATTACATGACTTTTACTTTTTATGGAAAGTAATGCGTTACGTTACCTTTGTTTTACTTTTTACATCTTGGCAGGGCTTGTTTGTTTATTTTTAATATAAAAAAGTTATATTTTTGGCAAACGTAAAAGCCCTTTCACACCAAAAGTGAAATTAATAAGCCTCAGGCTGAAGGAAAAGTAAATTTACCGTATGTAAAGTAGAACGCAGAAGAAGAAAGTTCAACACACTTCAGCAATAAAAAAAAAGAAACACAAATGTTTATCTAGAGTAATTTTTTGCTTACATTTTTGCTTAAATACATAAAGGATATTTGTGTTATTTAACATTTAATTATTGCAGGTTTGTGTCATATTCTGAGTTGCATTTCACTGTTTTTATTCATTTTGAGGAATACTGAATCTGTTTTTTTGCAAGTGAGATGAGTTAATGCATGTTCACATTTATTCTAGAACTACAGTAACTGAATCTGACTCCTGATTTCTCTCAACATGCGGACAGGAGAGCTGTCAATCAATAAATGGGGGAAAAATTAACTGGAGTTACTTATTGTCATAATAATAATAATAATAATAATAATAATAATAATAATACACCTGTTGGAAAAAGTACCATGTTAAAAAATATAGCTACACAGTTTTAAAAACAGTTTCTGAACTATGGTCATTGTACTGAAAAGTGTAGTTTAGTTGCCCCCCCAGCACTGGAGTTATGGAAGAAGAAAAAAAGACCTATGAGAGGAACTATGAGAAAAGGTCTCATAGTTGTAACACAAGTTGTCAGTATCCCTTCCCGTTACATACTGTAACAAACCATCACAGGTACTTGCACCCCAGTCTCCAAAAACTGTCACCAGCTGCTAAGTATTAGGGGTGCGACTCCGAGTCCAGCAGCTGTCTCTGTAAGTCAGTGTCCAGACATGTTTACAATAACACATCAATTAAATGACAGCCTGCTGCCATTGTGTGGCAGACACCTGGTGTTTCAAAGGTGCATCAGCTCTGAGATGGTGTGGAAGTAGCAGTCAGATGTTATTAATTGCAGCATTACAGAGGATCTGTAAAAGAAGGTATGGGACTAACAGCTTTTCTCTCTCACTTCTCCTCAGGGTGAGAGTCGCATCTATCTGCTCAGGCCTCCCACTCACCGCTCCTCCAATTAGCATATCAATTGTGTGCGGTGTTTTATATGCAGGCCTACAAGAAGCAGTCCGCGCGTATCCCACTTAACGCTGTGAATCACCCAGCTACTGCAGCGACCACAAGAGTATCGCTGAATCCTTCCTTTAAGTGGATGTAATGCAATTTTGTGCCTGGTTCACGGCTTAATAGGTCAGATCTGTGCATTTCCATGAATCTGATGGTTTCAGTGATACAGATGTGAATGATGACTTGTGAGGTACATTTCATTTTATGATTTTGTGTGACAAATACATTGAGACTAAATGTTCTTCTGTGAAATGTCATCTGCAGTTTAAACACAAAGCTAGACTAAAATAAAAAAGGACAGTTAACCCAGAAATTAACATTGTCATAATTTACTCACCTTCATGTTGGACCAAAACAGTATGACTTCTCTCTTCCGTGAAACACAAAAGGAGAAGTTTAGCAGTATGTTCAAGCTGCTTTTTTTGCATAAAATATAGTGAATGGTGACCAGAAGCAGTATTTTTACAGAAAATATAGTTTTCTAAAGCCGTACAATAGGTCCGTGTGAGAAAGACACTGCAGTTTAAGTCGTTTTCACTGATTATTATACAAAGAGAATCAAACAGGTTCAGAATGACTTCAGGGTAAATGAAGACGGAATTTATTTTTTCGGGTGAACTCTACCTTGTGTTTCCATCTCAGCTTTGTATTTAAATGGCAAATGAAATTTCACAAATGAAATTGTAATGCATTTATCATTATGGACACAAAAACGTCAAAGAGTTTGAGGTCAGTACTTTTTATAAAGAAATTAATACATTTATATAGCAAGGATGCATCAAATTGATCAAAAGTGACAGCAAAGACTTTTACATTGTCATTAAAAAAATCAAATAAATGCTGTTCCTTTGAACTATCTAAAAACGTCATGAAAAAATTAATTACAGCTGCCACAAAAATATTAAGTTGCACAAGTGTTTTAAACATTGATAATAATAATAAATGTGTTGATATGGCACCAAGGCACCACTATGCACAAAATTTAGGGACTGGTCATTGAAAAGCAGATAACAACTTTTCTGACTTGTCTTTAGTTGTGGCCCTGTGAGGTACACCCATTTTCGCTACCTCTAAGACTTTATATTTGGTCAATAGTCTCAAATCACCTGTAGGCGACATGACAAATCTGAGGTACAATTATCTGGAAGAATATTGTGAAACGCTGTAGTGCAACAAGCAGAGAGAGGCACAGTACTCTAGAGACTCTATATTCAGCAGTTATTTAACAATGGAAATGGCTATGCCTGTTTTCATGAACGAAAGTGTTCTCAGTCGAGAGAGATAATTAATTAATTAAATCACGTAGCAATGTGCCTGTTTTCAGCAAATACATGTAACACAAAGCCCTCAGGTGGTGCAGCCCTGTGCAACGTTTGATTACGTGACTGCGAAAGGTCGGTGGGCAGCTTAAAGGCTCTGCAGGACAGACAGCACACATTTATGTATAGGAATTAACAGTCCCGCTTTGAGGAACACAGGGATTAAAACTTCAGGTCATGGAATGTATTGCCTCCTCCCCTCCAGATTATGGTTATATTAATGTCATTGTAATCATGCAAATATAGAGTTAATGAAACAGTTAGCATCTAACCAGAAGTAAAAACTAATTATTATATAACAATAATATTACTGTGAACCGTCTGTGAACTCAACACACAAATTTCATAAATCTCACATTTTTCTCAATTTCTTCACAAAACATTTTTGATTGACCAATACTGGTATGAGAAAGAATTCGTTGTGCTAGTGCCAAGTTTGAGGTCGGTTAGATTTTTTATGTTTTTAAAAGAATGCTCTTATGCTCACCAAGGCTGCATTTATTTAAAAAATAAAATAAATAAAATAAAAACACAGTAAAAACTGAAATACTGTGAAATATTATTACAATGAAAAAATATTAGTTTTCTGTTTTATATATTTTAAAATGTAAAATATTCCTGTGATGGCAAAGCTGAATTTTCAGCAGTCATTACTTCACTTTTCAGTGTCACACAATCCAGAGATCATGCTAAAATTTATATATTTTTTTATTTTAAACTACTAATTACTAATGTTGAAAACAGCCGTGCAGCTTAACATTTTTGTAGAAATCAGAGATTCATTTTTTCATGATTCTTTCATGAATAGAAAACATTTTTTTTGTAATAATGTAAAATCTTTACTTTTGCTGTCACATTTGACCAATTTAATGTGTAAAAGTATTAATTTCTTTAAAAAAAACACAGCAACCTTTGTTAACAACAACAACCACTTTGGAACGGTAGTGTATAATATTAGCATAATACAAATAATGTATATTCGAAAAAGTTACATAACATTTTTTTTTATTATTATACTTGCAGCTAATTTAGAGTCCAGTAGGAGGTGTACTTTTCTCTTTATGCAATTTTTCTGATTAGAGTTTCATTTGTCTTAAATACTTTGTTATCTGTGTCACTACTTTCCATTTGAAAACTAAATTAGCAAGCAAGAAGCTGAGCCTCTAACCACACAGTGATGAGACAAGTATATGTCACCATGGCTTAAATCCAATCAAATGAGCTTTGTGAGTGATTGTGTATGTATATCACTGCCAATTAACTCCCTAGAGAATGACACAAGCGACGTATGTGTCAGAAGCAGCATACACACCAGCTCACTGCAAGTTCATAACAATAAAATGATGTATAATTAGTGCAGTATGCTTTGAATCCACTAAAGTTCCACTTTAAAACACAAATAGGCAGAGTGCACTGCATTACAGACTTTATAACTTCTTTTTTTTTTATTTGCTCAACTACATGTAATTCCAATTCCTACATGTAATTCTAACTACTTCTCTGGAATGCAACAAGAAGAGCTGGGGCTGATACCAAGATTTTCAGTGAAAATTTTGAATCCAGGGATCTACATTGCGACCATTTCAGTCGCATTTGCGACACAGCAGTGTTTTGTTTATGAATGAATGGGCGTTTTTAAACGAGTCTAGTGAGTCAGTGATTCATGATTACCCATTCATAAAGACAGTCACTTGCTTCATTCCTGAACGCATTCGTTCGAATGAATCAATTGAATGAATGATTCAGTGATACAATCAGTGATTTGCCGCCACTTGCTGGCAGTTTTAGTTAAATTTTTAAAGTATCTTTTCAGTTATTTAAATCATTTAATAGTTATATATTAAAAATTTTATATTTAAAACATTAATCTCATCATGAATTTATGGATTTAATTGCACTCATGCCACCTCTGAGCCTCATTAAATGTCTGAAAGTACACCAAGCCACTTTTGTGTTTTTCTGTGCCACCTCTACAAATTAATTTTGTTAATACTGATTTAATTTGATTGGTAACTTATGTTTCTAAAGCCTCGTACACACTGGGATGATTATCGCTCGCGCTTATAGCCGACGTTTTTCAACGCATCTTTTGTGTTCATACCCAAGCGATTTTCGTTGGCGATGAGCCAAGTGAACGTGCAAATTCACTCCCTGACTTTAGATGGTGCTTAATGAAAAACAGAAATACCCGGTACACATCGAATCCTATTTGATCTGCAATTCCTCTCCATAACAACTCCCTCTTATCAAGATTTTTGTAGTCACTGTCGCATTTGTCATAAAGCCCTTTGTGTTCAGACACCAATGAGACCAGCAGCTACGTTCATCTTGCCTCGATGCATCTTCTTGGTCTACTTACTTCCTCTTCGTCGTTAGGTATAAATGTGTGCTCAGCAAGACCGTTTTGTGCTTGAGCGCCACCAAGCCGTGTTTTACTGTAACTTCAGCAGCTCCAGGCACGTGAACAAAAACGCCAATCTCATTGGTCGGCCAGTTTTTAACGCAGCGCATCAAACCAAAAAACGAGCCCGAGGTGTTTTTTTAAAGAATTATGCTTTTACGCTTCGCGTTTTGCGCGTTGGTGTGCACACTAACATTGGCGCCCATTGTTTAGTCACGAGGTGTTAAATGTCGGCGATAATCACACGTGATATTCGTCCCGGTGTGAACAAGCCTTTATTCTACTTGTTCTTATTCTGTCGTTTTAATTACAATTTTTTAAAAACTTATAAAATATCATTTTTAAAGAATTTGACAAAAGATTACATACATAAAGTTAGAAAAATGCCATTACAAATGTAAAAACAAAATTCCACTGTAAATCACTTTAAGGAGTCAAATATCACCTCGTAATGGGAAGGCAAATTTTTGATACAATTTTGGATTATTGGTTAGAAGATGCTCCTAAAATTTTGAAAGTGCTCCTAAATTTTTTAAGTTTATCCAAAAGAAAATTAAGCGTAGAGCCCTGGAATCTGTTTAGAAGTTTTATGGATCACTTTTATGATACTTTCCCAAGCTTGAAAAGGTCAATCCTCATTCACATCCATTATATGGAAAGTTTGACAAAAGAAAAAAGTCAAAATAAGTTTGGATCGACATGAGTAAATGATGACAGTATTTTCATTTTTGGGTGAACTATATCTTTAAAAAGACATGACTGATGGACAGAAAGCCAGGAAAGAGACAGAAAAGCAGAGAAAGATAAAGCAAAAGAGATAAGCATGGAAAACGAGCCTGTCTGCAGCTTATCTAAACACATCTGCTACAGAAATATCTTATTTCTGTTTCATACTCTTGTTCTTTTTTTCCTCTCACTCTCCTTCTTGTCTGCTCTCTATGCTGTCACAGATTTTGCTTCCTGTGCCCAAAATATGAATATTTTAGAGCTAAGAAGCTTAAAGGGAACAATGAAATGGCCTGAAGTTAAATCATACCCCATTTCCAGCTTCACATAGCAAAGACAGTGACTGAGTGAGAGAGAGACTGAAGGAGAAGGAAAGCGAGGGAGGAGAATCTTTTCTGAGTGATGAATGCAGTGCAGTGTATCTCACAGTAATGACAAAGCTTATCCTCTCTCATTGGCCTCTGTTTCTCATCTGTGAAATTTCTGGAGTTTGCGGGTCACGCATCATCTAGCCCAGAGGCGTGACAACAAGCCCTTTAACAGACAAGGCCGGCGACAAGGATGGAGGAATATTACTTTGACTTGAACAAAATGCACAAAAGATG
Organism: Sinocyclocheilus grahami; assembly: GCF_001515645.1. Taxonomy (NCBI): domain Eukaryota; kingdom Metazoa; phylum Chordata; class Actinopteri; order Cypriniformes; family Cyprinidae; genus Sinocyclocheilus; species Sinocyclocheilus grahami. The sequence goes on from NW_015505195.1 coordinate 4,630,218, forward strand.
AGGCTTATATGGAACGAGCAAAAGTTTATTCTGAGACTCAATGTCAAAGTAAAAGGGAATTTTTTTTTTATTTTGCATCCTGACAAACACCTCTCATTGATGATGCTAATCACTGCCCTCTGCTAAGAAGAACATCAACAAAACACACAAATGCACAGATGTATACAAAATATACAAACGCAGTTGCCAAACACACAATTCTCACGCAACAATGTGAGAAAATAGCTCAAACCTTCAGTCGAAAGCCAGTCAAAAACAGCACCCAAAAGTTTCCCAGTGGCTCAGAAATGGATTAGCCAGATAATACTGGATGGGTAGATTCAGCTGACGCCAACTTCCCTCGACATGGGAAAGGCTCTTTTATACAAAAGGTCAATAATTGAGGAGTTGTGAGAGTGAGAAAGTGTTTAGGTGGGGCAGCAATGTACAAAGTATTGTCCTAAATTGAAAATGTATAAATGGTGAAGCACTATGATAACAGGTCTTTTCATATTTTATTCTCTGAACACTGAAAACAGTAATCAAATATCAGCAGTAATGCAATGATAAAATCTAAGACCACAATAGCCATTTATTGAGTGCTGCGCTTTGTTTAGAATCTCTTTTCAGACAGATTCAATTTAGGCTTATTGTGTTCTTTTAGATCATCTTTGCATGTCATTCATATCTAATTTTTTTTAAATCTGTGCAGCTCTGAAAGTAAAAAGTGAAAAGAAGTATTTTTGAAACATCTAGGCAATAAGCTAAATCAAAGTTTAATCAATGCTCTATATGAAATTAAACAGATATAATCTTGCAAGGTTGTATCAAGGAATGAATGAAAATAGCAAATTGGGAAAAAACAGTTGGATATTTCATTTTTTTTTAAATCATACCTAGAATCCAATCCTTGGACAACAGTGTCAAAGATGTTAGATCGATTTTGTGTATGCAGCTTCTTCTGTTGTGACTAGGATCGTTTGGTTTCTCTGTGCTTGTATTGTTATAGGATTTTTTTAGGCAGGCCTGAAAATAATGATCTAGACAATCCCCTTATTTGCTTTTTCTTGTACCTGCCCAGATATAATACACCTCTGAGGGTTGGGGGTTTCATGCATCTTTCACAGAGTGAGATGTTGTTAGAGTGTCAACAATATCCTGATGACAATGCATTGAGAGTCACACTCTCTAAAGGTCAACCACCCACAGGAGGGCCAATTAGAGCCTGCTGTCAACTGCTATCACGAGTGAATTAACACCTCAGAACTGCAGAGATGTGACGTCAGGCAATGAGAGTGCACAGATTTTGATGAATATTCCCTCCCCCAATTCTCTTTTTGTTTTCTGTCACCATTGCCTCCATCCCATCTTCCAGAAAGTTTTTTCCTAAAGCTGTTTGTCAATCACAGATGACAGATTCATCTAATCACCTCTGACCCTGCTAAAGGTCATCTGGTCATCAAAAAACAAAGTGGATTATCGACTGATAAAAGATAAAAGACTGATATAAATGTCAAAGTTTTGCTAAATCTACTATATACTATATACAGTTTATATATATATATATATATAATATATCAGGGCTGTACGTTAACCTTTTTTGCACATTGCACTGGTGCTACAGAGTTGTGTAGATGCGAAAGTGTGTACTGTCTACTGTATATGCGCTCAGAAAAAACGCATGTCAGAAAAGCACGTGAATGAAATGTTTAAGCACATGTTAATAATGTACTTTTGTGATTGCGCATAAGTACAGTGTCCCGTGAGTGTAACTCTACTGCTGAGTTAACATTTGATGAATGTATGTCGCATTGTAAAGCACATTGAGGTGGATGCGCCAGAACTACAGCTGATAGAATGTGCGCTATAGCACAATACTATGATATTTCTTCAAAAGCAGATTGTGGAGACTTTAATCGTCCACAATCAAAAATTGTCATATCGCACACCCATAACTACCAAGTATAATCAATCTCACACACACAAACAAGCACACAGAAATTTCTTCACACTATTAAGCAGCTGTGTTATGAACATGCATAACATGTACCCCCCCCCACCCGAATTGTTAGTCATGGAATCCCTGATGTCGGCCCCGCTGCAATTGGAGCACTTAGCCAAGCGCTAAATACCCTCAACGGGTTTTTGCAGCATTGAGCAATCTAACCAATCACAGATATCTGTTGATTTCTTGAACGCAATGGCCAATCAAAAACTTTTTGTCAGAATTCACTCACCGCTGAAAGCGCCAGTTTTTAAGTGCATTTTTGCACGCTCGTGAATCATCTCATGACTAAGTGCAGACGCGATGTAAATAAGAGATTCATTGTGCAGTTTAGAGAGCTTCATTGATTATAACGTAACTTTGTAAGATCGCGATGAACGAAGATGAGTGATGCTTTTTAGTGATAAAGGGAGCGCGCTTTGCGCACTTTCTAGGGTATAATCCATTCAGAATTTGTCGAAATAGCAGTGATTGGCAATGGACGGAACATTAAATATGTTGATTTAATTCTGGAACCGGTCAAACCTCCACAGACAGCGCGCGTTCCGTGCGAGATCTAATCGAGCGGCAACCTCCCGCTCTCTCTCGTGAAGCCAACAAGGAAGTGACTTAAACTAATTCATCATCTGGCCGCTAGAGGCTGGCTGCAAAAGGGAGTCAATCCCATAGACTCCCCATGTTAAAATGCCCAACTTTACAGCAGAAAAAAACATGTTTACAGCCTGGTTCAAAAAATGATTTTGTTCTATATAGCTAATTTTGCCCTTCATGACAACTGTAAGGGGGGTGAATTTTTTATAACTCATCCGTTTAAATTATATTAAGCCTTAAAGTTCTGCATAATTAAGGGCGTGGCCACTTGAGTGACAGGTGGATTGCCGCAGCTGTCACCCCCGTCGAGCTAGGTGGGCATGGTTTCAGCAACCAGCTCCCGCCTCTTTTTTTTTTTTTATTGAATCACTCAAATTCAACACTTTACAGTAGCCAGGGGGTGAACACAAAGAAAAAGAGATACAAAATTACAGTGAAATAAAGAGAAAATAAAAAATAAATTATATAAAAACATGGAAATGTTTACATACATTAATACACTTAACAGCTTTCTTGTTTATCAAATTGTAAATTGATTTTAGGTATTGTTTAACTTCTGATTTCAAAATGAGAAACAATGGTTTATAATTGTCGTACTTGCATTTATGTATACTAAACTTTGCCAGCAAAAGTAATAAATTAATCAAATAATATTCCTTATGGAATGACATGTCGTAAGTGAAAAAACTAAATAAAACATTTTCAAAACAAAGTTGAAAGCTGGGCATGATATGATCTCTAACAAATGAGCAGAAATTTGACCAAAAATTGACTGAGTAAGGACAACTCCAAAATAAATGAAAAAACGTTTCTGTATGTAGACCACAAAATGTACATAGTGTATCAATATCACAGTTAAATCTGTTTACAAGGAAAAAGTTACTGGGGTAATATTTATAAATGAGTTTGAAAGAAATTTCTTTTACTTTATTTGTGATTAAATATTTATGAGGTAATTTCCAGATTTTATGCCATATCAAACCATCAACACAGCTCCCGCCTCTTTGCCCATTTTCGATTAATCCGAGAGTGACACGTGGTGACGTGCTGCCAAGATGGCGACGGCTGACTCCGCCTACTTTAGGCTTCAAAACGCTCGTCTGAAGTCTACGGGTTACGTCACGGACACTACTTCCATGTTTTTATACAGTCTATGGATCTAATTCACGGACCAAAAGCAGAGGCATCATGCCCATTCAAAGTGAGGGGACACGTGCCCCCTCAGATTTTTGAGCCAAGTGGGTTTTGAATGCAGCTTCCAAACGACAAAAAATAGCGATTAACATTTTCTATATTTAATACAATCACACCAATGTGATTAGAACGTTCAGCGCATCATATCATCAGCTGCTAAATTCAAATCTGCGTTCGCTGGCTGGCACGGAGCCAGATACACGCGTTTATACAGCACTGCGCATTATAACCAATCACACACGATGCTGTTGAGCTTATGAATGCAATGACCAATCAGAGGTGTTCAGATGAGTCATCGCTAAAATGCCGGTGTTTTCTTCACTCGCTTGCTGACTGAACACCTCTTTCTGGTGAATTCTCTCGTCAGAAACAACAAAGTGCAAATGTGTGTACGAATCTGTAAGATATTAATTTCATAGTGTGAACACCTTAAGTGATTTTAATGGGAGTTTTTGAGAGTGCTCGAACTACACTGTCAGTAAAAATGTTCTTTGATAATGTAAATGTTCTTTGTTCTCTTTCTGTACAACGAAAGTGTTATGATTAGTAGCCTAACTTGCAATGTTTTTATTCACATTAACTTTCAATGTTAAATTCACATTAAATATAAACCCAGTCGTATTAAAAATGTTATGGCATGACACCCATATCTGTTAATTAAGTAAACAGACAGGTTTTTTTATGCATAGTTAATAGATTACATTATTAGGTTACTTTGACCATCGCCCACTATAGATCACCTCTATAAAGGTGAGAATCAAGATATTTCATGAGAATTCAGTTAATGCGTTTGGGAATGTTTCGAATAAAAAGGGGAAAAAAATAAAACATAAGAGCTGTTGTAGCTGCTGTGTGTCACATGACGACCCCCCAACACGTGCCCCCTCAAAAATAATGAGTGTGTAAACTTTATTGAGATCAGGACATATCAACCAGTAATTTCATTTCATTTCCAGTAACGGACGGTAGAAAGTTCAGCAATGTCAATGTGTGTCGGTACATAAAAATGGAAGTTATTATTGGACGATCCTGCTCCTCTGGTTATGCCCAAGAACAGGACAGTAAATGTTTCACATGGACTCCAATGTGACTGTCTACAATGTAACTAGGATACCATGTAACTAGATTTACATTTCCAAAAGTAAATGCTTATAAGCTGCAAAAGTATAATGTTAAATTTATGCTCAGGTAAAGATTTTGAATGCTTAACATTCAGCAACTGTGTAGGTCAATGGGAGAGTTTCCCCTTAAAAATATATTTTTTTAAATATAAATTTAATAGATTGAATGCCTAAGGCTGAAATTATCTACAAAACAAAGGTCAGAGTCTCTACTGTAAGCAGTTCAGGCTGAATTAATAGTTTAACACCTGAGGTTAAACATTTTAAACAAACCCTACCCAGAACTTCTGATTAATATCAATACAGTACTGCCTTGCAAGCACTATAATAAAAAGCACTTTTAAAAACTGCAATGATATTATCATAAATACACCAAGAACAACAAAAAGAGAATCACTTCAACATGACAACAAGTGACGTCCTATGAGCTGATTTTAGCTCAGCTAAAATAGTTCCTCTGACATTCCACTGACACCGCAGGGAAAGTGACAACCTGAGCGGTTTAGGAAGCAGAATTAAAACGGGCTCTTGTGTAATGTGGGTGCATATGTCTGTCTAGGTTTTAAAGCTGTTTTAAGGACACCTGATTAAAGAATACTAAAGGTTTTTCTGCCTTACACCATTAAACAGTGAGAAGCACCAACATGAAAGGGTGAGAAACAAAAGGTTTGTCACAAGTCGTCAAAAATGACATTGTTATCAATATCCACTACTTCAATTTTTTGCCTCTTGTCCTTCAGCTGTTATCTCTCTCTTTCTCTCTCCAAGTTTAAGGGACGACCAAAGCGGTATGTCTGCAGTGTGTAAATAATTGCAAACGCATGAGTGCATCTGTCAAACATGGTTACCAAGGTCCAGGCTCCACACACACAGACTGCATACAGCCTTCACAGATCCACACAGCCTGAAACACATCCACACTAGAATACAGAATACTGTCTTATAGAAAATGCACTGTTCCCTTCCCACAATGCAAAGAGTACCTGTGAGGGGGTGAAGAAATTGCTGTAACAAGACTTATCACTCAAGGTTGTATTTCATGGAGAGGGCACAAACCACAGCTCCAAATCAAACTAATTACTAATTTGTGCTCATTTGCTGACACTTTCCATCCAAAGCGACTTATATCATGTCTCAATTAAGCATGACACAAAGTGCCAAGTGATCTGTCTGTCAGGAATAAATCTCTTTCAGAAGTAAACAAGTCTTTTAACACGACTTTCAGTGTGTATTAACATACATGTCAATCTCGTAATTCTGTACATTTTGTGTTCCACAGAAGGAAAAAAAAACATGCATGTTTCTAAAAACTTGAGGGTAAATAAACCTTAGATGAATTATGTATAATAATTTTCGTCGTAACTACACTACTGTTTAAAAGTTTGGGGAGCTTTTGAAAGAAGTTGCTCACCAAGGCTGCATTTATTTGATCAAATATACAACAAAAAAGTAATATTTCAAAACATTATTTTATCCAGTCTTCAGTATCAGATGATCCTTCAGAAATGTTTCTAATGTGCTGATTTGGTGCTCAAGAAACATTGCTGTGCAGCTTAATATTTTTGTGGAAACGTGATACTTTTTTCAGGATTCTTTGATTAATAGAAAGTTCAAAATGGGTCACCATACTCGGCCACACATCACTTCACACATTCACTTTAATGCTGGTTTTTGTTTCTTATTTAGGTTTTCTTGTCTCGGTTCCTGCCTTGTCATGTGTTTCCCTGACCTTGTCATGTGATCCTACCATAAGGTCCTTTTGTTCATGTGTCTTGTTCCCATTGGTTCCTTTGTTGTATGTATCATGTGTTCGTTGGTTAGTTTATGTCAAGTGACCCCTTTTATTTGAGTTGTATATATATATATATATATATATATATATATATAGCCCTCATGTTGCCATTGTGTATCGTCTAGTTTTGTACTGTGAAACCTGCTGTTTTGTTCATGGTCATGTCAAGATCCGGTTTAGTTCATGTCTGTTTTGTATCACGTTTTGGTTTGCTTTGTTTATTAATAAAGGCTGCACATGGGTTCATCGTACTTGCCTTCAGTGGGACTTCAGTTACAGAAAAGCTAGAGCAAAATATGAACCCAGCAGTTTCCTTGTTGTGCCTTCGCCAAGGCCATCGTACTACTGAAGATTAAGTTCAGGACTTTTGTGGAGTCCAAGTGGATTTTAATGACGTGGCCCTTAAGGACATTTTTCGGGTGGGCCTTAATGAGCCCAATGAGTTAAATATGAACTCACAATTGAATGTAACATAAAACAAATGATTACTTTTTGTTAAAATCTTTATTAATGCCAAAAATGCTTACATTTGTGTGTCTTTTTGTTCGCTCGGGCAGCCATGTTGCCGCTGAAGCCGGTTTACGCTGAGATAATTCATACCCCTTCGTTTGAAATGTGGTCCCAAAAAATCTTCGTTTGAAGGGCTGTCTGGCCCTTCCCCTTACCCCTACCCCTCCAACCAAAAGAGAATTGAGAAACCCCTACCCCTTCACGTGAACGCGCAAAATGGAGTGGTAGGGGAAAATGTGCCAATTAAATCAACAATGTTTTTCACTGCTGACTACTTTATCAAGACTTCAGACCACCTGTGCATTTGCTGAAGCAATACTCTACAAAAAAGTCCATGTATTTGGGTTGTTTATTTCAGCATGCAAAAGAGACTATAGTGTACACAAGGTAATTTGTTTCAATCATCCAAATACAACTCACTCATTCTCATTAACCACCCAATTAATGGAAACGGAAATATGTGCAAATAGAGTAGTTCAACAACAGCAGAAGGTTTGCTTTTGTGTTATGCTGGATTCTGACACTGAAAGGTGTCACTAAAAAGTTCAATACTCCATTCAATCAGCTGGGGAAACAAACAAAATACTAAAATATTTTTAAAACATAGTGCACTTTCCAATATGAGCATAAAGTATCAAAACACAGAATTAACAATATTCCTGACTAGTGTTATTTTAGTGTCATTTAGATACTTTAAAGTTTTTATTAATATTTTGAATCAGTTTTTATTTTTATATTTTCCGATTTCAATTTTAAAGTTTTAGTAATTTTGTTCTAATTTTTGCCATTTTTAATATATATTTTTTTTCTGTATAGTTTTTCTATATATAATGTTTATAAAATGAGATATGTTGACTTGGCAAATAGTTTATATTTTATTTCTGTTAAAGTCTTTATTTATTTAAAGTAGCTGATAACAAAAATGTTTTTAATGGTTTTAACTATAATAACCCTGTTCCTGATAACTTCAGCCTGATTACAACAGTTTGTGTGACATCGTTTAATAATTGTATATACCCCATTAAGGAGGAGTCAAATCATAACTTGCTGAATTTACATAATTGAATGGCCTAAACATTTGGTTCGAGTCATTTTGTAGCTTACTGTATTCTGGCAGTCTCTGTTGAGCAGCTGGAGCAGGTCAGATTCGAAGACCTCCATGGAGGGGAAGAGTGCCACACGTAGGCCCTCCAACACACACGAGAAGCTCTTCAACAGACGAGGCTTCCGCAGCGCATCTGCTGCAACAGAGATGGAGTGAATATAATGTTAACATTGTACTAATTTCCTGCATGCACAGCCAATTCCATCCAGCCATTTTATTATTGTCCTTTATATTTAATGGCTATTCATTTTTTACAGCATAACAGCAACAAAGGATTTAATTAGACAGTAAAAATGTATTTATCAGCATGCTTCAGAATGCCAAGATCCTCTTCCTCATGGCAATGCATTCAAATATGCAGGGGAAAAAAACACAAAGTGCACGGGGTAACAAACTAGTGAGTGATGCACAAGAGAGCTAAATGTGTTCCAGAAGCAGGGAAAAATCCATGCAGTTGAGGCCAACGTAATGGAGCTCCATGTGGCCCAAATACCTCTTTTGATTTAAAAAAGAATAAGGACCAATGATAATTTATAATTTGGAGTATGTGTCTGGCTGCATCATCACAGGCACATTTCCTCCAGCTGAGATCTTTGGCTGGCCCCATTTCCGCTCTCAGTAGGGGTCTCGCTGTGAAGCGTTTCAAACATTGTGTATTGAGAAAGTCTTCTGCATATCCAAACCACTGCACCCACGTTTTATTTTCTTTTTGGAAAAGACAAAAAGTCTAGCTCACTAACCCATATGGGTCTAATAAACTCCATAATCAATTCAAAAATCTTTTGATCGATCTGAAAATGGTCACATCACATGTTTGTGATTGTCAAGATTTGCCTGGGTCGCCTTGGCACATCCAAACATGCTCAACTTACAACGACACTAACCTGCTCTTTTTGAAAAACTCATCCTTGATGTTTTATTTAGACATCTCAGTGAAATATGCAGAAAATAAAAATGAAATTAAATAAATTCTTCACATACAGACAGGTTAAGTGAATCATCCCCCATAATTTATTTAAAGATAAACATCTGTTATACAGCATTAACCCCTAGGCTAACTGGTTTCTATAACTGTTGTGCATTCCCTTAGTGAAAGCTGTCTAATCTATAAATCAGATTCTTCTCAGAAGTACTGGACCTGAATGTTTACATGAGACATGATGATTCATTTCAAAGATTTCTGAAGTGAAACCAACATGGAATGTGGGAAGAATTATTTTGAAATATTTTGTGAGGTACACAACCATTCAAAAGATTGGGGTTGGTAAGATTCTTGATGTTTTTTGAAAGTTTCTTATGCTCACCAAGGCTATATTTATTTGATCTAAATATAGTAAAACAGTAATACTGAGAAATATTATTACAATTTAAAATAACTGCTTTCTATTAGAATATATTTTAAATTGTATTTTATTCCTGTGATGGAAAAGCTGACATTTCAGCTGCTATTAATAATATGCTGATGCCATTTCTTTTAACATTATCAATGTTAATAACAGTAGCTTAATATTTTTGTGGAAACCATGATACATTTTTTCAGGATTCATAAAAAACTTAAATGATTCCATTGCATAAGTACTCATACCCTTATCTGGGATAGTTAAAATTTAGCTCAGGAGTATTCATATTGCTTGTAAATGTTACTACACTTCGAGTGAAGTTAACCTGTGGCAAATTCAATTGAATAAAAGTCCCTTTAAGACAAGTCATGTCACTCGGCGGCCATCTTTGAAACGCCTCTCGGGCATGCAAGTGCAACTCCTATCTCCTGACGGATGACATGCGTGACAGCTAAGTGGAATCCCGGAAAATAAACCGTAGAACTTTGACCAATGAGAGAACAGTTTACTCGCGCTTGACTTGTATTAACAAATTTGGTCAATTTAGAAGCTTTGCCCTGTGAAAGCGAACCACACCAAGAATAAAAAGAAACATTGTAATAATTTTAATCCCTGTTTCGGAACAAAGCAATCGATCTACAGGTGTGAAAGCACCCTAAATTAAGTGCAGTCACTTAAGTGGGCCTAAATCTGCAGCTCAACAATAATCAGAACATAAATAAATTATTTTCTGTAAAAAAAATGAAAATAATTCCTTCTAAAAAAAATAAAAAAAAGAAATAAAAAGAAATAAAATAAAAAATGCAGTCATTAAACCTGCAGCTCAACAAGGTTTTTGGAGACATGCTCACTTTCTACACATTCCTCTTTCAGTTCAAGTTATGATCCAGGAATGTTCACCTTTCCTGGATTAAGTTTGGAGCGGTGAGGTACGAGGCTGTGTGCACATACACATAAGGAAAGAGAGAGCGCGAGTGTCACACACTGGATTAAGTTTGGAGCGGTGAGGTACGAGGATGTGTGCACAGACACATAAGGAAAGAGAGAGCGCGAGTGTGTTACACACACACACACACACACAGTCTTTCTCCGTACAACACTCAAACAGTGGCAAAGACACCTGAGAACCAGCAGTTTGTTTGTCAGACACATACGCACTGCTCGAAGCCTCACACCAACCGGAGGGGGAGGGGTCGTGTGACTCGTTAAGGCTGATTTATACTTCTGCGTCAGACCTGCGCCGTAGGCTATGCGTCAGTTTTCATTTATACTTCTGCGTCGTTGTCCACGTCAACGTGCAGTACACATGCAAACCGCTAGTCTGCCGTGTCCACGGGCATGTTGCTGGTGTAACCCGCAGTACCTCAGTAAAAGTCGAAGAAGAAACGGCTCGTTAGAGAAGCATTATAGCAGTGACGGCGGCAAATAAATATCAAATCATTATTTAAAACTACAAAAAGGAAACAACAACGGAACAGGAGAAGATGGCATACTTTCAATCTCCACAAGGACTTGTACCATGGCAGATCAACATTGCTTGTCGCAGACAACTACTGATGTATAATGCTATGTAGTATAATAAATGATAAGACACTTGTTCTTTGCTTTGTTTTATTTTATATAAGGTGTAACATTAAACTATATTAAAGTGCACATAAACATACACAAAACTCAAGTACATACGCAGCCCTCTACGAACACCATGGCAATTAAATCGCCATTGGCGGTACGTTAAATACAGGTGCGTTGCACATCCATTCAGATTAACTGAAAAACAGCACAGATCCCTTGGTGGAGAGTGAAACTCTGATGCACTCAGTCAGAGAGTGTTCGGCAAGTGAAAATATATCTGAGCTAAACTTATACTTAGCCTCCAACTCACACACTGGCGAGTAAAATCTGAGAATTTATTAGCAGTTGGCTAATATTAGACATAATTTAGTCGCCCAGAGTGAAGATTTAGTCGCATATGCGAGTGATTTACTCGCAGTGTAGAGGGTTGATACGGAGGTAGGGGTTCTAGCAGACCAATCACAGCGCTTGAGGTCCGTGTAGAATTGACGCGCTGTTAGATTTTTGGAGAGGTGAACGTCAGGCTACAGTGTAGGGAGTGCATCTATGCGTAGGCTACGGCATAGGTTCGACGCAGAAGTATAAATTGTGCTTTACGCTCTTCGCTGCACACAACTGAGGGAGTCATGCACTTTCCGTCTTTGATGACACGTAAAAAAAACTGTGCATACCGCAGGAACGGTATAACGGAAAATTTTAGTGGTTTTGAAACCGTGACTTTTCCAAACCACGGTATACCTTGAAACCGTTTATCGTTCCATGCCCATGTGTGAGACACTGTTTTTTATGGATGGGCGCTTTTTGTTTCACTTCTTTTGGACTGAAGCACTGCAACACCCACTGACTGACATGATAGAGCTTGGAATAGCCAGGACAATTTTTTATATAACGCCGACTGGATTCGTCTGAAAGAAGAAAGTCATATACACCTAGCATCCCTCGGGGGTGAGTAAAACAGCCTAATTTTACAACCACCTAATTTTTAGTGGTTGTAAATAATTTTTTAGAACAACCACCTACATTTGGGTCTGTTTATCACAAAAAGTTATCATATGGTATGTGTGTGTGTGTGTGTGTGTGTGTGTGTGTGTGTGTGTGTGCGCATGTTTGTAATAATACACAAGTTGCTGTGGCAGCAGACAGCAGGCATGCTGGTTTGAATGAGTCACAAGCAGAAGAGTTTCACTTTCACGGATCACTCAGCCATACACAAACACAGTCTATCACAGTTTAGCTTTAACACACTCACAGAGTCTACCACTATCAAAGCCAGGCCCGGAGCTCCGACACACTCAGACATTTACCGTACTCACAGTCTGTTACCTCAAACACACTGCACAATCACTCTACACTCAAGCACACATACACACCAAACCAGGCTTATCTGTACAGCAGCACTGAGGCCTGACAGCCAAACAAGCGCAGCATCGTCAGGACATTACAGCATACAAAAAACCCCACCACTGCAGCCCAAGAGAGATGCGCTAAAGAAGCTCTGATAGGTTACGGCTCAACAGAAGAGAATAGAGGAAATTCAGTGTGTCTCTTTAAACATTTAAAGGTTTGCTAATGTTTATCTATTAATTTGTGTTGTGTATCTTTAAAGTCCCCATGAAATCAAAATTAAGTTTTTTTTTGGGTGGTAGTATTAATATGTTAGTCTGAAGGTTATCTATTAGCCAGTGTGCTCCAAAACAGTGGCAAAATTCGGATTTAGAAGATATAAGCATTCAAAGTTTACAGTTCGTCACTTCTGCCAAAATGAATCAACGATTTTTTTTTACATCACCTCGTACTTCAGCTTCTCATCAAATCTTCTGACCAATCAAATGCTCTCTAGAATCCGAAGCGCCCACCCACTACAAATAGACGCTGAAGCTGCGGCTGAGATCGGTCACTTGTTTACAGTGTAGTATTATTCCCTGTACAGTGAATGGCAAGTAGTGCACAATGTAGGCGATAGGAAACGATTCACGCAAACCGTGGCAGCACACGAAGTCCGGATTTTGGCTCCGGTCCAGAGAGGCGATCGCACGGAGCGGATCATATGCGAGAGTTGGCATATATTAAACACTTTTAAAACTACACAGCCGCAGCATGATTATGATCACTATATTGTTTTACTAAGAGATTCATATTGAACCTAGGGGGTAATCTATTAGACTGTGGCTGTCAAATGCGGCTTTACCGAGCTCAACAGCTCTGGCCCGAGCAGATATAAACAAAACGCTATTGGCTATTTTAAAAAGGGGACGGGGCTGCTTGATATGTCCCGCCCTGTCTTCCTGTTTCAGTTTAAATTACGTCACCACATAGAATAACGTGTGTTTCAAGGCACTTCAGGGGACCTTTAAAATTTAGAATACTGTATTTCTCTAATGCAGGAGTTCCCAGCTGTTTAACTTCAGTTTAACCCCTAGACCTAAATTTTTTATTTAGTTCAAATACCAATCTAATTCTAACCTTTCCATAAATTAGGGCTGCACGATATATTGTTTCAGCATCGATATCGCGATGCGCGCTCCCCGCGGTAGTCACATCGCAGAATGTGCGATGTTTAGTATACTGATCGTTATACTGATCGTTTTCGCGACACCCGTTGCAAATCCTTTGAACTTTGTGTCAGTATGTCATAAAAAGAACGAGGGATTTACTCTCTGGGATTTGTCGTGCTGCACCACGCCGCATCCATCGTAGACAGCGCTGATTATAATGGGTTCTACGCCCCTCGCGTCCGGTGTAGACACGGTGAGAGCCACGCAGATGCACATGAACACTGAATTCCGTTCACTTCCGCGTCTATTTGTGCCTAAAATGACACATACGCACAGAACTATGTCAAAATGCATGTCTCTGCAAGTATCCTTGTAAACAGTTGCTTATGTCTTAGGTGAAGGTAAACAACTGAGAAAGAAAATGTATGTGTAACAGTATATTGGTTCACAGCAGTTTAATGCTCCTAAGGCTTTCTGTCATGAATGTTAATCAAGCAGCAAAACACAGAGATTTAAATCACTTTTGTAGCTTAAACACATATTTATTAGATTGAATTTATACAGTGAAGACTATGCAGTGTTATTTTACATTTTTCATTATTCAACCAGCATACCTGAATGCTGTTAGACTTACCGGAAAAATATAAAGTACGGTTTATTTAATTTATATCTATGTTCTATTATATTTATCTATGTTTGTAATTTGTTTATTTTTCTATGCTGATTTAATCACCTACAAAATCACCCCAATCATTGATTTTTTTTTTCCAAATAGAGCTTTTCAAGTTATCTGGTGTTTTTTTTTGTTTGTTTGTTTTTTCATATCGCAGAAATACAAAATATCGCAATGTGAGTTTTTTCCAATATCGTGCAGCCCTACCATAAATACAATGTTTTTCACAACTTCACACTTTTGCATGCTTAATATTGTTTATTGTAATAGTCATTGTTTGTCTGAAAGTAAATGTTGTGTAATTTTATAGTGAAATTATACAGCACATTGGTCAGCATCACGTTGTTTTAATTGTGCTTTATAAATAAACAGAAACAATATTCTTTTTTTCTTAGCACGTTTCAAATTACACATCTTTAATTGGGTAGATGATAAAGAAAATGTACATACAAGATTAAAACTCTTTCTTTTACAAGTTTCCATTGTTATTATTTGCCCCTTAGCCTTAATTAATTTGTCCTGAGGTATGACAAATTATTTTAAAAAGTACAAATATAATGTTTCGAGTCATGTGGCTCTTCATCAGACCTGATGCATGTTATTTTGGTGAGAACATGCTATACATATTTTTCTACTTTTAGAGCTATGGTGTGACAACTTTTTCTTTTTTTTGTTTGTTACTTTTTGTGGTTGAGCACCCTCACTGAGCTTTTTTGCCTGCTAGATGTGCATACTTTTTGTTAAATTTTTGCCCAAATTACAAATATACCATGTAGTCTTTCAATTAATATGAGGTGATGAAGTGTCTAGTATAATAATTAAACAAACAATTGAAAAAGTGTGTTATTTCAAGCAGTTTTGATGAAGTACAGAATTTCACATTGACTCTGTTGTGAGCTATTACTACTCACTTATATATTGTATTTTTATTATGGCTGTTAAAATGATTAATTATTCAGATTAATTATTATCTATATCCATAAAAAAATGGTAAATACTAAATTAAATAAATACTTTCACACTTACTACCTAATTATATAGTATACATTTTTATTAAGGCTGTCAATAGGTAATGACTAATTAAGAATTAATTTATTTTAATATGTAAATAATATTTTAAATTAATTAATTAAATGCTAAATAATCAAGTTAACACTGTTCATCATATATAATTCATGTGAACCTCCTCGGGGGAAACTCTTCTTTACAGTGCACATACAGAACCTTCCTCATGCATTAAGCATTTACTATGTTAACCTACAGTTTGAACGGCATTAAAAACTGGTGGGTGTGTCACAGAACTGTGTTATGATCAATCATGTGCCAAGACCATTGGGAAATTGAAGGTAATTTTTCACTTGGATACAATTAAAGCAATAAAAATAAGAGGTGGCTGGTGGAATTTGGCTTTTATGACACTCACTCAAGAAAAGTTTATAATCAGACAGAATATATTGCTTTTGGATCTTAGAATGAAGTGCTTTGAATCATGTCTTATTAACCGGATTAACAGTCAGGGGGAACATCTCTCTTTTTCTACTTTCAGTCTATGTGGGGGCCCAGGAGGATGCAGAATATAGCACTCAAACATTTCAGATGCAGTTCAAAGACAAACCTGCTCCAGAGGAACCCTATTCCTACATCTGCTCATCGGTTTATAATGTGAGAGAGAGGTAGGGGGGAGCGAGAGATATAGAAATATCACTGTGGAATAATTCTCTAATTTCTTGCATCCCTCTCTGGATCTAGACTGTGGTCATGGGTCACGCTCCCTGTGAGATATTTGGGGTGCTGGAGGATTAGCCCGACATTGTGCTCAACTTCAAATCCTCTCGCCACTGTGAAACCCACCACGGTTCATTACTATCGTTCAGATAGTCTGTCTTTACCCACCCCTGAAAGCAGCTCAGAACAGAAATCATGAGCACAGTCAGAAAAGTTGTGAAAAGCCTCAAATGCTTTTGCTTCAAAGTCTCATTTATGACCTGTTTTGGTATGAAGTGATTCTGAAGCTAATCAAGGGAATGTCATGAGAAACGGGAAGCTCTTTAGTGAGGCTTCTAGAGTTCCTTCTGCTGTCTCCATGGCAACACACATTCTCTCGTTACAGATGAGCAGTCATCAAATGCCATTTGACTGTTTTATAACTGTAATGAAAATCTAGCACATTAAAGCCTTTTCTCTCACATTCAAATGATAAACTGAGAGGGGGCATTGTGGGTAATCCTACCTGTGCCTGTGTCCGTGGACGACACCACACCAGGGATGCTGTCATGTCCAGACACTAGAATGTTGGGCGGGAGCAGGTGCATGATGGGAATGAGAGCTGGGTGTGGCTGAATGAAGTAGAGCAGCTGAGAGCCCTCCATCACTGATAACATGGCATTCACTACAGAGAGAAAAAGACAGTCATGATTTCCATTGAACTTCACAGAAAGATGACACAATTCTAGTTGTTTACACTTTCTATTAGTGCAAAGCTCACTGCCACAATGCAAAGGAGTTGCTAAGCTGTCCATAAAGTGGTCTGAGCGTAAGGTGGTCTGTTCTATGGTTGCAAGGATATTCTGGGTGGTTACTCACTGTAATAGATAGTCAGCAATGCATCACATACTGAGGCTGTGGTTTTACATAGAGGAAAACAAATCCCTGCTACTCATTCATTCTAACGAAGAAAATATCTGACAGATTTAGCCAAAAAATAAATGAATAAAAATAAAAATAAACCTATGCAAATAGTATATACACTACTACCAAAAGTTTGGGGTTTGTACATTTATTATTATTATTTTTTTATTTTTATTTTTTATTTTTTTTTGTAAAGAAGTCTCTTATGCTCCCAAAGGCTGTGTTCATTTTATCAAAGATAAAGTAAAAACAGTAATATTTAGAATTATGACCATTTGAAATTATACATAACAATTACTTCAAAATGTATTTTATTCCTGTGATGGCAAAGCTGAATTTTCAGCATTACTCCAGTCTTCAGTGTCACATGATTTTTCAGAAATCATTCCCTCATAATATGCTGATTTGGTGCACAATAAACATTTCTTATTATTATCGATGTTGAAAATAGTTGTGACACGAATCCTGTCCATGAACTTCCGTTCAATCACCACCAGAGGTCACCCTTCCATTACATTGACTCTCGCACTACTCAAACTGTTGCATGTCATCCCGGACTACATATCCCATCATCCATAGTACTGATTGCACACAGCTGTTTCACTGATTGCACAGCACTGATTGCACAGCTGTTTCACATCACTCACTCACTATTTAGCTCTCACTCTGATCCCTTCCTTGGGCCGAGTATTGTTTAGCGATTATCACTCCCCTAGCGATAGCTACATTACAGAGTCCGTTTAGTTTGTCTTATCCTTACCTTAGTCTTGCCTTGTCTGTGTTCTCGTTCCTTGATCTTCGCCTGTGTCTCTCGGATTCCTCCTCTCGTCTTGCTCTATTTTTGATTCTGTTTGCCCCTGCCTGGACCTTGCCTTGTACCTGGACTTATCCCTCTAGTCTCGCCCCTTTGATTCTGTTTGCCGATCGTTCACCTCCGCTAGCATTAGGTTTCTTCGTGTCTTGCCCGCCATATACCTGTCTGCCATTATCTGACCCATGCCTGTTTTATGACCACGTCTCTGTCTTCTCCTAATAAATAGCTTGCAAGTGGATCCGCACGTCTCACGTCTCGTCAGCCCCGTAACAAGTTGTGCTGCTTTTTGTGGAAACTGTGATACATTTTTTCAGGATTCTTTGATGAATATAAAGTTTAAAAGAACAGCTTTTATTTAAAATAGACTTTTTTACTATCTTTACTAAACACAAACTATCGAAAAGTAGTATATATTAAAATTCAAAAATGTTTTTAAAATACGATGCAATATAAATTATGACCAATGAGAACATTTTGTTAACTTTCTCAATTCACTCATCATTGGAAAAAAGCTTGGATTCTGATTTCAGCAAGTGGGCAGAGCCTCCTTACTGACTGAATCTATGACACTGCTACATATATGCCTGTTCCCCCTTTCAGTGTTAGTTTATGGGGTTGTATTGCCCAATTTATCATCAGCCTTCTCAGCTGATAAATCTGAAAGGTAACCGCATGCCTCTCCTCAACAAGCCACACAATTTGAGGTATCGTCTATGTCTGTGGCTCAAATGGTGCGGGACAAATTACACACTGAAGTTTAATACTGGGTTATGGGTTTAGAAAGAAAAAAAAAGTCTAACCTCAAGTATGAGCAATAATAATAGTGATGCTTGTCTTAGCAAGCACCACTAATAACAATAAACAGATCAAAAGTGGGATACTGTCAAACCCCACAGCACGGTAAAATCTAGATTTATATGAACCCAAGGTTTACACATCATTGTTAAATACGGGGGAAAAACATCCCTGTCAAATCTATGCTGCTGACTGCACCCAATGAAACTCACCATCATAAAAGATTACTACAAATGAGAGAGACATTTTTATCAAACTGAGACAACATATGAGAGCACAAGCGGAGAGTTTCATTTCATGCTAGAGTCAACAACTATACTGTATGCAAGCAATCTCCACTTTAATTGAATTTTACCACACTTTTGCCCATTCTACACGGTTTCGAGAATAGTTTCACTGTCAACGACACTTTCACAGCAGAGGAAAAACACCCACCTGGACCCCATTTGAGTTTCTAAACTTGATTTACATTTAAAACAGGCATTTTATGGCTTATGTTCTAGTGAGCCACGGTAAGACTCAAATATTGAAATCTCACAAAGGCCAGTGTGCATAAGGACTTATATAAGGCTTTTAGATGCAAGGTGTGTCCATAAGGCCACAGAAAATTTTCCCATAATGCAACTGGACTCCATATGTGTTGTTTTGTTGCTTATGTGCTATTCTTTGTTGTGCACAGCTGTGAGAAAGAAGGAGCAGGCTGGTGTGAACCCACTGAAAGACGGGACGTTTGCATCATTACATTTCAGCAGAGCTTTCCATTTTTTATTAGGCCATTTATCCCAGACATTGATACACGCGTGCGCACATTCCACTCCATTACTTCGAAACCATATTACACAAAATCGTGCATCACTACCGCTCAATTGGGAAAAAACACGGCCAGTTCTGAATGAAACAAACATGTGTGCGCACACCTGCCTGAGTTGAGGAAATGGATGTCGGTGACACCTGCATACGGTGGCAGGTGACACCACACATATTTTCATTCACATACCAAATGACAGGCCCAGATGGAATCTGCAAACTTTTTGGGAAGGATTTAAACAGTAAAAATGAGCCAAAAATTACCAATCAAACTCCAAAAAGAAAGAGAGCAGGGAAAAAAGATTTCCTTCCAAAGGCCTATACATATTCTGGAACAATGCCATAGCCTGAGAGCATGCGCAGTTACTTTATTAGACAAACTCATTTTTATTGATCAGAATCGCACTTTGCTTACTCTGTGCCGCTGTGCAAATCACTGAGCTGCAGTGTGTCATTCCGTTCACTCTTAATAACAGCTCTGAGTGGTGCTCGCCTGATGGTTAAGGATCAGGGCTTTTAAATGAAAGGTCACAGGTTCAATCACAAGTAGGGTGACAAAACTGCTGAGATTACTTATCTAATGGACAAATCTGTACAATTAGAGTACAACAAATTGGATTAAAAAAACATCCACTTAGTAGCAAATAAACATGCTGTTCTAATGATTATGTACTACCAGGCACAGAGAGAATCGGCACACTTTTTCTATTCTCTGCACTCATTTTGGGGGTCAATCTGCAGAATGAAACGGCGTGTGATGGAAGTACCAATGCTGAGGGAATCTATGCACAGATTTTGTGTGGGCCTGCATATTTATAGTCTGAGTAACAAAGTTCATTCTTTGCAGTGTTACTATGCAACACTATGCATTTCAAATATAACCTGCTGATCTTTTTTAAGTACGTTTTTCCTATTTTACTGTAGCTGTATAAATGAGACACCTGCTATAGTGTAGCATTACTGCAGTTACACTACCAGTAAAAAGTTTGGGATCGGGAAGTGTTTTCTAATGTTTTGGAAGGCCATGTCTTTGGCTCAACAAGGTTTATAAAAAAAATAAATAAATATATATATATATATAAAGGGGGGAGACAGAGGCAGCAGTTGTGAGTGGGGTGGCCAACCGTAGCCCTGCCCGTGTTAAATATTTAACACAGTTAAACCGGAAAAATTAATTGCCTGCATTAATGTTTAACCACGTACATTACTCAGCCGAATGCTCAAGCGCTCTTCTTGGTGAGCGTTTAAGTGTGCGGTTAAACACTAGCCTAGAGCGCCATCTGCTGTTAAAAACTAAGCTCAGAATCAATTCCAGAGAGAATCACGATGCATTCGGAAAATCGCAGAAATTATGTATCGTCGCACCCCTAATAGTTATCAGAAGCGAACAACCATGAGGTGCATTCAGATATAATGTCAAATGTCCACAGGAAGAGCACGGCTTCAGGAGCCTGCTGCGCCCTGCCCTGGACCTGCTTGATCGTTCAGACCGTCTTCCCCTCCGCAGACAGGAGAGAAGGTGCCAAATGGAAGAAACTGGTCAGTAGTATTTGCCATTCAGAGAGTTAATTTGCTATATTTATCATTCATAGTTTAGCGGGAGTTCCAAACCTGTATGGCTTACTTTTTATTGTTTTGATCTTTACATGTGGTCTGTCCAATCATATTCTCTCTTTGTGTCTCCTCCAATCAGGTTGAGGTTCAGAGTTTGCTGCTGGCGGAGGTGGTGGGCGGAGCCTCAGGGAACGCTCTCAAGTCAATCAGCAAATGCTTTAACAAGCTGTGGAAGGAGGTAAAGCTACAGGAATTCACTCTGACGTCTTGTGCACTACAGTAAAAAAGACTGAGGGGGCTAAGATTTGTAATGTTTTTGAGAGAGAGTCTCTTCTGCTCACCAATGCTGCATTGATTTGATCAAAAATACAGTAAAAACAGTAATATTATGACATTATTTCTATTTAAAATAACTGTTTTCTATTGAAGTCTATTGTAAAGTGTAATTTATTGAATTTTCAGCATCATTACTCCAGTCTTCAGTGTCACATGATCTTCAGAAATCATTCTAATATGCTGATTTGCTGCTCAAGAAACATCTCTGATTATTATCAATGTTGAAAACAGTTGCTTCATTTTTTAAATTTTATTATTTTAACTGTGATGCATTTGTTTTCAGGATTCTTTAATGAATAGAAAATTCTAAATAACAGCTTTTTTTTTTTTTTAAATAGTAGATTTATACTGTTACAAATTATTTCTGGTCACTTCTGATTCAATTTAATCCATCCTTGCTAAATAAAAGTATTTTAAAAAAGATCTTACTAACCCCAAAATTTTGAATAGTAGTGTGTGTATTTATTTATTTAATAACATAGAAAGCAAAGAAAAGACAGCTTTGCATCTCTTATACAAATACCAAGGCTCAGCATGTGTGAAACACATGTACAATCCACCAGGCCAAGGTTTAAAAAAACAGTACTAAAATTATTCAAATTAAAATCAAAAATAGCAATCGGTGTACCAGAACCTACAGCTCTCTGTCCACCAGCTTTGTTGCTGATTCCCAATGAATACTTCATGATTAAACCTATGATTTAACAACTAATTTAACATGACCATTCCTTCTTTGGCATTTCAAGGTTATTATGCGTTTCTTTCACAGGTGAAAGAACAGCAGATGTAACAACATCAACGTGGCTTTGCATCTATTTGTCTCTATTCTGAAGGAATGACTAAGCTACTGTGCTTGTCCAAATCAGCCATCTACAAACACTGAAATGTGTCAAAATAGGAATTCTAATCTTCAGAGATGAAAAACTGCTCACTTATTCTCGCATCTCTCCGTCTCTCTCTTCTATGCACACGCAAAAAAGACAAGATAACGCCCAGACAAACACAATCAAATAAAGCACAGATTTCAACGTGCCAGAATTATTAGGCTCTGCCAGTGCTGTTTACACATCCTCTATGCCAGTAGTTCTCAACTTGTGGGTCATGATCCAAAAATGTTCCAAAAATCAATGCTAAATTCAAAAAAATATAATGTAACCATCCATGCAAATATTTGAACATTAAATATAGCAAAAATATAAATTTCTCTCCAATTTTTAAAAAACACGTGGCATGTCTTTTGTTTATGACTTCACATACTACACATCCAAATAAAATCTATGGGTATTTTGATGCATAGATAAATATGTGAAAAGTGTAACCGAATCAAACTTAAACTAAACTAAATTGAATTACACTGAATGCAACCGAACCAATGCTGCATTCATTGATCAACTAAATTCAGATGAATTAATTAAATTGAACTAAACTGAACTAACTTCAATTAAATAAAAATAAACGTATTAAATCAAGTTTAAATTGATTCAAAACAAAATGAATAAAAGAACTGAACTGGATTAAACTTAAACTGAGGCAATAAAACTGATCTGAATCAAATCAAACTGAACTGATTTGAACATAACTGAACTGGGCTTGGTAGCGCATCAGGTCGTCACTTGATGTTTAGCAAAAAAATCTGGATTCTGAAGAAAATCCAGTGGAGAAGCACTGTTCTAGGTCTCGTCTTCTCACTTTCCCAATGTCTGCACCATCCAGAAGGTGGCTACAATAATATTAATGAGCAGACAATGGCTGAAATTGTGTGTGGTGCTATATAAGTCATGCGAAAGAATGTTTGCACCTATGCTTGTGTGTGTTTGACAGCAAGTTTATGTGTGATGTGAGAGGCCCTAGGAGGCTCAGACTCTCAGAGAGACAGCAGGACATCTCCTCCCTCCAGCATGGAGAGGCATAATTGAGACAGAATGGCAGGTAGCACAGAGACACACGGCTAGAAGGAAAGGCTGGATTCAGAGAGAATTTTAGATCAGCATTGCTCCCTCTCCACTCCAACAGCTGGACACCCTGCAGATACACTACATCCATGACTCACTCTCATATGGTGCTCTCAGTCTCGAGATCAACACGTCTACAAAGCAAGCAGTATGATGGGACAACAACAAAACTACATCACTCTCGTTATAGACAAAATTACTTCATTAGCTTTGTCATACGCGATTACATAAACATCATTGTTTAGAAAGTCAAATATCCAAGGGAAAAAATTCTGTCTTCCATCTTATTAACTTATCCCTTGCGAAAAAGAAGTGTGCTTAATTGCACACTTGTAGTGTACTTCAAATTATTATTAGAATATTTTATATTAGTATATTTATGACACTTTTAAAAGTGCACTTTGTAATAATGTCAAATTAAATGTTTTTCTTTCAAGTACTTTTTAAATCATTGTTTTAATAATCTTCTGGTGCTTTAAAGAAGTAAACAAATTTTGATGTTTTGACTAACATCCTAAACCACAAGTACTTGATTATAATTTTAACTGTAGTGTGTTATTAAAAATCACATTTTAAGTCAATATATTTTAAATGTACTAAATTGCAACTTCATTACTACAAATATGTAAATACATACAGTATATAATTTAACGCATGACATACAAGTTTCAATGAAAATTTTGTTTAAGTATATTTATGCTTGCCATTACATTTGGCAGTAAATTTTAACAGTATTTCAAAGACAATAAAAGTAATTATGCAATTACATATGAAGATGTGCCTAAGTGGGTCAAAAAGCACACTAATGTTCAGTGAATTGCAATTAACATGCAATTAAATATCTGAAAACATTCAGTTTCTGTAATAAGCACTCTTTTTAAAAGTATGCTAAACGTGTACTGCTTTTTTCACAAGCAATTTGTTTCCAATCATGCATTATTTTTTTTAGTTCCATACCACCTGCTGCTGTCCTCTGAGAAAAATACTTATTCAGCCTTTCATTGGCATTCAATTAATCCCTAAAACCCATTTTGCAATTATATCATTGTATAGCATGTGACTGTACAGTGTGAGCGGACTCCTTCAACAAAGGAGACTTTTGAAGATTACCTACTTGACCGCTTTCAATCCACAGTGAAGGAATGAAAAACAAAATGTATGCTTCTTAAAACTACAGACACAGAAAATGAATTTATATATACACAATACATGGTATAAACATAAATTTAAATAAATTGCAAAAAGTGGAACATACCCATTAAGACATAAAAAGATAAGAACACAAATAGAAGAAAGGAATCTGAACACTATTCTCAAACATAAAACACTTACAAGATCAAAACCAAATAATGCATCTTCCAGGGTATGAAAACTCTGCCAAACAAAACAGAAAAAAAGGCCGACATTAAAGAATAGTCTTCAATTAAGGCTACTTTCTGAAATCTGTTTCAAGAATCTCTTCAATTATTTATAGGCGAGTCCCAACTGTTTCCTTTAATTTACACATTTAAGATTCTCCTTCAAAAGAAGCAACCTGTTCACCTTTCAGCATTAGGAAAGAAACCAGATCTGAAATGATCAAGATAGAGATTGTTTGCTTAGAACGGCACTGCAAGAAAAAGTCCTAATTCAATTTGCTTTCAGGTGGAAATAAATTTAAATGGTAAAGTCAAGGCAAGCTGACAGATTGAATATTGAAAGCATTTGAAATGAGGCAAACACACACATGCAAATAGTTTCTCATCTCTAATGTCAGAAAGCATAAAGTGATATTTATCAACTATTTATTACTAAGCTCTTGCTGTTGTCTCTAGCTCGGTTTGACTCCTTTGAGACCATGAGTAGAATATGTTATCTAGCATCAAATTTCACTGCAAGAGCTTTCCCAGAAATCAAGCCGGTTCAGTCAAGCCTTCAAATACCTGCTGTGCTGCTGGGGTAATCACATCAATGAAACATCTATCTAATGTACGGTACCAAACTAAAAAAATCATGGAGAACTGCCTAGAAGAAAACTACGAATGATCTCTTTATTTCACAACCACATTCATACTGACTGAACACTTCAGCTTTAAAAGTCAATATGAAACACAATTCACAACCTATTTCATGTCCGCAATGTGACATATTTACGTGTCACTCAAGACTGTCGATGTGAAAAAAGTAGGGCGGGATTTGATTGGATAATGACAACAGTCACAGTGTGTTGAATATCAGAACAAAGTCACACCCGAATACCTCCTGAAATGCTTCTGGAACCCACTTATGAGGAGTATTTTTGACTGGGACATGGAGACTGAAGGTTTAGCTTGCTTTCAAGAACATCTCAATGCATCACAATGGCATCACTTATTTTTCAAATCTATCATCATTTGCTGTAATTGCCATCAATTTTAATACATCAGCATTAACTGGCATTGAATTAAGAAACAATTCTGATTTCATGTTGACTTCAAACTTTGACTGAATCCATTATTTGTTTAGAAGAATTGAGCTGCTAACAGTATGGACTATGAACTATTGACTGAATGTGAAGCTCAGGGTTGCACTCACACTGCAGAGGGTCTTTCAGCTTTGGGTGCAGGAGGGCTCTAGGGGTCCCACTGAACAGACTCAACCTGAAAAAGACATGGTGGTTAAAAATAGTAATACTAAGTTAAAATACTTATATAAATGTGTATAAATGTTACATTAGGGGTAACAAATATACACAGTTTGGGGTCAAAAAGATGGGTTAAGGTTAGGTTTGTCACTTTTTAAAAATAGATTTATAATTTTATTCAGCAAGGATGCATTAAATTGCATAAAAAGTCACAGTAAAGACATTTATAATGTAAAAACAAAATATATCTCATATAAATGCTGTTATTATGAACATTCTATTTATTAAAGGATCCTGAAATAAAATACATCAGTTACCACAAAAATATTAAGCAGTACAACTGCTTACAACAATGATAATAAGAAACGTCTCTAGGTTACGTATGTAACTATGGTTCCCCGAGGGAACGAGACGCTGCGTCGAGATTCGCTTTGGGAATGCCCTTGCGTGACCGCGTTCTGAAGCACGTGTCAAATCCGTCCAATGGAGCAGCGAGACATCACGAGCAGGGTGACGTAAGCACCAGAAAGCATAAAAGCGCATCCGGCCGGGCACCACCCAGCTTCGATGAAGTAGCGCCTGCAGGGATGCAGGGAGTATGGCAAAGAGACGCAGCGTCTCGTTCCCTCGGGGAACCATGGTTACATACGTAACCTAGAGACATTCCCCTTCAGGAACTCGAGCTGCGTCGAGATTTTAAATACAAAAAGTACTCCGTAAAGTACTCCGTTAACAAAAGGTACTCTGAATTCATTCAGAAGTCCACCACACTCCGATGTTGGACAGATATGTTTTAGTATGACAAAGAGAACATGAAATTACAGAGCCATTCAGTTCTTTCTTCTGCTGAATAGCGGGCCATTATAATAAGCCCATTTTATTCACTGATTACGGGTTTCAGGATTTGCTGCATAGTCAATAAGACAGTGTGCTTTGGAGTGTCATCTTTCTCACTCATGGAAACGGCCATTCTGGACTGCTCTGAGGTGACCTTTACCTGCCCTCTCCCTGAGAGATACTAGAGTCTGCATGCCCTGTGAAGAGCTGGAGGAGTCCAAAACCTGATCCCACTGCATCCTGGGAACCGTCTGCCCTGGTAGACAGAGACACCAACTCCACCACTGCCACCACAGAACTCAGACACAGGGAAGTGTGGAAGTACACCACCTACAATAAAGAGACAGACAGAGAAAATTATAAAGTTTCACTTTTTTTGACACTGTAAGCAGTGTTTGCTCATGTGAAAGTCAAAGTTGAGTCAAATTTATTTGCATGGCGCTCTTCACAATACACAGTGTAGAGTTGGGCGATGACTACCAAATTGGCATCGGACGATGTCTGCAGTGAAACATTGTGATGGACGATGACAGCGGGGGGAGGGGCGGGGTTAGGGGTGTGTCCGAAGCGTGAAACAAATAACGCGTTCTATGGAGCCACTAAAAGGTTAGCCGCTTGCTAGCGGTAGCCTGTTGCATTACAGTACATGAAAGTTCACTTGCCACATACACAGAGTAAGGAGAAATGTCTGATAGGACGATGGCGAATGATTTGCAGATCCTGAGCACCAATGACAAACATCTAATCTTGTCAAATGTGTGGTAAGTACTGCCGCTCCATAGTATAGAGTCCTTGTGATCACAGTCTCAAAAGTGAAAGTGAAAGTAAAATGAGAGCGCACAATCGAAACCAGTTTCAATAGCGGCTCCCTGATGCCCACAAATTTATATACAGCCGCCTATACTTAGCCAACGATATAATTGCGTATTAAAATATTTTTTTTATCCTCCCATCTCGTAGGCTATTTATTCCTTTTAGGGTTTCCGTAGTACACTTCATTTCCTTTCCGAACACGGAACTGAGATGCGGCGGATTCAGAAAACGTCCTCGAAAAACCCCTAACCTTACATATTAGCAATAATAATAGTGCTATTTGCTTTGGCAAACACCACTAATAAAAAAAGCAAACAAAGGAATCTGAGGTGAGAGGGTAAGTAAACAGAGAGAGAAACACAAGGTTATGGCCATGAAAAAATGTGGCGAAAAGTGAGAAATTGTGTAGGAGGAAGATTAAACCTGTAACTTAACTTTATCAGAGAAAACCCAGTGGTTTGTTGAGAAAGAACCAAAAGAGGATGCCTGGACATAATGATTTGTTTTAAAAAGTGCACACAGAGTCTTGGTCTGACATCTCTTGGAAGAATCTCGCAGAGAATGGCTAAGAGAGCGCAGGCCATCTCACGCTGTTTTCACAGAAAATAAAAATTCTCTCTCACACGCACAGATTCTCTCATAGACTGCAAGTTGAATGTGTAGCCCAAGGGAATATTAATTTCCCAGAATAACAAAGTTTTCTCACTTAAAGCTTTGAAGCCAAATGAGAGATGGAGGCACCCATTAATGTCTAGCAACCACTGAACCAGTTGAACAATTACAAGAAACGCCTACTTACACCACACCAATCAATAGCAGCAGCAGCTCTGATTATGCAGAAGGGGCTTTTAGTGGAAAAAAAATAAAACTCAATCTACACAAACATCAAAGCAAAGAGTTCTGTGAAATCAGCTGAAGAGCAGGGCACAATTAATGCTAGCACCCTGCACACGCAGCACAGCGAGTCATATTTACTTAGGTCATTTGTATGCATAATCCGAAAAAGATTTCATATTTGAAAACTATTAAGACAAGCCTGTCCTTCTCCATGTAACAGCAATTATAAGACAGGCTGCTATATTTCCATAGCCTGATTATTTATGACATTTGCCCTATTTTTGTGGCACAGGCTACTGTTTATGATATAATACGCATACGAAACGAATGTTTATGTGCATCCTATGCAATATTTGAAGAATAAAACCCATTAATATATGTAAAAATTAAAAAATACAAGAAAATTTATGTATATGAACTGCAAAAAATGTATGTATTATGTAAGTTTTTTCATATATTAACAGTCCTTATACTTTAAAAAACATTATACATGTAATATATGAATGAGTAATAATAATAATAAAAATGGAGTTGCTTGTGTTAACCAGCGCTACTACTGATAGAAACAATTATATGCATTTCAAGTGTGTTTGGCATTTATGTGAATGATCTTCAGTGAACAATTCTGCCAAAAATAATGTCATTTCCTGTAGCACCCACTGTATTTCTATTCTTGAGTCTTCAGATCATGAATCTTTCATGGAGCTTAAACTATTTTAAGCGTCGCAAACTCAAGCTCCTAAAATACTGAACTACAAAGATTTAAATGTGTCCGTTTACAAGTGATTCAACAGCATGCAGAAGTGCTCTGGCTGATTTATTGGGCTATGTGGGTCGATGGTGCTTGAATCCTAAAATCAGATCACAAGAGCTCCTGCTAAGTTTGAGTTGTGTGGGTTGAAAGGGTTTTAAACTTGAGGCTAGTTTAAATGCAGAGCAGAGGTTGTGCCATTGATTGAATTCACACTACTTACAGGCCCTAAAGAGGCATAGAATAAAGTACAGGTTCACATGGATCAGAATTCAAACAAAAGCAATGAAATAGAACCATGACAGAAGTGCTTAGAGAGTGCACTGATTCAGTTTTTCATACCACAGATTTTGAACAGCATCTGAAATGTTCAACCATTAGAGACCCAAGCATTGATGATAATTGTATAATTTCATCCTTCTCTCATCATTGAAAGTGTTTTTATTAATCTATTGGTTATGACAACATTCTATCACAACATTATGGGAATTTAGAAAAAAAACTAAAAACAAACAAACAAACAAACAAAAAAAAATCCTTTAAAGTAATAGCTCGCCCAAAAGTGAAAATTTACTCTCACTAAACCGTTGCTGGTCCCCATTAACTTTAATTGTAAAATACTATGTGTTCAGCAGAAGAAGAAAAAAATCTAACAAGTTTGGAACAACTTGACGTTGAGTGAAATTTTCATTTTTGAGTGAACTATGCCTTTAAGATTTAATTCCATCAAAATGCTGAAAAATATAAGATAACATTTTATAGCTATCACCTAGTAATAAATAGTTAGTATTATGTAATCAACTTTTCCAGTTTTGCTACAGTGGGTCTCTGAAGGTCAACCTCAGTATTTCATATAACCCCTTCTGCATCAGTGTTTTCGAGCATGAAATGGGGGTTATGTAAAATTCAAAGGAAACTTTTCAAAAATGCCTTTCACTGCTTTACCTGTCTCCTGCTCATAACCTATGACATGTTCTTGTTTTGTTTGTACTCTAAACTTCAGATGAACTGCAGTGAGCTGAATAAACATTCTTATATGAATCTGTACTCCGAGTGATTGCTCTCTAGTGGAAATAGAGGGGGGAGTTAGGGGGTGTGCCCAAAGCGTGAATCCATATTTAGAAAGGCACGGAAAACAAATAACATTTGCTAACGATTGCCTGTTACATTACAGTACTTAATTTCACTTACCACATAAACAGAGTTAGGAGAGATGACTTAGGACTATGGCGAATGATTTGCAGATTCTGAGCACCACTGACAAACATCTAATCTTGTCAAATCACAATATAACTGTTTTACTGTGTTTTTGATCAAATAAATGTGGCTTTGGTGAAAAAAACAAAAACAAAACATAAATCTTATTGACCCCAAACTTTTAAAGTATGAATAAATACATATAAACATATAAAATATTCAAAAAAATAGACAGAAAGACAGACAACACAGCAACATTTAAGCAAACATTACACCAAAAAGTTCTAAATTATACAAAATAAAGCAACAGATATGAGGGTGCCAAGACTGACACTAAAAGTGACCACTTTTCCAGGCGGTGTGAAACAATTGTCAACTACAAAATTGCTCCACTCTGTGATTAAAATATATTAAAGTTGAAAAGTTCTTTTAAATTGTAATAAATAATCACAATATAACTGTTTTACTGTGTTTTTGATCAAATAAATGTGGCTTTGGTGAAAAAAACAAAAACAAAACATAAATCTTATTGACCCCAAACTTTTAAAGTATGAATAAGTACATATAAACATATAAAATATTCAAAAAAATAGACAGAAAGAAAGACAACACAGCAACATTTAAGCAAACATTACACCAAAAAGTTCTAAATTATACAAAATAAAGCAACAGATATGAGGGTGCCAAGACTGACACTAAAAGTGACCACTTTTCCAGGCGGTGTGAAACAATTGTCAACTACAAAATTGCTCCACTCTGTGATTATGTGCTGCAGTATTTTGTTGCGTAAACTGCAAACACTCCAAAGGTGGGATGAAACGGCACTACCCAACGGACAGCAGAGTGCAAACCGGTTTTGACAATATAAACCAGGCCAATTTGTACAAAGCTGCACAAACCAGTAGGAAAGCGCAGCATGAGTTGTGAGACGCGTTTAAATTAGTCACAAAAATTCCAGAAATGGTTGAATGCTTAAAGAGCAGGTCATATGGTATTTTAAAGTGTCCTAATATTAGTGCTGTGTTCGATACGACGATGTATCGTCACAGAGATTTGACGATACGAGTATCGATACAGCTGGCCCTGAATCGATATTTTGGCACGTGTGCAGCAGAGGACCGAGCTTAATTTGAATACAAGAACAACTTTTAAAATTGAGCAGAAAAGTGCGAGGTTTCAAAAAAATTATGAATAGAGCATTATAGGTTATAACAAGGTTTAATCTGGCCGCAGAGGAACACAACTGGGTTGCCTGATATAAAGAGACGGAATGCCCGAAACAGAGCTTCCCACTTGCGCAATATGGAAATATCTGCTAAGACTTGGCAACCATGTGCACGCGCACTCTCTCGCCACTGTGGATAAACGCGCTTGCTTTCTGAAAACACCAGCTTTAGTTTTATCTTGCAGTTTAGCGATCTCCACTTCAATATTCTATTCTCAGAAAAGTGTAATTCATCAAGTGTTAATTTATGAGAGAAAGAGAGAGAGAGAGAGAGAGAGAGAGAGGGAGAGGGAGAGAGAGGGGCTGTGTATGTATGAATTACCACCTTTTTACCGTTTCTATTCATCAATGAAACCTGAATAAAAATGCTTCACAGTTAAATATTGACCAGCCCAAGTTTTCTGAAGGATCATGTGACAATGAAGACTGAAAATAAATTAGCTTTGTCGTAACAAGAATAAATTTCATTTTGAAATATACTAAAATGTAAAAAAAAAAAATGTTGTAAAACATAAAAAAGAAAGTACACCTTTAAGTATAACTTCAACTGACCACTAACTATTTCCACACAAAAAAAACAGCTTGACTAGTATCTATATACAAGAAGTTATAAGCTTGCCAGGCTACAGTTACAAAATATGTGAATCACCCTTCGAAATGGCACCAGTGGTGCTTTTCTTGGCCATGTTCAGTCATAACAAATCAGGCTTCATCTTTGCACTCTGTGGTGTTGGACATTTACACTAAGAATGAAAAGGCTTTGAAGCCAGCTGTAAATATATGATGCCTCGATGGGCCACGAGCATCCCAAACACACAGAAGGTGTAGCAAATCAATACAAACAACTCAATTAAGTTGAGAAGGATGTGCAAAAGGCGTCTGAGGGACAAGGGGCAGATGATTCAGTTTAAGGGACATCTGAACCCTGCAGGTAAACTTCGATGACCTCGCCGATCAATACTGCAGTGCTGACGGGATAACCTGGGTTAACCTCCTCTGATCACCCACCATTACCGTCTTTCGCTAACACGTGCAGAAATTTACACAGTATGGTGCCTATGGAGCCAGCAGAGAGACGAGTCGACCTAATCATTTTACAGTGGATTAAGATGATCCATGTGTTACCGAATTGATTTATTAAAATTCTGTAGCTCTGAGAGACAAGTCAAGCATACTGAGTGGAGAACGGTTCCTTTTGAAGCATTAAAAGGAAATCAGGGCTTATTAGGGTGATGCATAGAGGCCTCTTAAATGTAAAGAGGAGATGAGAATAGAATAGAACAACTCCATATTGAAAATAAGATAAGGATCAGTATGCAGAATACATATGCAAGTTTTATTTATTTTATTTTTTTGTATGGTGGTGCGAGTGAGAGGAACGTATGCATGTGCATGCCAGTATGCAGAGTGATTTGATGGAGCCAAGTCTTTTAGGTCTGTGAGCTGCTTTGTTTGACTGCTGCAGGACTCTATTTACTTTGGCAGTGTTGTTTCTGCGGCTTTGCCCTCAGGCGTGATGCCCAGGCCACGGTTTGTTTATTTTGGTGGGAATTGGAGAAGCTCTGCTCACAGCACCCAAATTAAAAACCAAGGCTTCGATTTCCCGGGGAGGACGACGATCAGATTCTTCTTGTCGTGTCGAACACACAAACAAGTCACGCAAACTCAATAACAAACAGAGAAGACGTTTGATGAGTATTTTAATGAACACTGACATGATAAGTAAAAGGCAAATACTAAACTTAGCATCAACCTTGAGACGTTGCGCAGAAGTTTAGGAAATCAGGGCTTATTAGGGTGATGCATAGAGGCCTCTTAAATGTAAAGAGGAGATGAGAATAGAATAGAACAACTCCATATTGAAAATACGATAAGGATCAGTATGCAGAATACATATGCAAGTTTTATTTATTTATTTTTTTGTATGGTGGTGCGAGTGAGAGGAACGTATGCATGTGCATGCCAGTATGCAGAGTGATTTGATGGAGCCGAGTCTTTTAGGTCTGTGAGCTGCTTTGTTTGACTGCTGCAGGACTCTATTTACTTTGGCTGTGTTGTTTCTGCGGCTTTGCCCTCAGGCGTGATGCCCAGGCCACGGTTTGTTTATTTTGGTGGGAATTGGAGAAGCTCTGCTCACAGCACCCAAATTAAAAACCAAGGCTTCGATTTCCCGGGGAGGACGACGATCAGATTCTTCTTGTCGTGTCGAACACACAAACAAGTCACGCAAACTCAATAACAAACAGAGAAGACGTTTGATGAGTATTTTAATGAACACTGACATGATAAGTAAAAGGCAAATACTAAACTTAGCATCAACCTTGAGACGTTGCGCAGAAGTTTAAAAACGTAGGCCCAAGTTTTAACTTACACCTAGATTTAATTCTTAGGTAAGCCAATCAGAAGTGGTCAGATAAAACAGAAGGAGACTTGTATATGACAGAGACACTCAAACCAATGGTTAATGGTGGCCTGTGATGACCTTTGATTTTGCCCACTGCATATAATAGGTTGGGAAACACAGAGAAAAAAATATATATATTTTTTGTTTTAATATTTTTTGCTTTATTTTTGCTTTCAAATGCTAGGAATATAAGTACATTTGATAAAAATTTACATTTTGATAGAATATTTATTGGTAATGCATCATTTACCTTCAGCCCACGGCCATCAATCAAGTTTGATTTTTGCCCCTATGTAGCAAAAAGTTTGGGCATCTCTGGTAAATGGTTACTATTGATTCCAAATATGCTTCAAAATATGTAATTCATTTCATTTTTCATCAGACAGTTATTTACTTTGAAGGTCGCAAACAACCTGCAAAACTGAAAACCCTTGATGTAGAGCCAAATTGCTAAAATAACTTAGACATCAGTAATAATTTGTTTTATAAAAAAAAATAAAGTATTCTTGAATTTACAGTTACGTTATATCTGTATTATAATTCCCAATTTTAAAAAAATTTAAAAGGAAAAATGTATTATTATATTAAAATATAATAAATATATAATAAACAGAAATAATTGTTAATAAACTTTTTTGTTCCTTTTTATTAAAAAATATAAATAATTACCCACAACTGTCCTGGGTTGCATTTCCCAAAAGCATCGTAAGCTTAAGTACATCGTAGACCCATTGAAACCAATGAAGCTACGATCAACTTAAGCTTACGATGCTTTTGGTAAACGCAGCCCTGACAGTTTTTGCATATACAATGTACTTTTACGATGTACTTGACTGCAATTGCATGAACCAGTGTCATCAAAGAAGTGCTAAATAAACATAATTTCGGTCAGTGGTTTCAAAAACTATTTCAACTGAAACCAGAAATTTCATTTTATTTATTACCTTTTTTTGTTTGTTTTTTTTTTGTCTTTTTTTTGCAATTTTGGCAAATATTTTTAGTTGCATCACTATTTAGCAATATCCTCTTGTTATCAACTCACTCGAAAACAATGGCATAACAAATGTGTAATGTTCTTACTGCAAACTATGGTTCACCTGCAAATTCTAAAGATATGATCATTACTTGCACCAGGAGCCCCTCAATCAAGCAACAGGTTACCTGCATTTTCTAAGCAATAATCGGTGGGCCATTATGCATCTTAAAATAGCACCAGTCTGCATTTCCACCAAAAGATCATGATGAAGCCCTACTTTAATGATTTGGAAAATCTGCTGACACCCTGCACTCACCACAGGATTGAAGCGAGGGCTGCGGCAAAGCTTCTGAGAATGTACACGCTCATATGCACACGCACACCAGCTCTTTCCTCTGTGAAGAAAAGGGCATTCATCTCTGTCAGCTCGCTAAATACACAAAATCTCTCAAAACATTGGCATAAGTGCTGCTGGAGTTGCAGCAATTTCCATATTTCTAGCAAACCACAAGCTACATTAAAAGAGACTCTCTAAAAGCCTACTGGGAGTGAATGACAGGGATGTAATGTCCACAGTTGTGCTGTGGATAGATCTGCTGTTTGCACTCGCTCACAGATGCGAGACCTTCGGGCTCAGAGCTCTCCTTGAGCAGAGAAGCAATTAGACCTGATAAAGTTGTTTCTTTGTAGCATTTCAAAGGGAAACATCACTGTAGAGGCCGCTATCAATCCAGCCGTCCCTTGTCTGTGTTCAAGAGCTTGAAACTAGATTGCCTCTGTCCTCACCTTCAAACAAACTATATACACAGAACAGTTAACAAAAAAGAGGTTTTACACACAAACTACTCTCAAGGATGCAAGCAAGGAACAAAATTCAACAATGTCAAAAGACTAACTAAGACCGGCAAAAGCATAAATGTACAGTTAATTGCTTTGGCATATAGAAAAATGGCCACTCACAGTACATTCTTCTAACAGTGTTAAAAATGTTGTTAGTATAATCACTCTGTCCAAGAGATTCAAGAAGCACTTCCTTTGACACTTGCATAACTTAAAGCATAACTTTCTGATATGAACATATATTTCGTAAAATTCCGTACAAAACTAATTCTGATTAAGTATGATACAATATTAATACTAAATGTTTCAATAATTGTTGATCGGTCCATTTCACCAATGTTTTTGATTCCTTTCAAGCAAAATAATCTTATTTTAAAATTAATCACAGTTCATTTATCGTAATGCAAGTTAAAGTCATAATGAAATGGCATACAAAAGTAGCAACAGATATTTTCTTGTGAGGATTATCAAAAAAGAAGAAGAAAAATGTAGGGTGTGGACATGATTCTATCCATTGGTTCTTGATTGGCTGGAGGTCCGAATGTGAGTTTGCAGTTCACAATAAGATCAATAACATCCATTTAGAAAGTAGATGAATTTTCATTGAATGCCATCTTTAATAGGGAAATCAACACTACTTTAGTAACGCCATATCAACACAATAAAACTCCTCCCATCATAATCAACAAAGCTGTCAGTGTGACTTCAGAAGCTGTTGATTTTTCTGAACAATGTATTTTTGTCATGCCACTAGCTTTAAGTGTTGATTAGGTGTTACGCACACTCTTTTGCATTTATGTTCTGTCACCACTGAATCCCACCAAACTTGCAGAATCCATCACCAGTCCTCGTTTTGGTACCTCATAAATTACGAACTAAGCATGATTTACACATCATATTCAGACAAGCAAGATGCACAGTCTGGCTAGTCAAAGCACACAAATCATTTTCATCTTCTTAGTCAGTCATCAAAGTACAGACTACAGAGAGGACAGGAAGTAATAGTGAAGGAGAACACAAAGCATTACATGCATCAACTGCTAGTGGTTCTTAAATCCTTTTTGACCTCAAGGCCTACTAGTGTCTACAACAGTATTTGGCTCCATGACTTTCCCAGTCATTCATGATTCATTGGATTCAAAGCTTTTTAAAAATGCTTTTTACTCACAATTTCTACCTCATAACTTATTTTAGAGCTTAGCATAACTAGAAAAATGTTCACTATTGTTCAAAGTTAAAAAAAACAAAAAAACATTTTAATACTTGTATTCAGCATGGATGCATTAAATTGATCAAAAGTAACAGTGACAGTAAAGACATCTATAATGTCACAAAAGACACCAGTTTCAAATAAATTCTGTTATTTTGAACTTTCTATTTGTCAAAGAATCCTACAAAAAAAATAAGCAGTTTCCACAAAAATATTAAGCAGCACAACTGTTCTCAACTTTGATAATAATAATAAATGCACCAAATCAGCATGTCAGAATGATTTCTGAAGGATCATGTGACACTGAAGACTGCAGTATTGGCTGCTGGAAATTCAACTTTGCGATCACAGGAATTAAATATTGCCACCATGAAAGTACCTTAAAGGTGTTCTAAATATCCTAAATGGTGAAATAATGACAAAATGTTCATTTTAGATGAACTAGGCTAATCCTTATTATATCTCAAAGATGTGATCAAACACAAGCATAACAGTTCTACCAGTTTGAAGTACAACTGACTGATGAACCGAGAACTCTCTATCCTCCTGATGACATTTTAGTGCAAAACACAACTGCTCTTCCTTCGCACTCATTCACCTCAGTCGATATCTGTCAACGCCCTGTATATTCCTGTGAAACTACTGTAAAACACGCAAGATGTAAGTGAAGTACGGCTGCTAAAACGAGTCATTACCATGTAGAGCTGTGAGCTCATTCAACAGTCAGTCATATAATTCCATTAAATCCATGATGTCACACTTCTAAAGACTCTTTCTCTGCATGGTGCTCTCATCTATAAAAAAAAACTACATAAAAGCAGTTCTTGGAATTAAAAGAGAGAACAATGTACCAACAAAGACACAAGCTGCTCTTAAGACTTTGAGCAGACAGAGAAGTGTCTAAGACGTTAGAATGAGAACGAGTACAGCAGATGAAGCCATGGGGAGTGCTGATTGCAGAATTATTTTCACACCACACACGAAACCATTCTCTTCGCCCTCTGTTCTCTCTCTTCATCACATTCATAGTCTTAAAAGACATCTTTTTCTTCGCCGCCTCTCATTTGATGAATACCTGCACTCCTCGTCGCTCTGTTCCTCTGCTCAAATTCCTTCTTTTTCAATGGGAATTGAGAATGGCGAGAACAACAGATACAGATACGCGGAATTTGTTTTGGTGACAGAAGCTTCCATAGCACAAACAGATTGACAGTGACAAGACAAGACACAGATAATAAGAATAAAAATAGGATAAGTAAATAGGAAATAACAATACACAAAAAAAATATATATATTAAAAATGCACAATATACAAAATAAGACAATAGATTGTATTTGTGTGTACAGGTGTGTTATGTACAAACGCAAGGAAATGTAAAAAGAGGTATGTGTGTTCAATAAATAAATGTATAAGTAGTGTTGTGCATTACACGTTTATTGCCAAGTTAACTGTGTTGATGAGATGGATTGCCTGAGGGAAGAAACTGTTCTTATGCCTGGCCGTTCTGCTGCTCTGTAGCGCCGACCAAATGGCAACAGTTAAAAGAGGAAATGGCCTGGGCATGATGGGTCCAGAATGAGTTTACCAGCCCTTTTACTCACTCTGGATGAACACAGTTGTTGGAGAGTGGGGAGGGTTGTACCAGTGATTCACTCAGCAGTCCGGACTATACACTGCAATGTTCTAAGATCTGATTTGGTAGCTGAGCTGAACCAGACAGTTATAGAAGTGTAGAGGATGGATTCAGTGACTGCGGAGTAGAACTGTATCGGCAGCTCCTGTAGCAGGTTGAACTTCTCAGCTGGTAAAGGAAGTACAGCCTCTGCTGGGCCTTCTTGACAATGGAGTCTATGTGGAACACCCACTTCAGGTCCTGAGGCGGTGGTGCCCAGGAACTTGAATGACTCCTCTGTTGTTACAGTGCTGTCCATGATGGTGAGTGGGGGGAGTGCAGGGGGGTTTCTCCTGTTGTTATAACTGCACCAGACAGACAGCTCTTTAACCTCCTTTCTGTAAGCAGACATGTCTACGTCCTGGATGAGGCAGATAAGTGTGGTGTCACCTGCGAACTTTCGGAGCTTGACAGAGGGGTCTTTAGAGGTGCTGTCGTTGATAGTGTTGGGCGATTGACACACATCTTTCTCACAGACCTGAAGTGCAGGAGGGGGAGAGGGGGGCTGCTGGAGGTGTTATTAGATCCATGGAGAGAAGGTCAGAATGGGTGTGAGGTATGAGACACTGTTTTTCAAACCTGCAATAAAACTAATTCAAATCGTCGGCCAGTTGTTGATTCTCCACAATGCTGGGGGATGGTATGGTGTCTTGCAGTTGGTGATGTCTTTCAGTCCTTTCCACACTGATGCAGGGTCATTGGTAGAAAACTGGTCTGCTTATACAAGACTCTGTCCCCATTCCTGTAGGCATCTTCTTTGGCCTGACAGAGCTGTCTGAGCTTTGCAGTGAACCACCATTTGTCATTGTTGTAAGTTAAATGAGTCCTGGTAGGGATGTACATATCCTCACAGAAACTGATGTATGATGTTACAGAATTCGTGAGCTCGTCCAGATTGGTGGCAGCAGCTTCAAAAACAGTGCAGTCGAAGCAGGCATGTAAATTAGTCCACCTTTTAACAGTCCTTATTACAGGTTTAGCTGATTTCAGTTTCTGCCTGTAGGTCGGTATAAGATTAACCAAACAGTGACCAGAGAGCCCCAAAGCTGCCCGTGGGACAGAGTGATGTGCATCCTTAATTGTGGTGTAACAGTGGTCCAGTATATTACTGACTCTGGTAGGACATGTAACGTGCTGTCTCGATTTTGGCAGTTCACGGGAGAGATTTGCTTTATTAAAGTCCCTAAGAATGAGTCCGGGTGTTGTTGCTCTGTTTCTGCGATCTGATCAGCCAGCTGTTGTAGCACCGTGCTCACGTGCACTTGTGGTGGAATGTAAACACTTACGAGAATGAACGAGGAAAACTCACGTGGCGAGTAGAATGGCTTACAGTTGATTCTAGATTGGGACAGCACATCTTCTTCAATGCTGTTACATCTGTTCACCACCTTTCATTGATGTAGAAGCATGTCCCACCGTCACACGATTTCCCCGTTGATTTGTGTCACGATTCGCTCTCAACAGCTGGAAGTCCGGCAGATGTAACGTGCCGTCGGAATGGCTTCATTCAGCCTGGTTTCCGAAAAAACACAGAACAGCAGGGTATGAAAAGTCAGT
Organism: Sinocyclocheilus grahami; assembly: GCF_001515645.1. Lineage (NCBI taxonomy): Eukaryota > Metazoa > Chordata > Actinopteri > Cypriniformes > Cyprinidae > Sinocyclocheilus > Sinocyclocheilus grahami. The sequence goes on from NW_015505195.1 coordinate 4,670,403, forward strand.
ATTTATTCGGGAGAGCAGAAGAATTTTGTCCGTTTTGTTGGGTAGAGAGCGGAGTTTCGCCAGATGGATGCTAGGCAGTGCTGTTCTAAAACCGCACCGTCTCGCTTCCCATGCTTGCGCATCTTAAAATGCTTGAACAGGACTGCTGCTCCGCCAACTAAAAAACACCACTGACTGACCATTGCAAACTCCTATAAAAACACACTTCTTCAGCGAGTGTCCATTATAAAACACTTGCCAGACATGCGACTGGTAGAAAACTGGTCTGCTTATACAAGACTCTGTCCCCATTCCTGTAGGCATCTTCTTTGGCCTGACAGAGCTGTCTGAGCTTTGCAGTGAACCACCATTTGTCATTGTTGTAAGTTAAATGAGTCCTGGTATGGATGTACATATCCTCACAGAAACTGATGTATGATGTTACAGAATTCGTGAGCTCGTCCAGATTGGTGGCAGCAGCTTCAAAAACAGTGCAGTCGAAGCAGGCATGTAAATTAGTCCACCTTTTAACAGTCCTTATTACAGGTTTAGCTGATTTCAGTTTCTGCCTGTAGGTCGGTATAAGATTAACCAAACAGTGACCAGAGAGCCCCAAAGCTGCCCGTGGGACAGAGTGATGTGCATCCTTAATTGTGGTGTAACAGTGGTCCAGTATATTACTGACTCTGGTAGGACATGTAACGTGCTGTCTCGATTTTGGCAGTTCACGGGAGAGATTTGCTTTATTAAAGTCCCTAAGAATGAGTCCGGGTGTTGTTGCTCTGTTTCTGCGATCTGATCAGCCAGCTGTTGTAGCACCGTGCTCACGTGCACTTGTGGTGGAATGTAAACACTTACGAGAATGAACGAGGAAAACTCACGTGGCGAGTAGAATGGCTTACAGTTGATTCTAGATTGGGACAGCACATCTTCTTCAATGCTGTTACATCTGTTCACCACCTTTCATTGATGTAGAAGCATGTCCCACCGTCACACGATTTCCCCGTTGATTTGTGTCACGATTCGCTCTCAACAGCTGGAAGTCCGGCAGATGTAACGTGCCGTCGGAATGGCTTCATTCAGCCTGGTTTCCGAAAAAACACAGAACAGCAGGGTATGAAAAGTCCGTATTTATTCGGGAGAGCAGAAGAATTTTGTCCGTTTTGTTGGGTAGAGAGCGGAGTTTCGCCAGATGGATGCTAGGCAGTGCTGTTCTAAAACCGCACCGTATCGCTTCCCATGCTTGCGCATCTTAAAATGCTTGAACAGGACTGCTGCTCCGCCAACTAAAAAACACCACTGACTGACCATTGCAAACTCCTATAAAAACACACTTCTTCAGCGAGTGTCCATTATAAAACACTTGCCAGACATGCGACCATACTTAATTGTGCTTGTGCAAACTCACATGTCTAATAGTGTACGATTGTCGTATGTCACTGTAATCGTCTTTACCTCCATTACAATCATCATCCATCTAAACTTTACTGGTGAGATACTGGTTAGCTTTATTCAGCGCAAACAGATTAGTCCTGACTTCATATTTCTTTTTAATATAGGTATGTTTGTTCCCACCAATCGCTGCACAAGTTAAGTTTACGTATGATGACGAAAGCACGTTATTGCTAGCCCTCCCTGAACTCTTAAAGATTGCACTGCAGTGCCTGCAGTTCGGGGAAAAAAAATCTTTGTAAGGAAGTCTATGAGAAAAGTCAGAGTGATTCTCAGTGAGTGAAATCGCCCAAAAAGGGTCAGTACTCTACAGAACGTGACTTGACGATGATTGGACTATATATCCAGAGGCAGAACAAACAGTCTAGAACAGTGACACAGCTGTGGTTGAATGTGATAGAAAAAAAAAATCCGCCCCTTTCGCACTGTCGTCATATCGCCATAATGAAGAAACCATAGCGCATCCAAATTTGGCCTTTAACTTTGTTTAAATGTTGTTTAGGTGTTTTAGTGACTTAGTCTACAGGCATTTACTCAAAGCTAACAAAAAGTTTAGAATAATACAAAAAAGGATATTAAAAATAGCAAAAGAAAAAACAATGAAAAAGAAAAATAGTAAAATATTTATGCAGCATGTTTCTGACATGCCCTAACCCTAACCCTAACCCATTACTCCACAAAAGTAATTAGAACAGGATCTTATTCCAGTAATGAGAGTTAGTTATTTATTTACTGTATTTCAGTAATGAGAATTTGAGGATAAAATGTGCTTAACTGTCCTGACAATAAACAAGGCTAAAAATCTTAAATGGCGAAAAATAATTTTATGCTGAATTCAACTTTTAAAAAATTTATAATAAATAAGAATAAATAAATACAAATAATAATAACTGTATGCACAAAGTAATAAGCATGCAATGTTTTTCATATTCCAGTAATGAGAATTACATTATTGAACTATTTATTCATTCAGTTATTTAATTACTGCATTTCAGTAATAAGAATTTAGGGGTAAAATGTGTTTAATTGTCCTGAAAATGATATCACAAAGCACAAAATCCTGATGTGTTTCCTAATAACAGGTTTAATTTTGTTCTTGCAAAATATAATTTTTTCCCTTTGAATTAGGGATAAAATATGACCAGAACATTTCTTTGTGATATTTACCCATAAATCTATGGCTCTATAGTTTGCCAAGCTGCCCAATGACACTGCCGTTTTACAGCCAGTGAGGAGAGACAGTTTAACATTACTCAAGGGGAGACAATGGAAAAAGCCTGACTCTTCTGAACCACAGCCCAATAACACTTCCACTTAACTGTGTGACAGCACTGCCCTCTACAGGCTGAAGAGCTTTATGGCACCCATCATGAATAACCATGTTCCCCAGACACAACCTGTGGTTTTTAGGGATTTAAAGAGGTTGGACCTTACAAATAGAGGCCTGGTGTGACACTCCAACATCCTTAGCAAGAGAAAACATCTGATTAGGTGCACAACAAAAATGGGACTTTAGGGCTCCTTTAAGAAACTAAGCATCATTTCATACCGTATTGCTGATAGTGATTCGCAATTGAAAATTCACAGTAACTTAATCCAACAATCGGCTACCTTTTCACCTAAATCAACACAGGCTTCAAATCTTTGTCCCTCAAATTGAAGGTCGCTGATCAAATTAAATCCTTAGATTCCTACATCTCCACACAAAACATCGGTTTTGTCATAACACCCATCTATTAGAGTCGGGCCAGAGGGAGAGTCCCGCTTTAATTCTATCTTCATTCCTCTATAATCACTCGGCCTGTTTTTGAGTTTTTCTCTGAGGCGTATATTAAAACAGATCCATCATGTCTGACAGACCTTATGTGATCTCACGATCTTTCTTCTGTGCTGCTGCTGCTACTGGGGTTTCACAGAAGAGCAGACATTTTATTCGGCTTCAACACTGACAATGGTGGAAATTAGCACATCACAGTTCCATAAACAAGAACCTCTCACTCGGTGTTAGATGGCAGAAAATGAATTAGCTAGGCTAATTAGTGAATAACACTGGGGACAAGCAAGATCAAAAATTAACTCTTCTCAAGCACAGAATGCAAGTAACATCTGGCTTTGGGAAGTAAATAATCAAGTAACTCACTTGTGGTAGGTGTCTTTATGAGGACTACAAGATAATAAATGGTTCAAGCCTAATTATAAGAATTCTGTCCCTTGCTAATGCAAGAGATTCAAAACAAAAGATATACAAATAGTCTAATGAATTTGGTTGCAATTGGTTACAACATTAGCACCTTTTTTTCCTCCCCAGAACTCCATTCGGCAACACATACACTCGTTCAAAGGTTTAGGGTTGGTAAGATTTTTTTCCCCTATGCTCACCAAGGCTAAATTTATTTGATCAAAAATACAGTAAAAACAGTAACACTGTAAAATATTATTACAATTTAAAATATTTGAATTTTCAGCAGCCATTACTCCAGTCTTCAGTGTCACTTCAGAAATCATTCTAATATGCCGATTTTGTGCTCAAGATACATTTCTTATTATTATTATCAATGTTTAAAACAGTTAAACTATATTTTTAAGAGACCTTTCAGGATTCTTTGATGAATAGAAAGTTGTTTCATAATGAATGAACTTTACACAGTTATTGAATAAAATGTTATGAAAGTCATGAAAAATCATAGACATCTCTATAGTGAATAAATTTTTTAGTTATGCTCTAAATATTGCATTTAATATTTTATATTGTGCATAAAACTGTTGTGCAGAGCAAATCTTTCTTTCTAACCACAGAAATGTTTGATTTGTTAGCTAATTCTCTTGAGCCAGGTCATTTCAAGGAACCAATCACAAAATGTTTGTGAACCAGTTCACAAAACGAATTCATTACCAAATCAGTTAGAATCAAAATGATTTTTAAAAAGCTTCACAAAGTAATCACAAATTACTGGGAAAAAATCTTTACAATTCATGCATCAAACAGTGTTGGGACCCTGAATTTAACCCCTTTAATAAACCTAATGCAAAATACAGTTTCATGGTGTGTAAATTCTCTTAATTTGCTTGCCACGGGCAGCTGTGGCAAAAACAGGGCATTGCGATCATGAACCGACAATTAGATAGCAAAACAAAATCCAAATGGATGACAGGAAGGTAAGAGGGAGACAATTTTCAATACAATATGCAGAGCCACACAGCTGTTGGGGGAGAACATGTAATAAAACACAAAGGCACAGCGAGTAGCTGGAAATGGAGCGTTCTGCAGACATTAACCAAAGTCTGTGACTCAGAGTGGACATTTTCAAGAATTTTTATTTCTATTTGGTGGATCTAAGAGCCCATAATAGGAGATTTAAGTGAATTACTGTGGTGCCAGGCATGCAGATCAAAGTGTGTGTGTGTGTGTGTGTGTGTGTGTGTGTGTGTGTGTGTGTGTGTGTGTGTGTGCAGTCTTCTGGATAGCAATACAGTAAATTCACAGCCTCAGATGGGCCTTTATTGTGCTTGCTGAGTAAGGCCAGAACATGTCTATCATCTCCAATAAACTCTGCTGGGCTCAGTTTGTGCTGTGTGCTGCCAGCACTGATACTTCAAACCTGAGAGTTTCAGCACAACTTATAAGTTGAGCTGTAACAAAGATAAAAATTTTTTAAAAAGAGTCTGTCCTTAAGGTGTGCCCCCAGGGTCAGGGTGACTGCTATCATTATAGCAGAAAATGACAAATAGATTTTTTAAATGGCATAATGGAAAGAATGAGTTTATTTGTAGTGCACCCAAAAATAACCACTGAAATAAGGCTGAATTAAACAGATTTTATTCAGTGGTGAGTAGGGATGTAACAATTAACCACGAGCCGGTCGAAAATCTATTCAAATATGTGACGATACAAATCGGTCGAGATGCCAAACAAATCGCGATACAATTGGAGTAGGAGTTTATATGAATGTATCTCTGAGGGGAACTGACTATCTTTAGAAAAGTTTACGTGGTATTTTCTTTTCATCTTGCCTCTGAACAGTGTATATTAAAGTAGTTTTCATAAGCACAGCTCTCCTTTGTTTACAGCGGTAACCAAGGAAACACTGTCATTGCTGTTCATAAGCGCCACCTGCTGGCAGAGAGTGAATCTGCGTCTCACTCAAGCCCGTCTGCCGTTTCGTTCAGATATGTTTTATGTAGTATAGTTTCACAAAACTAAAGTCAGACCATTCTGTTTTTGCTTCACATTTCGAAATGATAGTCTAATTTAGATTAAAAACTACTCATGCTGCATGTAGCCTATGCTGCATCTTTGTTTGGATCATGATTAAAATCCAGTGGTTGCCTCTAATTTTAAATGGGAAGAGCACAGACAAAGCCTTAGTTTGTTCATATTAAGAGATTTCTTTTATTTGCGTAACTTATTGTTTGATTTGGGGTTTGTTTTAAAATTTCAATTTAGTTTTGTTATATTTCAATTTCACAAAGAAACGTGCAGCAATAGCCTAATAAAACAACAACTTTTCATTTACTGTATAATGTCTTCGATCTCATTTTGTTAAAAAAAATCGTGAGTAAATCGAATCGTGAAATCAAAATCGTGAGTTGAGTGAATCGTTACATCCCTAGTGGTGAGGATTTTTTTGATGACTCTTTCTGCAGGTTACATCGATAAACTAGTAGGTGGCGACAAGTAACTGTCATCCGTGAGTGAGTCATTCCCTCAAAGTCTTTCTTCAAAAACACCGACTTATTCAGGAACTAACAAACAGGGTTATTATCATTAACTAAAACTAAAACCATAAAAAATAAACATTTTCATTCCTCGAAACAAAATAAACATAAAAATACAATATTTTAAAAACTTATTTCAGCTAGTTCCCAAGGCAACATTTCTTTGAAGTACTGAAATAACTCAAACTAAAACTTAATGAAAACTACATACCTTAAATAAATATGTAAATAAATAAATGACAAAACACAACAAAATTACTAAACTTTAAATGATAACAGAAAATATAAAAATAAAATCTAATTCAAAATAATAACAAAAATATAATAGTATATCAATAATACTAAAATAACATTGCTACAAGTCTGTTTCGATGAATCACTGAATCGCTTACTAGACTGATTTCATTGGTGGAGACAAAACAGGTTGGCAAAAAATTTCTTGACTGAAAAAAGTTGTAAAATTTTGAAGATTGTGCTTAAATATATCTGAAATGTAAAGCAATCTAGTTGGCTAATACGAGCATTTACTGAAATTGCAAGAATTACTTGTTTATATATTCATATATTTTATTTTTCTAATATATATTATATCTATTTTTGTTTGTTAAATTTTTTAACACATTTTTGTTGAGCCCTGGATGTGTTAAACTTACAGTACTGACCCCTGTTTCCATAAACACTCCATCTAGACAACAAGACTGACACTGGACAAAAGCTGAACAGGGCCTAAGTTGTCACTTTAAAGAGGTCACCTCTCTGCATGGAATAGGGCATGAAGATAAGACGACTTCTGAATGGACAGCACCCTTAGTCAAGCATGAAAAGGTGTTGCACCATGAAATAACACTAAATATCATCAGTCAGTGAGAAATGTGTCACCCTACATATATTTAATTTTCTAATATATATTATATCTATTTTTGTTTGTTAAATTTTTTAACACATTTTTGTTGAGCCCTGGATGTGTTAAACTTACAGTACTGACCCCTGTTTCCATAAACACTCCATCTAGACAACAAGACTGACACTGGACAAAGCTGAACAGGGCCTAAGTTGTCACTTTAAAGAGGTCACCTCTCTGCATGGAATAGGGCATGAAGATAAGACGACTTCTGAATGGACAGCACCCTTAGTCAAGCATGAAAAGGTGTTGCACCATGAAATAACACTAAATATCATCAGTCAGTGAGAAATGTGTCACCCTACCTCATTGAAGAGCACTCGACTGCTCTGACCCTGCATGCCACTGACAGAGTGTGAGCCGCTCTTCCATGTGCGCCCGAAGAAGAGCTGGTGACCCGAGTCAAAGAGGGTCACACGCAGCTGATACTGGAGTGATGGCGGTGACTCTGACTGTTGTCATGCCAACCACAGGAAGAAAAGGAGAAAAAAGGAAAATAAAAAATGTTAATCTCTGTAGTTGTGGGCATCTTATGAGTAGTTGACCAAATTTCAAGCAGTGACAGTGTGCTGCAGTGTGACACGGTATAATTCATCTAAAACATTTAACAATACAATTTTTATGACCTTTTTAAATACTGTATTACACCCACTGCTCCGGGTGTGTGTTCACGTTTTGAGTGTGTGTGTGCACTTTGGATGGGATAAATGCAGTGCACTAATTCCATAAAGATATTTTTTATGAATAATGAATAATTCTGTGTGCATCTATATATTATTTATTTATTACTAATAAATATTTATTTTATAGTCTAGAATTCATTATATATACTGATTATATATAACTTTAGTAACATAAATATATAACTTTATGTAACATAAATATAAGACATTATTTATTGATAATTCATATATTGATAATTAATACATATTAGTGTGTGTATATGTTATTTATGACTAATAAATATTTAATAGTTTAAAATTTCATTATATATACTGATTATATAATATTAATATAATATATATTATTTGTTGTTAATATAATTATGTGTGTGATATTTATTACTAAGAAATATTGATTTTATATTCTAGAATTTCGGTAACACTTTACAATAAGGTTCATTAGTTAACTACATTAGTTAACATGAACTAATAATGAACTGCACTTATACAGCATTGATTAATCTTTGTTAATGTTAATTTCAACATTTACTAATACATTATTAAAATCTTGTTAACATTAGTTAATGCACTGTGAACTAACATGAACATCTGTATTTTTATTAACTAACATTAGCGTAGATTAGTAAATACAGTAACAAATGTATTGCTCATGGTTAGTTCATGTTAGTTCATATATTAACTAATGAACCTTATTGTAAAGTGTTACCAGAATTTCATTATAAAAGCTATTATATTTATATTATATTGTGTTGGATGGATGGATGGATGAATAGATAGATAGACAAATCAATTAATACTTATCACATATTTCATGATATATTTTTAGCAACGGCAAATTGACATAAAACTTAAATTAATATTAATCCTTAACTTCATCCATGTTTTCTTTCCTGTAAAACTGGAAATATGAAATATGAAAATACCTGAAATAAGTTTTGATGGGCTTAAGGATACACTTGATGGTTAAAATGTGAAAATGTGAGAAATTATGACTAGTGACATGATCTAACAATACATTTAGATTTGTACATAACATGAATCTGAATTAAACATCCACCTGTTTTATGTGAAGTCCATCGATCTGTTTGAAGACCAGCTGCAGACCTTGAGAAGCTCCTGGAGCTTGTCTGGCTGTTTGACTGTGAGGCGGGATCACGCGGTTTCTCTCGAAAGTGTTTTTCCAGTCTGACATGTGCGAGCTTTCTTCACTGACGTTACTATCAATCTAAGTTAACGTACCAGGGAACGTCTTTAAAGCGGTCGGTCAGTTGAGCGTTAATGTTCCCTGGCAAACATCCCTGGAAACGTCTAAAAGCTTCCCAGGTTGTTAAATCATTCCCACAGAGGCGAAGTGAAGCGCTTGTTACTTAATTCAAATCAAATGCGGAATATTGACCAAATGCGACGCTAAATCACGCAGAGACTATTTTTGTAGGCTGCTCATTCATTTCAGTCTCTGCGGTCAACAGCAGTTTGACTCGTTCTCTTTCTTTTCTCCTACTAACGGTTCCGTCGCTTGTAAGTTAACTAGGCTAATTTGACAGAATAACTAGTTCTGACATTTTTGACACGCTCTACGCACTGTTATTTTCATAATCATAATACACGTAATGAAAATGCGGGTTTAGCTAGTTGTCAGGAAGGGATTATCTCTGTAGTGGTTGCCATAGCGTCTGTCAGCCGTTGCCAGGGTGAATTAAAGAGAGTTTTGGCGCTTTCCTGCTGGAGAAAAGTGCAGTGCTGCTTTATACCGCCACCGTGTGGCTCGGTGGTGAATCTAAGCTCTGACTCGCACTGCTTAATCAGTTTTTGTTAAGTCTATGGTTTTTTTTTACCAAGGAGAATTCTGAAGCCGTAGTGATTTAAAAATAAGATTAAGAAAGTTGCTAAAACAACAAAGGTTAACCGATTCGCACGTAGTATGCAAAAGTTGTAGTCCTTGTGCATTCACATTTGACAGTGTGCAATTTGTGTTGTGGAAAAATGTGAAAGTCTATCGAAGTACTGTTAACCACATCATATTTAACACCCAAGCGAAATATGCCTGAGGAAACCAAAATGCTGATTCTCGGGGTTTTTGGAACACAAAATGAACCACTCTATTACATTCTCATTTTTAAAAGCATATATTACTATTATGCTTTTTATTTTTGATTGTATTTTTGGTTTTATTGTTCATTACATAACCGTGTTGTTTTCATTTTCCTCCACGAGGTGGCGACGCGCGTCGTGTCGTTGTTTTGAACGCTCGTGCAGACACAGGGCGAAAGAGAAACTTCAGCATTTGCGGAAAACTAAATATGCACAAAATAACCAAACCCAAGCTGTTTAAGATCAGAAGTGCCAACCAGGCCAAAAAATACGGAATTGCAGCTGTTACCCTGAAGGAGCTGATTAAAAAAGCATGCCATTTACTAAAGGTATAATGTGTTTTTTTATTATTATGGAGAGAGTTACTTTAATCTACAAAGCTCTTGGATGCAGCTGCTGTCAGACATTCATAATTCACATTTTATCCACAGGTATCCAGCTGCGGAGGCCAGGTCTGCTTATACGAGGACGGGACAGTAGTTACCGAAGAGTATTTTCAAAATCTTCCCCATAACACGGAACTTGTTCTTCTGCCTGAGGGACAGAGCTGGAATGGACGTGAGTGAATTCATTGACTGACAGTTAGCCTGAAACTGGAAAGCACTGCCTGAATATAATAAACAATAATATTGTGATCAGTTATAAACAATGGAACGAATCCGATTGCTTTGGCTTTTCATTTTCTACAGTTGTGCATGAAATAAGCCAAGTCCTGGGTTTGGACAGAGACGCAGACCTTCTGATCAGTGCAGCGAAGGATCTTCTGGCAGATGAACGTTCTCCCAAACGGCGCAGAATACTGGGAGACCTTCTGAGGAACCTGAGGGACAATTCAGAGGTGGAGAGCAGAGAAGATGATAAGGACTGGTTTCAAGGTAATGAGGGGAAAGAACATAATATGCAGGCATTTACTGTATGTATGCTGTAACTGATTCTTCTGAGGCAACATTAAAGGGGTGCTATTATGCTTTTTCACTTTCTCAACTTTAGTAAGTCTGTAATGTTGCTGTTTGAGCATAAAAAAGATCTGCAAAGTTACAAAGCTCAAAGTCCAATTCAAAAGGAGATATTTTATTTAACAGAAATCACTTTTCAAAAACTACAACGAAGGACTCGTTTGGACTACAACGCATATTTTCCGGGATTTGTGATATCACAAAGATCGACGAATAAGACGAGACCTGGTTGAGCTGCACTAGAGAAGGCAACGAGTGTTATCACTATGTCGGAGAAACGCTAGCTTTCCCAAGGCAGACGAACTTAGAGTGGTTACAATCATCCGGGTTTAAATCGTGCTCAGATTGATTTGATTTTGATGCAATATTTACAGTGAAGCTCGCAGGCGGTTATGGTAAGGGGCATGACATTTCCCGACCAGACGCCGAGTGCTGCCAATCACAACACACACTGGCCCAGCTGACCAATCACAGCACATTTCGTATTTCAGAAGACGGGCCTTCATTTGATACAGGAACTGTTCGAGCCGTTCACGCCAGACTGAGGAGAGAGGTGTTGTAATAATGTAAAATATGTGAAAAAGAATGTGTTTTTCGAACAACCTAGTATGAGAGCCTGTTCTAGTACACCCCCAAAACAAAATCAAGACTTCGTAAAAGAGCATAATAGGACCCCTTTAATACATATACATATTTTCAAAAATGTTTTCATACATACTTTAAGATGTGTTGTTGTTTTAAGCATGAATGCTATGATTGGTATGTTTTTGGGGTACTCGATTTGACCCAAACCTAACCCGACCTATTTCACATTTCTTATCATATAAAAATGTAATCTTAAAAAAAAAAGAAAAGATACTGTAATTTTTATAGATTAACATTATTAGGCTGTATTATTGGCTATTGTATTATTAAATATTATAACTCACAAAGAACATGTCACCTAGAATTGTAGGTGTTTCACACGGTTAATAATTATCAAAATTGGTTTCATTTTAAAAATATAAATCTATCATTTATTTGCATATATATGTACAAATAAATTAGATATGTTATAACATAATACAAATATTAAAATATGACCGTATACAGTATTTCAGATATAAGTGTTGCATATGTGCACGTTTTCTCACATTTCTCATGTCTGTATGTCAGGTATTGATGCCCGGTTTAAAACCAAGTCTGCTTACATGAAGTATAACTGTGAGAGCAGAATCCGAGGATATTTGAAAGAGGTGTGAGCACTCAGTTCTGCTTTAGATGTTAGTTTTTGAATTATTGAAGATATTTATTACATTTAGTGGAGTTCATGCAGCACAGGAGACCTGTCGTTATTCTGAAGGAGATATATTGTTCACTGTCTGTAGGCTGATGGATATACGCGGTCTATTCCAAATGCCAAGACAAAAAGTGAATATAAAAAGGTGGTGGAGATCCTGGCAGAGAAACTGAAAGCTGCCCGGTATAATGGCACCTATTTTGACAGATCGGAACGGGACGTCCACAGGCTCTGCACTGAAGAGGGCTGGTTCACCTGCCAGGTGCTGTCATTTAGTCATTTCTAATGAGTCTCATTAATTCAGTCTATTGTCATTTTTCTTTGAAGGAAAACATCTCTCATTAACTGCTTTGTCACAGTGGTACGGTAGTTTTTATTTGTATAGGAATATAAAAGACTTTTGTGCTAACAGGGTGTCTTTGATGAGAACAACTGCACATTTCTTCACTCAATAAACCCATACGGGAACCGTGAGAGCAGAATTCTCTTCAGCACCTGGAATCTGGACCACCTGTGAGTAGTAAATCTTAAATGTAAATGATTATTAAAAAAACATTTAAGTGCACTTAAATCTTGATGTACATTTTAATATCAAAATATCAGTATTTAGCACCTCTGATAAGGAATAACATTCTGAAATCAAAATGTGTTTTTCAGGATAGAAAAGAAGAGGGCCATCATCCCCACACTCGCTGAGGCGCTGAAGGGCAATAAGAGCGGCGATATAAATGTGGATTATTTCTACAAACTGTTGTTCACAAGGGAGAATCTCAAGCTGGTTCACATCGTCTGCCATAAGAAAGGAGCCCATGAGCTCAGCTGTGACTCCAGAAAAATCTACAAACGGGTCAGGAGGACTGTGAAATGAAATAATCCTCTTATGAATTATGTAGCTTAGTGTGAAAGTTTCAACTTTAGTGAATCACAAGCACTGATGCAAGTTCTGAGATGCTCAGGGCCATTTTATCTTATTATGGGGTTATATTGTGCTTTAGGTATAGACATTTTTTATTGTAACTTTTAGTTTGTTATACACCAAATTTTGAACCAAAACAACATTTGTGACCCTCGACCACAAAACCAGTCTTGTGTCAATTTTTCAAAATGATGTATGGTTTGTTAGGATAGGACAATATTTGGTCGATACACAACTATTTGAAAATCTGGAATCTGAGGGTGCAAAAAAATCATAATATTGAGAAAATAGCCTTTAAAGTTGTCCAAATGAAGTCCTTAGCAATGCATATTACTAATCAAAAATTAAGTTTTAATATATTTACGGTAGGAAATTTACAAAATATCTTCATGGAACATGATCTTTACTTAATATCCTAAGGATTTTTGGCATAAAAGAAAAATCGATCATTTTGACCCATACAATGTATTTTTTGCTATTGCTACAAATATACCCCAGCGACTTCAGACTGGTTTTGTGGTCCATGGTCACATTTGTTTAAATTATGTGAATAACATTTTTACAGGGTTTTATAACTGACTGATTTTAGATTTTTTTATTTCAATTTTTACTGGTTTATTAAGAACTAAATATCTTTGAAAACAGTCTCTATTTGAATCATGAAGCATGTTTGGGAACAGGATATCTTGTACAGCTAATGTTTGTAGTACTTTCAGCAACAAACAATAGCCTTATTTACTGTACAAAATATACTCAAGCCTTCTGTGACAAAAATAATGTCTTCAAATATTACACCAAACAAGGTTAAATATGAAAAAAAGTTGAATTAAAAAAAAAAAATGTAGAGACATATACACATGCATATACAAATAAAACACAAAAGTTGATTTCCAAAGTTGTTAGTGAGGTTTATTTTCTCTGGACAGAGTATTTTACCTTTCATATGATAATTCACAGAAGATTTGATATTAAATAAGTTTACATGTCATGTGCATACAAAGCATTTGGTAGCAAAAAAAAAAATCAATCAGCACTTGGTTTATCATTTCAATAGAAAAATATAAACTTCAAAATCACACTTTCTACAATTTTTACCTCATACAATTTGTACATAGTAGCAAAGAAACTACATTTTAAAATGTTACATCTTTGAGCCACTTGTTCAAGTTAGTGCAAATCCTGTCAAATAAGATACAAATCATATACAGACAAATCAAATTCTTGGTGAAGCCACATGCATGATACAGATAAAACCCTCTTAATTTGAGATACTAACCTTTAAAAAAAAAACTTTACATCATAAGCCTATCAAAGAACATAAGATGTCAAAATAGCTACATGCTTTCATTTTCAATTATACAGCACCAAATCTGAAGTATTAAGTGTTTTTTCTTTACATCATAAGCCTATCAAAGAACATAAGATGTCAAAATAGCTACATGCTTTAATTTTCAATTATACAGCACCAAATCTGAAGTATTAAGTGTTTTTTCCAAAACAAATCTATTCATTCTCAACTGAGAATGTTTAAAAGTGCCAAATTCAGAATGTCCAAGCTAATGTTCAAATTGCTTTCAAAGTCTGAACAGCAAATTTGAGGCACTTGATAAAACAATGTTTGTTGATTTCAGAGCACATTAGTAAGGACAAGTGGTAGAAAACCCAGTGTACAGAAAATTATAGAAATGATTTAGCTTTCTTTCAGTGGAAACCCCAATCACATGATGGTTTTAGCCTGAAGTCTAGCACCTCTTACTGTACATTCCTTTAGTGTGGCACATATATAGTAAGTTTATAATTAGGGATGCTCTAACATTTTTGCCGTTGTTGTTGTACCTCATTAAATTTGCATAAGACAAAAATTACCACATTACTGATAAATCAACAGTGCATCTCAGTGTAGCTCAAACATTAATTAAGAAGGCTCTTGGAATAAAATAGCTTGCTTTAAAACAATCAAATCCATTTTACCATCATAAAACTCCTTCCATGTCAATGGCATACAGTTTGAGTGAATCTGTGAGAGGAATTGTGTCCTCATAGCTGCTCGTCTTCACTGTCCTCTTTGGCATAGTAATGCACGCTCCTGTACTCTCTCCGGCTCATTCTCCTGCTTCCTGGGGTTCTGTGTGGGTAATTCTGAAACAAATCAGGTCAGAATGATTTAAAACAAAGCCACATTAAGACGTTAAAATTGCATTAATGACAGTGTCTGTTGAGCGCATGCATTATGAAATCAGCCAGACACCTGCTGCGTTTTGACACCCTATTGAGCATTAACAGACCTTCACTCCAATAATCCTACATGGTCTTGTATTAACCTCAATATTTTAGGATCGCTGTGTGCAAACAAAGCCATCTGGCTGCATGTTATTCATCTGCAAAGCTCAACTTAGATCAGAGTTATGTTACTGGGGCAAAGAGCCATGAAAGTTCACATCCTGCACGGGCCATCAACTGATATTTAACAACAATAAATTGACGTTTCTTATTTTTACTTTTAATTATGCAACTATGAAATCTACAATTTTATATATTTTTCCTTTTTTTATTACTATTATTGTATACACATACCATATAGATAGATATTTACTTACCTTTTGACAATTAAATTTTTCTTTTTTTCTTTCATATACTATACTGGGCAAAGAGTTTCTTAACTGACATGTATTATAATAGTGATTTATGAGACTTTTATTATCTTTAATAAAAAACATTTTATTCTATGCACCGATTTAATGTCACAGACGTCAAAATGATCACGTGACTATTTCCACCAGAGATGTAAAAAATGCTTACATGAAATCAACACCGTTTGCATTTGAAATTATAGTTATGAAAATACATAATTTTTTTTTGAATCTTGAAAGTCAAACGAAAATGCTGATCGCACATGTTAGCTCTGAATTAAATTCAAACCAGCACTATTTTGCTGCATTTCTGCTCTAATACCCAATCATAACACATTAGGAGTTCAATCACTTGACCTGCCAGTGGTTGGCTGCCTGCCGGCTGGCAGTCCACTATCAGGAACCATTGATTTATGGCAGATTTATGCGTTTTGCTCTTCTTCCAATCTAGTGCCAGAAAATTTTATTTACATCTGTTCATATGACTTTATTCTTTTCAATGATCAACGTTTTCTGTGTGGAGTGATATGGAACGTGTTAAATTTGGAGCTAAAAGTGACTGGCTGCTCTGAAGCAGGAGTAACCCTCCAGTCGGGATCACGGCCATTTGAGCACTTTATTCAGGATAAACCTCCCTTAAATGTCGATGATACAAAAGAGAATACATTAATAATAATAAAACAATGAATTTCATTGCAGTAAGAGTAGCAGGGAACCCGTTGGCAGTAACCCACCAGTCAGGATCACGGCCATTAGATATACCTCCTTAAAACATATATCATACTAAAGAATAGATTCAAAAGAACATTCACAATATATTAATTTCCTTGCAACAGGAGTGGTGGGGAACACACAGCCTAGGCATACTCGTAGCTTAATAAAGGCTGGCTCGAGAAAGCGGTCAGAGGAAGACATGAACGCAAATAAATATATTCATTTATTCAAAGTAATTAAAAAGAAAACAATTTACAAATAAAATAAAAAAAAATGTAAACAAAATGACTTCCAAATAGGTAGATCCGTCTTCAAACAGTAGTTGCCTAACTGGCTGGAGTGGCAGACCAGCTGACCCGCCAGTGGATGGTGGCAGGTCACGTGACCTGTCAGTGGCAGCTCCTGCCAGCCAGCTGAAGACTGAACCCCCCACTCGAACAACATGTGTTCTGAATCGGTTTAGCTTACCTGAACAACATCCATGTTCCCAAAGAACTGCTCCACTGGGAAAATGTGATTGCTGTCCTCGTCGAAGAAAATGCTCGGGTCCTCTCGCGTTTGGGGACTGTGAATGACGGTCTGGTCCATCTTCGCCTCTGCATTATAGCCGCTTGTCAAAGCAGTACACTTGGCGGCAGAGTTTTCCTTACCGCGCCGCTCACACGAAGTCTTCTTACCGGGCTGAATTTTGACGTTTTCATTCATGGTCGCGCTAGATTTCTCCTCTACTTCGCCGTGAAAAGGTCTCTTTGGAAGACGTTTGGCCTCCCCGCCGTCGCCTGCCATCTGCTGCGCTGCGCTCGCGATATCAAACGCCGATCTCTGCACCAAACCGCGCAGAACTCTCCTCCGCACAGCCTTCTGTGGATAAAAGACCAGTAATAATTGTATACATGTAAACAATAAAATATCAGCGCGGTTTTAGACGTGGCTGATACATCGTGAGAACCTTGTTGTTACTGTAGCCGACAGACGGAAACCGCGGGGAGGAGATGGATGAGTAGACACTGACACTGACCTTGACTGAACTTTTCACACCAGGCGTGTTTAAAGAGACAGTGCCGCGCACTCGCAGTCTGTGGCTCCCGACGACAATCTGAAACAAGAGAGCACTATCCTTATTAGGGACATTGTATGATCAATAATACATCCGTTTCCCCGTCACAAACTACTGAGTGAAATTTCAATTTCGTGCTCCAAGCGAGGCTACACGCCAAAACTGTGAACCAATCCTTAATAAATTATATTTCACACTGAACGCTGAAACTGATCGTACATGTACATGCTAGCAAAAAAAAAACGACTTCTCAAAAGTAAAAGCTCAGAATCAAGTTCTCTTACCTGCTTCGCCCTCATTGGAAGTTTCGGCGTCGAAAGCCGAGTGTGGAGTCCTGAGAGTGTTTATCTCCGGTGACCGCTGAAGCCCCGCCCATATCCGATCATCTGCGCCGCACAGAATCACGAGATGGGACTTGAAAACTTTACTAGGCTTTTCTGAGGCGGTGACTGATATACCCATCAGTTAGTACTAGTCCGTTTGTACAAGTCATAACCGTTATGACCAGTGGTATAGGCGATTAAATTACATGAAATAATAATAATAATAATAATTCATTACATTTATATAGCGCTTTTCTAGGCACTCAAAGCGCTTTACATTGTCAGGGGGTATCTCCTCATCCACCACCAGTGTGCAGCATCCACCTGGATGATAGTGCGCCAGAACGTGGATTGGGGTCGTTTTGTTTGTCTCGGTCGTGGCGGATCATCCTACATCTTCCAATGACCCGCCCACCACACACCACACACCAGCTTACTGGTGGAGAGGAGACAGAGTGATGAAGCCAATCAGCAGATATGGGGATTGTTAGGAGGCCATGATGATCAGAGGCCAATGGGCAAATTTGGCCAGGATGCCGAGGTCACACCTCTACTCTTTTCGAAGGACATCCTGGGATTTTCAATGACCACAGAGAGTCAGGGCCTCGGTTTAACGTCTCATCCGAAAGACGGGCAAGTGTATGACTTTTAATAGAAAACAATGCTCTAAAGACATGCTAGTAGTTTTTATAGAGCAGACAACTGACGCAAATGGCTAATAATATCATTAAAATATGCTTACATTTGGTAGTACAATCTATAGCCTATCTATAATATGCAATACTGCAAATGCTGACAATCTTTGACTGACCCTACCGCTTTGAACCACACGGGGGCGCTAAATACTAAAATTGTGAGTTCAGTGCTAATCAGCTCCTTGACATCTTCACGTATCTTTTTGAGTGTGCTTGTGGAAGGGACGTGAAAAGTGGGTTACATACCTCTAAAAAGACGACAAGTTTACTCAACTCCATTATTTACATACATTGAATAAGTAAGTAGTTCTCATTCAAACTCTTCTTGGGGACACGCATTTATTACGCTTGCACAGCTGTCGTGTGTAACCAGAGAGCCTATTATAGCAGGTAGGTGTCGTGAAGGTGGAGGAGAGAGGAGGGCAGACTGCCGATTGTTTTACAGGATGACTGCCTCCTATTTTCAGCAGTTCAACGATGGACCTTGAAGCGAGAAGAACTTGTTGCGACATGACGGGACAACGGACTAAAACTTCGTCTGACAGGAGGAAAGTGGAGACGACGGTTTTTTCAGCTTAATCACAATGCCTCATTTTTATATTTTCATAACACTTGGAAAATTAATTACAGCGGACCTGACTGACTTTTCATGACAAATCCGCAATGTACTACTCTCTGAGGAGCTCGTGCGTAATGGAACTCTTCTTTCGAAAGAAAAAGAATTTAAGAACTGCGGTCAGCCTGACTTTGGTTTTTGCCACTATCCTGATGCTTCAGAGGTTAATTACAGTGGACACGAATTTTAAAGATACCAAAGTCGACGTGAAACGCAAATGGTGTGGACCCACATGTAAAAGCATAAAGGCCGTTGAAAATTCATCCCAATCAAACGGGAATGGCTTGGCGCCGGTGGGAAGAAAGCCCATGCCAACAAAATGGGACGTGAATAGTATTAAATGTCAGGAAAATTCCACGATGAAGACTCAAGCCTGGTTTCGTCGCTTGAACCCAAGGTTCCACGAATTTGTCCTGCACAGACA
This sequence comes from Sinocyclocheilus grahami, assembly GCF_001515645.1. Classification (NCBI taxonomy): domain Eukaryota; kingdom Metazoa; phylum Chordata; class Actinopteri; order Cypriniformes; family Cyprinidae; genus Sinocyclocheilus; species Sinocyclocheilus grahami. The sequence continues at coordinate 4,689,835 of NW_015505195.1, forward strand.
TTGCAGATACTTCCCAATGTTGCTGAATCACCCGGAGAAGTGTAGCGGTGACGTGGATGTTCTGGTCGTGGTCAAGTCGGTTATTGAAGAACATGACCGGCGAGAAGCCGTGAGGCAGACCTGGGGAAAGGAGCAAGAAATCCAGGGCTTGACAATCAAAACACTCTTTCTATTAGGCACTCCAGCCACTGGCAAAGACACACGAAATTTACAAGCCCTGGTCCAATATGAAGACCGAACCTACGGGGACATCTTACAGTGGGACTTTATTGACACTTTCTTCAACCTCACTTTGAAGGAGGTGAACTTTCTGAGATGGTTCAGCATCTACTGCAGTGGAGTTCCCTTCGTCTTCAAAGGGGACGATGACGTTTTTGTTCACACCAAGAACTTAGTGGAACTAATTGGCTTTCGGGTGGAGGAGAACAGAGTGGAAAACCTCATTGTAGGAGACACCATTTTCGAAGCCAAACCGATCAGAAACCGCCAGAGTAAATATTTCATTCCCAAAGAGTTGTATGATAAACGCTATCCACCTTATTTGGGTGGGGGAGGATTTCTCATGTCCTCTCAGGTGGCCCACAGGCTCTTTGCGGTTTCTGAGAGCGTGGAGCTTTACCCCATTGATGATGTGTTTTTGGGCATGTGTCTTCAGAAGCTGAAGATCGTCCCCGAACTGCACCTGGCCTTCAGGACATTTGGGATCATTAAGCGTAAAGTGACTCGTCTGAACCGGGAGCCGTGCTTCTTCCGCAACCTCATCGTGGTGCACAAACTCGGTCCGCAGGAGCTGCTGCAAATGTGGACGCTTGTTCAAAACGAGGACTTGAACTGTGCCAGACACGTCGTAATATGAAAAGATGCGTATTTATAAAGACACTGTGAAGATACTTTTTCCAAATGAAGCGTTTTTGTTATTTTCATTCAATGTTCTTTTTTTTGTTTTTGTAATTTTGTAAGGAAGGATGAAGATGATGAATATTTGTGTTATCATCTGTCAGATGTAGGCTAATACATTACAAGTCTTTCAGTTATGGTCTAATAATACAGGGAACAAATACAACCCAAATCGATCCATTTTTGTTTAGATAAGCATACCGGGGCTAGCTGACGCAATGTTTCCTCCATTGAGCAAGTAGGCCTATATTCTAAACACATACCTTAAAAGACTTGGCTAAAAAGGTGAAACCCACTGAAAAAAAGAATAAATAAATGGGAAAAGATGCATATTGTATAATAAGCTGGACCTTTGTGACAACATGCCCCAATAGCGGAATATTTTATGACTACAACTTGTAGTTGCTTGTAGTCTACAAGCACGAAACAATTCACCAAATATCAATAGGCTAATGTAAAAGGTAAGACACAAATATGTAACACCTGTTTTGGCCAACAAATAATGTCATTAATAAATTGCTTTTATACACTTAAAACTCATGCAAGTTTGCCCACTAAAGATCTACCTTAATTACATATTTGATACTTGTCTTCATGTACACTAGTGTGGTTTACTTTTTAAATAGCTGTTAACATGACGTTGCAATTTTAGAAGGAGATAATTCACACAATGTTTAGAATTTAAGGGGTTTAGAATAACACTTTTGTAATTTGACTTTTGACCAAAAGAAAAAAACATAAGCTAATCTAATAAGAAACATATAAAATGTACTTTTATGCATATTATGATGCACCAAATACTACAAGAAATTCACTAGAAGAAATTTCCTAATGACTCTTACATAGAATGGAGATTGTAGCTTTTAAGCTCCGTAAAAGTATGATTAGCCTATTCTAAAAATGTAATGCGTGTTATGCGCTATATTCCACATATTCTAAAGTCATTCTGCAGCATACAGTGGCTTTGTGCGAGCAACAGTCTGAAAGTCGTTATTCATTCCTTTGGTGCTTTTGGCATCATCTTTAGTCCCCATTCAACATAATTTAATGTAATTAAATTGAAATGTTCTCTATAATGTTCCGTGGAAGAAAGTAAGTCATACAAGTTTGAAATGACATGAGGGTGAGTAAATTACATTGATCTGCATCATTTCCATTTTTGGGTGAATAACATGGCATGACATACACTCAACATCATCAACCAAACATTTGTCAAATGGAGTATTTTTACAGATCCAAAAAAAAAAAGCAAGTGACAATTTTTTTATTCAAATACATTTATTAAAACAAATAAAGCTACAAAACAGATTTTAGCTTCCACTGATATCAATGCACATAGAGTTGAGAGGCATATAATTAATGTGTGGTGACGCAATTCAAATTACAATCAGTATAAATCTTCAAACTTTTGTTTTGCAATGTCTTAAACTGTCTCATTGCAAGTGCAAACAAGCCTGTGAAAAATGTAAAGTGGCCAGACTAAGACTGCACATATAAAGTATTTTGTAAGTGGCCTTTAAATTAATTTTGTGTTCCCAAATGAAGCTTGTAATCATGTCCTTGAGAACTGACAATACACATTAGTGCAGCATTTTCAGGTACCTCCTCCAGATTACCATGATAGACAAAACTCTGCTGTGCTTCTTAATTTTGCTACTGTAACTAAAATAAATCCAAATTAAAGCAAACACAAAAAAGCTCTACTCCACAAAAACAATCTATGATACTCTATATATTATCAGTATACAATTTTTTTTTTAATTTTGACTGAAAAATTAATACTATTGGGTATGTGTGTCAGTCATCTGTGCAAAAAAATGTAGTGTTTTTACAGCACTCTCCACTCTGAAATAATTTATTAGTTTGACTTATTGAATAAATAAGTGATATATTTAAATTAGCCATCTCTATAAAGCCACACAAGTTAATCTTGTCTGCAGGGGTTGATTTATGTCAGTTATATAATGGATGTCTCAGCGGTGAGCTGTAGGAGCTACAGACAATGCATAATGTCAGCCATGACTTCAGAAGACATTCTTAAAAAGAAATGCCTCTGCTGAGATCACAATCAGTTTTAAACTGGTTTGTTTTATTCCGGTTTAACATACTGTTAAAGCATACTGGGGTTGTACCTTTATAAATTCCTTCCCTGGCTCACACAATAGGGAAACTGACTTTATACTTGTGTTTAATCATCACTCTATGCAAATAATTTAAAAAGTTACATTATGGCCTATTTTCAGGCACAGGATCAGCCTATTCCACTCAGAATGTCTATCATAATGTTTTATATCTTTGGTCTCAATGATTTTATAAGCATGACTGGACTAAATCATTACTTTTATAACATAATCAATAGAACAGCATAGTTTGATGCAGATCATACCCTGTGATTTAACACATCACACACTAGACAAAAAAAAGTTTAGGCGCCAACAAACAGGGCCAAGAGTTTCTCTAATACTGAAGCAAATACAAAGACCAAACATATTAAATAAGAGTCTTAATAGTATCATCATCCCTTATGGCTCTTTATTCTCCCAGCAGTGACCTCGTTTATTGGCAACATCTCTGTTCCAAGTCCCGATTCTCTGAGAAGCACCAAGGCAGTTCTGCAGCTTTAATTAGCCTTTGCCCTCTTCAAGAAAAACAACATTTTTGTTAGTTTGTTACCTAAATGTTGAAAAGCGAGCGCTGCAGGAAATTGAAGTGCATTATCGGAATCAGACACGATGAGAATCTGGCTGAAGTTTAAATCTCTTGGACAGATTTGTTTACTTTCTTTTCAAAGGCTACTTTTCACTTTTGGCTATGGTGCTAATGATGCTTTAAAAACCTTTAAATATCAAAGTGCTACAATCACTAAATATTAACATACTCTACACACACACACACACACACACACACACTAAACAAACAAAAGTACAAAACAACATACAAGAATAAAATTCTCAAATAGATCTAGGTGATCCACCTGAATTGGTAAACAGAGCAAAATACAGACTGCATATCTGCTCATAAGCCTGTTTTCCTGCTCAAGTATTTTTGTTCACAAGCCATCGACACACATTTAAGATAATTTACATTCATTTATGGGTAAATTTTATATCAGGTGTCAATGATAATGTGTGCTTAGAATAATGATGCCGTGTCTTATAGGAATATTTCTAAATCAGTACAGCAATAAGTGCAATAATGCATTATTTGATAACTTGATATAAAGTAGATTGTGTTTTTTCGCTATGAATCACTCATGAGATTATTCCAGCAAAGCTACTAGAGTTAGCATTTAGCCCATGTGCTATGCCTGTTGTAGTCTGTGGGTAGAGGCCTTGCCTGGAGGAATTCTGTTGCGTCTGTTGATCCTAGAAGCAGGAGCAGGGATGCGACTGCCCCTGCCCAGCCCTCGAGTCTTGGACTCGGATATGACCGTTGTTGTCTTAGCTATAGCTGTGCTGATTGTCTTTCCTGAAGGCAAAGAATAAGAGAAATGCAAACACACAAACACCTGAGGAGTTAATGATAAATGCATTGTGCGATGCTGCATAGTTTAGCCAAAGTAAACATATTCAAAATATTAATATAAAGAACAGTCCATTCAGAGTCAATGTGTGTGGGGAGGATGGGGCATTGTGGGACTCTTTGAGGTGGAATTGAGGTTGTGTGAGGCAGATGGGCTCCTGTACGGCAGAGCGGATGTTGTGGAGGCTGTTGGGCATTTGGGATCTATAGGGGCTTTATGGGGCAGCAGGGACTTGTAGGAGACAGTGTGGGGTGGAAAGGTCTCATCGAGGCTAAAGGAGATGAATAATCACCTTGTACGTGTGTGAGAGTACTCTGCTGTACCGCTCTCCTCCGTGAGTTCTGTTTACAGCCCTCAATTCCCATGAGGTGAGACTTCCAGCCCTGCACATACAAGACATGCACTGTTACACTGCTGTACAAGCAACATGTGTGAGAGAGAGACTTTAATACTCACTTTAATACTGGAGTCATTCACTTATCATCATGGGTGCTCATGTTAATAACCTCTACCTATGGAGTTGGTTTCAGTTTTTATATCATATCAGTGTTCTTATATTCTTAAACCTCAGAAATAATATCAGCTCTTAAATACTGGAAACTCCTTAGATCACATCTATTGATATTCTGCTGTTTATGTCATTTCAGACTGAATGATGTATGTGCTAACAATGTCTTTCTAGCAAAAGAGCTCTTACAAGTCAAGAAAAACAAATGCATTTCCTGTACCAGTGTTGTTATTGTAAATTAAAATTGTAAATATATATATGTTACAAAAGCACATACAGTTACTAAAACTTAAACCAAAATTAAAATTACATCCAAAAATATATAAAAATAAAACCCAATTCAAAATATGAATAAATAAAAAAATTATAAATAAAAGGAAATGATGAATTATGAGTGACAAAGACTAAATATTTATCTATTTATTTTGGCATACTGCAATGACGACATCAGTTGTGTCCATTCAAATGAATCAAAGAAAATTTATATCTTTAAAGATACTGACAACTGCATCTCTTTTTATGTAATAATTTGTTCAATGTCAGAAGTGAATTCTTCACATATTGGTATGCATCATTCTTTTTATCTTAACAGGATTGTGTAGAAAACAAAAGCTCACACTGTATTTCAGGGACAGTGTAACCCTCACAAAAACAGGTTTACGATTTGAACAATATGAGTTTTTGTGGTACATGACGTCATTAACTTGACACAGAAGACACGTCAAACCCTGAATATGTAAAACATTGTTTATCAGCTGGAGGCAGTACTTAATGTGACTTTTCAGAGCTGAGAGGTAAATGACTCTTGAGAGAACACCTCTCTACTGTCAGTCACAGTCATGAGCTCATCTGTATGACATGCAACAGAGAAATAAAATACACCCATGAATTATGAGTGACAAAGACTAAATATTTATCTATTTATTTTGGCATACTGCAATGACGACATCAGTTGTGTCCATTCAAATGAATCAAAGAAAATTGATATCTTTAAAGATACTGACAACTGCATCTCTTTTTATGTAATAATTTGTTCAATGTCAGAAGTGAATTCTTCACATATTGGTATGCATCATTCTTTTTATCTTAACAGGATTGTGTAGAAAACAAAAGCTCACACTGTATTTCAGGGACAGTGTAACCCTCACAAAAACAGGTTTACGATTTGAACAATATGAGTTTTTGTGGTACATGACGTCATTAACTTGACACAGAAGACACGTCAAACCCTGAATATGTAAAACATTGTTTATCAGCTGGAGGCAGTACTTAATGTGACTTTTCAGAGCTGAGAGGTAAATGACTCTTGAGAGAACACCTCTCTACTGTCAGTCACAGTCATGAGCTCATCTGTATGACATGCAACAGAGAAATAAAATACACCAAGAACTTTTCAAGTTCTTTGTGATGGATAACTAATTTAAAGGGATAGTTCACCCAAAAATTAAAATTCTGTCATTAATTACTCACCCTCATGTCGTTCCAAACCCGCAAGACCTCCGTTCATCTTCGGAACACAAATTAAGATATTTTTGATGGAATCTGAGAGTTGTCTGACCCTCCCATAGACAGCAAGGGTACTACCACGATTAACGTACCACGACACACCATCCGTGTGGTGCGGCTGACACAGAACAACATATGCTGTTTGTGTTCAGTGGATACTCTCCAAAATGGCGCAAGGGTGACTCGGAGGAGACGAATTGTTGAAGAAAGTCTTTTTTTCTTTCTTTTGTGCACAAAAAGTATTCTCGTAGCTTCGTAATATTATGGTTGAACCCCTAATGTCTCATGGATTATTTTACCGATCTCCTTGCTACTTTTCTGGACGTTGATCGTGTAAGTCCCCTTGCTGTCGATGGGAGGGTCAGAGAGCTGTCAGATTCCATCAAAAATATCTTCTTAAGTTGTGTTCCGAAGATGAACGGAGGTCTTACGGGTTTGGAACGACATGAGGGTGAGAAATTAATGATAGAATTTTCATTTTTGGGTGAACTAACCCTTTAAATTAATTTCAATCATTACTGTTGTGGCAGATTGCATTTGTGCACCAGGTTTGTTTGTTATTTTGTTGTTAATGACAATAAATGAGTTGAGGATGTAGACTGGCACCTTGTAGGTGTGTTTGTGTGTGATCTCACCTCCTCCCCTGAGGTGAAGTTTTCATGGCAGAGAGGACAGTGGTTACAATTTTCTCCAGAAGCGGGTGCTGACAAAAAAGAGAATAAATCCATCACCAGGAAACACAGCTAAATAAATGCAGAAAATTCACCACTTACAGAAACAACACAACACTGATCAGAAATAAATCTGCAGTTGTGAAAGGTTATTTCTAGTGACACTGTCATGTGAACGTGTAAACTTCATATGGATGAACAGGTCTGATGACAGAGTGGCTGTCTTCTCGGATTTTTATGTATAATAAGAGTGCGACACAAAGGGACCAAAATTAACACATGCCAAGCACCAAATACAAGTTAAAGCGTGTAAAAAGGTGCAGTTACTCGTCTGTGATAGTATTTGGGAACTGAAAGATAATTCAAATTTTTTAATCTTCTTTTGCCTATTATCGGAGTGGAATGTTGTTGTTGTTTTCTTAAGAAATCTATGTGGTGACGTAAAATATTCTTCTCATTAACCTGTCTAAAATGGAAGTAGGAGGAAAATACAAAATTGTCTGTGCTTTACAGAGAGGAGACAATTAGTATCTGATGTGGCAAATGACTCAATAAGCAGCACTGTTCATCACAAATGTGCAAGAAAATCAACAGATAAAAAATAATACTGTTGTAAGGACAAAATCCCTGTAGAGTATGTTTCATATAAAAATATTCTAAATTAGAATTTCATGGCCAATAAGAAAAAAATGCTATTACCTCAATTCACCTGCCAAATGTTAATTTTGTACCCTGGTATCACATTTGTAACAGCACTGAGTGTGCTTTCTGGATGAGCATGAAACAAAAACACTGCAACCACACAAAGACTCACGATTGCATGCAGCGCTTTGAGCATGTTCAGTTAGCTTATCTCGGGTGAGAGCTTCGGAGCAGAGAGGACACTGGGTGAAATCTGCCCTCCGCTCACATTCAGTCAGCAAGTGCTCTGTCAGGCTTGCAATCTCCACCACCTAACAAACACACAAACATACTACATTAACACACTTTGCAAATTGAGAAGTAGTTTAACCAATATGAAATATTTTGAAATATGACGGCGCGCATGTGTGTGTGTGTGTGTGTGTGTACCTGTCTGCACTGAAGGCAGCGCTGCAGCATCGGGCAGTGTTTCCAGTAGTGCAGGTCGAGTCCGTCCTCAGTGAATGATTCATCTCTCTCTCCACAGAAAATACACAGACTATACAAAACAGCACCAGCATCATCTGATTTGATCTTTAATTTCTCACTCAACATGTTATTAAGATTTTTCCCAGCAGTACAAAGAGAAATTGATTAAACAAGAGCCCATTAGCACTGCTTATTATGCTATCACTTTTCAGATGTCTTGGTGAGATTCTATTATTTGGTTTATAACAGCTACACAGATAAACTTGACTTTGCAGAGTAGCACTGAACCAGAAACTCTCCACAAATTGACATTCCACTGACTGGGAGAATTACTAACCCCTCAGTTGAGAGAATCAATGAAGAAGTGACAAGAAGAAGTGCTTACTTGTCTAAGAAGTTAGCTACAGATGGTTCGCTGCCTTCCACATCAGCAGGTACAGACTGGTTTACCTTCTTAAAACCTGCGGAAACCAAGAGAAACATATTGAACTCTCACATACTGCTCAGACTGAATTTAGACTGATGTACCAGTGTTGTTTATTTATATAATATAATATTATAGTATTTATTCATATTTTGAATTAGCTTTTTCAGTTTTAATTTTAAGGGATTTCAATATTAAATATATATTTTCAAGCTATTAAATGGGCCCATCTCGGTTACCAAACCGAAATTGAGGGTTAATATTGATGTGTAGGCTGCACAAGCAGGGAAGTTTGTTGAGTTACAGGCAAATTGGATGGTAATTTGAGGCAGTGCATAGCAATGCATGCTTTAGAGAGAATAAAGAAAGAATAATGGTCTAATTCTCACTGTTTTTATCATTTGACTAAAGTAACATAAGCGAATACAAAGAAGGGCATACAGACATCCAAGCTAAAAGCTGGTGGTGGATGAGGAGATACCCCCTGACAATTTAAAGTGCTTTGAGTGTCTAGAAAAGCGCTATATAAATGTAATGAATTATTATTACTACTATTATTATTAAAAGACAGATACAAAGATATGTGACTGTGGCAGGTTTAGTTGAAAAAATGTCCCATCAGACATTTTGATTGGAAGCCCTTACATATATTTTTTATCCTTTATATTCTTTCAACTCGATAATTTAACATGGTGACAAGTTAAGCCTTAAAACAAAAACATGAAGAACAAACGTTGGCAGGCCGAAAGACTAGCTTGTGCATGATTTGCAGTGTTTGCTGCAAGGACATTTTTTAATTGATCTTTACTGAGATAGTTCACAAAAGACACCACTTTACACACCTGATTTGGTTGCCTTCTCAGCTTTTTTCTCAGGTACTTTGGTATTTTCTTTCCCTTTCACCTAAAACACATTCACATCTTTAATGCATTTATGAATTCATCTATTTGTACATTTGATGACCAAAAGGGCTCAACGTGCTGACAGAGATTCACTCTGCAGTCATTCAGCCCAGGTGCAATCTAGCTAAAGAACTTCCCGATATGAAAATGTTAATGCCAGGTGTGAAGAAAGCCATTTTGTGTGAGAGCATTAAAAACTAAATAGAAAGGATAGATTAGGCCACCTGTGACCATTCAACCTACACTGATCTCCTTCAGCACTGCAAGCTGCTCTTGTAAGCTCCTGATTTCCTCTTTTTCTTTCTCACCATCTTTTTCTGCCCCTTTTTGTGGCTTCTGGAGTAAAATAGTGAGAGAGAGAGACTCTTTAAACTGAATGCAGTATCCCCACATTCTCAAAAAAGCCCACACACAAACATTCCAAGTGTTTTAATCATGAAACTTAAGGCTAGCGATGCTCTCCAGACCGGTTTTACCTGTGTATTGATGGTGTTTCCATCTAACATGGCAAGTGAGTCAAAAAGGTTCTTGTAGAGGACATTTTTACGTGTGCTGGTGTCATCAGGTGGCAGATAATTCAGAACTGCTTTTCCATGAAGACGGTGCATAGCCTGGACAACTCTCACAGAGAGTTCCCGCACTGAGGCAGCGCTGTGCTCCAATCCACCTGCCAGAAACTAACACAACATACATCACACACAAATATATTTATAATTATTAATTCATTTAAATATAATCAAGTGATTTTAGAATAGATGCACTACTGTTAAAGCTTTTGGGGCCAGTAAGATTTATCTAGTAAGATCTAAGAATCCTGAAAAAATGTTTCATGGTTTCCACCAAAATATTAAGCAGCACTGTTTTGAACACTGATAATAACTAAACAAACATATATTTTTACATTCTGTAAAACATTTGCATTATATTCCAAATATTTCTCCCTCACTTTCTCTCTCCCGTTCTCCATACACAGATCCCATTCATCTGCCCCTAGGCTCTGGATCTCTCATTTTAATTACAGGAAACCCAATCGCCTCTCTGCTGTGCCCTGAAGCCCATCTCATCTCCCAGGAAACCAGCAGGCAGGAGGCATTTAGCAGCCATCCCTGCAAGTAACCTACAGCAACCATTTCGTGGGAGATCACCAATGAAAAAGACCAAACTAACAGAAAGACCCAATAAATATTTAAAAGGACATTTGCTGAGTCAAGAGCTGATTCATTGGTGATAATTGCAAAAATATCTCTTAAAGAAATAGTTTACAAAATACTGTACTGTTACTGTTCTTCAAGTTGTTCCAAACCTGTATGACTAAGTCCAGACTGCTTTAATCTATACAACATAAGCATACAATGGCCTGCATCTGTCAAGCTCCAAAAAGGTTTTTTTTTTTCCCATAAGACTCATGAAAGAAAGAATGTCATACAGGTTTTAAACAACATGAGGGTGTATAAATGATGAGATAATACAAATTTTTCGGTTAACTAACCCCTTTAGTATCCAGTCCATAAATCCCATTATAGGGATCCAACGATATGAAAATTCTGGCTGATACAGACAAGCTGATAATTATTTATTGTTATGGCCAATAACAATAAATGGCCAATATTAAAATGCAGCCCTATTTTGCTAATTTAGCACTAAACACTAAAAACTAAAATCAAACATTTCATATTCCACAAGTAGGGATGTACCGATTACCGGTTTGATGATAAATCATGATAAAATTCCCAACGGTTAGTATTACCGTTTCATCTTTTAATTATCATTAAAACCATATTAGATTACTGCGAACAACTCACGATAAATAAATACTGTCCAGCATAAAGCACAGTTTTAAGTAACAGTCTCACGTGCGCACAGCAGCAGAGTAGTTTCGTTTTGAGTGAAAACAGAACAGAAAAGCTGGGTGGTTTTAAAAGAGTGCTAAGGGAATTATACAAATGAATATATGAATTAATGAATTATATGAATGTACCTCTGAAGGTTAACTCTTTTCTTTATTTAAAGGCTGAAATGTGAGGTTTACCTTTTTATGAAACTTTTTCAAAGCTTTATTTGAACATTTACATTAGATATTTGATCATGCTATTAAACTGTTGTCAGTCAAGTTGTCATTTAAAATCCGAACATCATTGGTAATGTTATTGTTTTAGTGATTATGCAAACAAAAAGTAATTTTATTTGATGTTTGTTGATTTTTAAATATAAAACTTGGTGAAGTGATTTATGTGTTGGTACTTTTTGAACATCTCCAGCACATTTTAACAAAACCGTGATAATACTGATAACCGTGATCATTTTGGTCACTATAATCGTGATAAGAAATTTTCATACGTTACATCCCTATCCACAAGTGAATTTAGGCCATACAAAAACATAAATGTGCAGTATAAAAAGTGGATATTTATTTTGAGATGTTTTAACATTTTTTGCATTTAGGATTTTTTAACTAGTGTAAAAAGGGGAAATGAGCATGCACAATTCAACATTAACAATTAAATCCAATATATAAAAATATATAAAATATACTAAAAAAAAAATATATATATATATATATATATACAGTATATTTTAAAAACTCTCTAACATTGCATTATAACTGATTTGATACCATTACCCACCTAACTAAACCATGTGGAGGAAAATGAGGCTTCAGGCCACCTAGGTGTGGTGACATAAACCTTCCAAGATAACAAGCAAAACCAGAAGCCCAACTTGAACACAGACAGAAACCTCACAGTCCACTTTGCAGTTCCTTGTGAAATTTCACAGTCTCTGTTGTAGTAGTGCCACAAGTTTGCACTGCAAACATACTTCAAACTGCACAGGTCCCAAAAGAAAAAACAAAACAAAAAGAGAAAACTGTCTAAGACCCTGATGAAAATAAGACCCTAAGGAACTGCAATTTTAACAGCTTAACCACTTTGTACAACTAACTGCTGGGACAGAGAGAGAGAATGAGACAGTGCTTGGATGACTTTCATAAACTATGCCATGGATATGTAACTGGCTGTCAGAACAGCCCTTTTAAGAAACTAATGGTAACAGGGTTGACTACACCCTCTCTGTCATACAAAGGCCACTTTGTTTCAGTCTAATGAAGCCCTCAAGAATCCTAATGATAGCTGTGATTAACCTTCAGATCCCAACAGAAAGGTTACATTTGTGTTATTTTGGCCAATAAAATTTAATTAGCAATAGGGGACTTTTTTCCCATTCTAGAGAACATTTTATTGGATAAAAATTTCAGATATGCCATTGAATATTTTTTTTAATCCTTTTTCCACAAATTAAATTTTATATTAGAAGCTCTACCTGCTAAAAGACCGTTTTGTTAACTTTAAGGAGTACAATCGAATTAAGAAGGCCACAGAGCTAATAGATATGGATGAGAAGCCACAAACCTCTCTTTATGAGTCTTTTTAAAGTGTTTTGTGCCCAGACCTGTTTATGAAATTGTTCAGACAAAACCTGGCAGATTTAAATGAGGATATCTCATAGCAGGGTTACAGTAAAAGACAAGATCTCTACTCGTGCTAACAGAAAGCCACAAATATTTGACAATTCCAGTTCACGTTAAGTTCACTTCACAAGGTCACCAGTATATATGATGCACTCCCAGTCATCAGCCACCATACTGAGCATTACGATTTATCCAAATCTCCTGTATTTTCTACAGTTGGTCAGTCTTCTCCCCCTCATACCCACTGTTAGTAGAAAACCTGGCTAAGTTCACACATGGGAGAGATAAGCCACGCTTTCCACTACATTTGTTGCTGTATCACTTCTACAGATAATCCACAATACTAGACAGAACATGACACCTGCTAAACAGTCACAACTATCTGTCGTGCTGATGGTGCCATTCTGTCTTTAGCCTGAAACGAAAATGAAAAGAAGGGAACATGAGAGAAATTAGAAAGAGAGGGTGCGAGAAAGAAAGAGTAGGAGAGGCCGAGAAACAAAAGAAGGGGAGTGATAAAATCAGAGAAAAAACTGGGCAAAATAAAGATAGAGAGGGAGTTCTCGTACAGATGACACTTTATCTGTGAGAGCTTTCTTGCAGAGGAACACAGCTGCTCTAGTCATGCTCCGCAGTTCTGCTTTTGGGGTTCCAGGTGGAACCTCCAACAGTTTCTTGTAGACTGTCAGCAAAGCATCCTCCCTGTGGGACCATTTCTTGGAATAGGCCCCTGCCACCTTTGAGAGACAGACAGAGAAAGAGAAAGTGAAGATTACATTCCAGAAACAGCATACTAACAAAATACACCAGCTTACCATTTAACACATAGATTTTGCCCAGTGCTGTGAGACAGTAAACAACAGTTATATATGGATATAACAGCAAAGTGTTAAATACTTAAAAGGATAATTCTCCCAAAAACTGAAATTCTGCCATAATTAACTTAAAGGGGTCATATGATGCTTTTTTAAAGATCATTATTTTGTGTATTTGGTGTATCAGAATATGTTGACATGCTTTAATGTTCAAAAAACACATAATTTTTCAAATACTGTACATTATTGTAGGTCCTCTATGCCCCGCCTCTCTCAAACGCTTCGTTTTCTACATAGTCCCTCCTTCCGACAAGCGCAGTCTTCTCTGATTGGCCAGCTGACCCAGTGCATTGTGATTGGCCGAACACCACAAGCACGCGTCGGAAATGTAACGCCCCTTACCATAATCGCGAGCTTCATCTTTCAAAATACATGTAAAGTGTTACTCCAAACCAATATGATTATTGCAAACTTGAGAATCAGATCAGTATTATTTGCAAACAAATCATTTATACCAGTTTTGTAAATACTAAAATCGATTAACTAGAGGCTGTAAATGTTGAGTGTCTCACCAGACTGTCTCCACAGATGTCGATGGGCAGACTGGCCTCTCTCTGAGCTTTCTCTGTGAGCGGTTCTGGTTGTCCTGCGGCCCCAGAGCTACATGGGGTGGCTGTGTCTGTCAGAGGGGGCATCTCATCGAGCTCACTGACTGGCTGATCACTCGACCTCTTCCTAAGAGCAGGTAAAGGCCTCTCGTCATAAGGAAGGGAACTGATCTGTGAAAATACACACATGATGATTCCATGAATCCAAACAGTTAAAATGCAATCAGATATACAAAACATTCCTAGCAGGAATAATTGTCTCAGTGTTAAAAACAGAATTAAATGCATAAAATAACTAATACTTTAACATTATTTTCGTACTTTCTGTCATATGCAGAAATTGAAATACTGTACAGTTTATTTTACACTGGAAAGACAGATCCACCTGCCATCCTATAATTTTCAATCACTAACTGTTCTCATCTTACATGTCATTTCAAAGCTGATTAACAGAATGACCTGCAGAAAAAGGTGCACTAAGAAAAGTCTGACTAAGTCATCTGACATAGTTACATAACCCCCTGATAATTTTATTCTTAAATATACACACTACAGTTGAAACCATTTCAATTTTTTAGAATTCTTAGATGCATAGAAAGTTCAAAACAAAAGCATTTATTTGAAAAGGTAACATTTTCTTACATCTTTTGTAACATTATAAATGTCTTTACTGCCATTTTTCTTATATATATATATATATATTGATCCCAAACTTTTCAATGGTAATGTACATATGTAAGAGAGTGCTTAAATTCAGAAAAGGCTAATTCAGGCTGAATGAAGAGGTTTGCAAAGACAGCTGTAGATTTAAAGAGGATGCATGTCATTTTTCTTTATTAAAATATTTTCCAGAAGTGTGTAAACATTTCGACCTCTGGCATGGTTTATGGCAGTACTACGTTAGTAGCACAAAAATTACACACTTCACCATTAAACCCTTTAATTAAATCTTGAAATGTAAAACTCTCTAGCTAATGCAAATCCCTGACATGCATGTTAAGCCACACACGTTTAGATAATAAATCTACAAAGAGCCTCGTGTCAGTGAAGATAGAGCTACATTGGTGGAAAGGAACAGAAGCCGCGTTTCAAGGCAGATAACTCTGACTGAGGATTACAGCAAAAAGCACCCTTAAAATTAGCATATGTGATAAGATATATTAATGAACGAGAAAAAAAGTGGACACAAGTAACACATTAGAACAATAACATCATACTTTCTTTTTCTTATATGGTTGTTTATTCTGTGTACATCAATACTTACATCGATCTTGGGGAAGTGAGGAGGAGTGAAGGGTGTTGGAGCGACTGTATGTTTGGGGCTAGCTGCTTTTGAAGTGTCCTGCTCCTCTGTCTCCTTCACATGTTGCCTCTGTCTTCTCTTCCTGGGTGAGTCTGCTGGATGAGGCGCGTGTTTCTGTGTACCAACACGTGGAGAGGGAAATTCAGAGTTGGAAACCTCGGAAATTCTGTGGATCTGAACATTTTTATAAATGTATTTACATTTTAATCAAAGTTCATAAAAGCTATTTATCAAAATAAAATAAAAAAATAAGTCTGAATTTATTAAAAGGCTAATAAATGTTGAGAACTTTAACCTATTATTTTTCAGACACTGATTGTATGAAAAAAATAATTACACGCTACAGATAAAGGTTTGTCAGAACACAGGCAGAACACAAGTGCTTGCCATAAACAAACAGAGTGCACTATGACTGTCCAAGTAATTTATTGTCTGCTGTATAAATGTGTCTCGTGGCCTCAGACAAGTAAGCAAGCAAGCACCCGATCTCAGGAGAACCAACACAATCATTATTCAGCTGGGAAACTGCCATATCAGAGTACTAATCTCACTGGAGCTAGAGGCCCTCAAAACACAAGAGATGCTTTATTCATGCATTCATTGCAGGAGAACAAATTAAGAGAGACACACAGGAATATGGATGGACGGATGGATGTCATTAACTGACGTTCTGAGAAGTGCAATGGATGGATGGACACCTCTGTTGGATTTTTTTTATTTTTTATATATATAAGAAGTCTCATCATGGCAACATTTGTTAAAATATTGTAAAATATTATTACAATTTATAATAACTGTTTACTATTTTAATATAATTTTAAAATGTAATGTAATTCTGTGGTGGTGACATGATCCTTCAGAAATCATTCTAATATGCTGATTTTGTGCTAAAGAAACATTTATACAACTGTTGAAAAAAGTTGCTCCTTAACATTTTTGTGGAAATCCATGATTTTTTTTAAAGGATTCTTTGATTAATAGAAAGTTCAAATGATTTTTTATAACGTTGCAAATGCCTTTACTGGCACTTTTGGTCAATTTAATGCATCCTTGATGAATAAAAGTATACATTTTATTTTAAAAATCTTATTGACCCTAAAATTTTGAACAGTAGTGTATATGTGGATGGATGGTTGGATGTTTACCTGACTGATGTCCAGCAGGTCATGGAGCTCCAGCTGCTGGTAGACTGTGAGCCTGTAAGCTTCCAATTGTTCCTTTTTCTGCTTAGCTGTGTCATAGTCCTCTCGTTCTATGGCACTGTGTTTCTCCACATCATACCGGCCCAAACGCTCGCCCACCTAAAATGAAAAAGAGAAAATACGGGGGGGGGGGGGGGGGGGGTCTCTCCTCAACCACCACCAGTGTGCAGCATCCACTTGGATGATGCAACGGCAGCCACAGGACAGAGGCGCCAGTGCACTCACCACACACCAGCTACAGGTTCAAGTTCAAGTTCAAGTTCAAGTCTGCTTTATTGTCAATTCTTCCACATGTACAGCACATACACACAGAGAATTGAAATTGCGTTACTCTCAGCCGCCCCCAACCACAAAAAAGAAGAGATTGTCCCGGGGGGGGGGGGGGGGATGAGAGGTTGTTAAACACTTATCTGAGGTTAAAAAAAAAAAAAGAAGACACTTGTAATTTGCTTAGTAATCACTGTCAGGCTATTTTTAACAGGTACCTAATGGAATGCCACAGCTCTATTGGAATACACCTGGATGCATTTCAACCCTCTCAATTCCAGGTTCACATCTCCAGTGTGTAACATTATTATTAAACTACATGTGCAAACAAAGATGTGTCAGACAAAGACGGACAACTTAATAACCTTTTGCAGGTCTGCGATAGCTTGTTTGAGTTTTTTGGCCAATTCAAATCTTTCCTCCCGAACCATGTCCTGTTTTTTCTGGTCCAGCAGTCGAATGATATGGGCCACCTCGGGGTCCTGATACATGTCAAACGCCAAGTCATCGAGCGGCGAATTAGAGTCACATTTATAACTTGAGAGCCTGAAAGATAACAAGAGTAAACAAAAGAGAAAGACAGAAGACTGTGTGCACAAATTTTATGTAATGCAATATAACTTTTTACCCAGTGTATGTGCCATCCAAAGCTGAGCTGTATAGGCTGTTGTTTAAATATTGATCAATCAGCTGATCTTTGCTTAGCTGGGACATAAACAATAGATTAGCAAAATGTTATTAAAAAAAATACACTATCGTTCAATATTTCAAACTGGGGTCAGTTTTGAAAGTAATGAATGCTTTTATTCTGAAAGAATGTATTACATTTATTAAAAGTGGCAATAAAAACCTTTGTATCGTTACAAACAATTTCAAACAAGTGCTTTTTATCTGAACGCTCTATTCATCAAAGATCCCTGAAAAAAATGTATAATGGTTTCCACAAAAATTAGTTTTTGACATTGATAATAATATGAAATGTTTCTTGAGCACAAAATCTGCATAATAATTATTTAATTATCTCTGAAGGGTCATGTGACACTGAAGACTGGAGTAATGACTGCTAAAAGTTCAGCTTTGCAATCACAGAAAGAAAGAAATATATAAAAAAAAATAATAATAAAAAAAAAAAAAAAAAAAGAACACTATCAAAATAATAATAAACACCACTAACAAAACATATTTTAATGTTGCCATACATCAACAAAAAAGTATAATCTTTTCAGAAAATTAACACTCCTTAAAAAACCAAGGGGTACATCAGGTAAATTATTTGGGTCAAACATTAATTTAAATGTAAAAAAAAATAGCATTCCATTTAAATTCTGCTTCCACAAATTAAATTCAACATCCTATTTTTAGCATCAATTCAAATTTGGGAGCAGATCTACAATTCCAAAAGAATTCTCGATTCAGTTCTGAATGAACCACACTGGTCCAATCGCTCAGCCAAACATTAAGGAATCATTCCCAACATTTGCTATTGTCTCTGGTGAACTGAACAAGCCACAGTTAAGAAAACAGACAAAATCATGCATGTTAAATTTGTTTGTCTGTGAATTTTATGAGGAAAAAAAGTCTCTTAAAATCATTGTAGTTGAAGCTGAACATTCCCGGCTGATACATCAAGCTCTCTGCTTTGATCTAAATCTGATACAGAAACATGCTTAAAGGGGTCATATGATGCGATTACAATTTTTCCTTTCTCTTTGGAGTGTTACAAGCTCTTGGTGCATAAAGAATATCTGTAAAAAATATATTTTTTCACGCAAAGAAAGAAGGCGGAACTTTTATTCTCGCTGTAGTATTGTTGTTGCCGCCGCCGCCATGTCGTGAAGGCGCTGTGTGTTTCGTTGTGAAAACAAACTACTTTGTTTGGCCTTCCAAAAGAGGACGATATCCGCTTCCTCATGCCTAGAGCTGATCCGTGCTGGTCGCTGAGGAAATACATAAACTTCGTGCTGTGGATCGCCGGATCGGCTTTCACCGGGGACGAAGCGGAGTCCAGCCCGGGGTCGTCACATGTGGTTGCCGCAAGACTGCCCACCGCTGCTCACTCCAGCCGCCGGCCTCCGCTCACTCTAGGCAACCGCCACTCACTCTAGCCCGCCGTGTGTGACGCTGTGTTTCATTGTGAAAGCGAAACTACTTTGTTTGGCCTTCCAAAAGAGGACACGACTAGAAATCAGTGGATAAGTTGTATTTACAACACTGTTCCACAATACTTCAACCCAAATATTCAGATGTGTGCAGCACATTTTATGGAGGACTGTTTCCTGGGAGATGAGACTACAATGCTGGAGGATATGAACAATACATGATGTTTAATTTCACAAAGCACCAGCACTCAAACATAAAACATATAGAAAGAACCTGTAATTTGGCAACATTCCTTTACATGAGAGTAATATGTCGCTTATGATGTATCCTTAGATGTATATCTATGCAAGGTATATCTATTTTACTCCATTAAATTACCACATTGGCAGCTACTTGTTGTAACACTGTAATTTCAGTGAAGTCTACACTTAAATATTGCATATGTATTCAGAGGTTTGCTGCTTATTATGAAGAACTTTAGTTAATAATTAGGATTGTTGTGTAAAGAATTTAGCGTTAGCGTGTAATCTGGCTAACGTTAACTAAACAGTAACATTATTACGGTTACAACTCATCTCAAACAGCGATAAGGAGCTTAATCACAAACCACACGTTAAACAGATAAAGCTCAGAAACACTAATTCTTAGAGTAGTACTAATATTCACTATTTGGCAGATAAAATCTCGATAAATAAGTCGTTTACCCAAGTACAGCAGTTGCCTACGTTTATCTCCATAACCACCGTTTGACAACTGAAACGTGTGCGCATGCGCGAAATTTTCGTTCGTTCTTGAAAGAATCCCGGTGTTTTTGAAGGAATCTTTTAGGTGAACGAATCATTTCACTTCCGTGTACCGACTCTTGTTCACTTCTATGTAACGTACAGTACTTTTGTTCACTAAAGTCTACCCTAGTTGAAGTACGTGTCTCACATGCAGTGTTCTAGACGATATAAAAATGTTTTTAGTCTTTATTATTATTATTTTATTATTTATATACTACCTTTATATAACATTTTATATTTATATTTCCCCTACTAAATTCTATATTCTTTTTTCTACTTTATTCATACATTTCTTAATAGTTTATTATATATATATATATGATATCCTACAAAGCATGTTCAAAATTCACCAATATAGATTAAGTATTTCATTTTTATGGGTACCGGCACATGTTGGGATAGAGGGAAATGAGGAAGCTGATCAAATGGCCAAGAAGGCATTAAAACAAACCGATATAGATATAAATATATCACTTAGTAAAGCAGAAATGAAAGGAATAATCAGAGGGGCTATGATTAGGAAATGGCAAAAGATGTGGGATAGGGACATAAAGGGTCGGCATCTATACAACATTCAAAAACAAGTTGGAAATGGAAGGAAAAACTTTGGAAGTAGGAAGGAGGACACAATAATATCTAGACTCCGTATTGGTCACACAGCTCTTAATCAATCCTTATTTATTATTGGTAAACATGAATCAGGTAATTGCAATAACTGTGGTATACCAGAGACTGTGGAACATATCCTATTACATTGTGAAGCATATGAAAGAAAAAGAATGCGATTAATAGAAGAATTAAGTTTGTTGAATATTGAAAGAATTACAATTAAGACAATACTTGAGTATGCTTCATGTATGAAGTGCTTGAGTATACTTCAGCACAGTATAAAGTCTATAATGCAATTATTAATTATTTGAAAGCAATAGGTTTAATAAATAGAATTTGAAGATCACATAATGAAGTATATAAAATAATTGTATCCTTGTGTAATACTCCTTTGGTCAAACTAAAGGGTATTTGATTTTTTTTTTAATTAGGTTTTTTTTTTTTTTTTTAATATGCTGTCACCAATATACGTCATGCTCCACACTCCAGTCCAGTAGGTGGCGGAAATGCACCTTTTAAGTGGGTTTGCCAACCGCCATTAAAAAGAAAAGAAGAAGAATAAGAAGTGAATCAAATGTCCAGACTCTGTCGAAGAAAAGGGGATGCTGGTTCTTGTAGTCCTTTATAATAGCTCTGGTTAGAGATGGGAGAGTTACCCTAAGACAGTGTGTAAAATATTACTATTAAAATATGTATTATGAAAATTCTAAATTCCAAATCCAATGCTTATTAAGTTAATTACATTTTAATTGCAAATGGATGAAAAAACTGGCGTCGTATTAAACTCTTCCGGGTTGCGTCCAGGTTCCGGGTTACGTTGGACAGTATGGCTGAAGAAAACAGCTCGCTGGATATTTGGCCAGAAATTGAAAAGGCAGAAAAGGAGAATAGGCGTGAGCTGGTGCTTCAGGGTTCAGCAGTTGACAAAAAGATCCAGAGCAGCGGCGGACTTCACGCGCGACTTTATTCCCTTTCGCTCCTAAACTACCTGGAGATCAGTCAATGTCCCAGTTTACATGAGATCCACGAGAACATCGGACATCTGTCTCATCTACAGAGTCTGATCCTCTGCAGGAACAAGCTCACTGCAGTCCCAAAAAGCATTGGCGGTCTGAAAGCGATCAAAGTCCTGGATTTGTCTGTCAACGAGCTGCAGACTTTGCCCGAGGAGATCTGTGCACTGAGCGAACTCAACACTTTAAATGTCAGCTGCAACAGCATCACTGCTCTGCCGGATGGTCTGAGCAAGTGTGTGAAGCTCGCCAGCATCAACGTGTCCAAAAATGCACTCTCGAGGCTCCCAGATGACTTATGGTGCTCCAACCTGGAGCTCCTCAGCACCATCATTGCATCAGAAAACGCGATAGAGGAGCTGAGCAGTGAGGTTCATAACCTGTCTGCCCTGAAGGTGTGTTTCATGACAATCTAATAGTGAAATCCACCTGGATTTATACTGGATTTGAATTGAATATGTGCAATGGTTCAATGAATACAAACTTTCATTACTTTTTTAAGTAATTCCGAAGAGTGGTGTTGATGTATTATGTACTCCCAATTTATTTTTATTAGTAGTACTATATTTAATAATAGTACTATAATAATAATAATATAGTACTATAATAGTACTATATTTAAACTGAACTGAGCTGGATGTTGACATCACTGAATTCAATGACGAACTGTCTTTAACTGAAAAATTAATGTTTACTATTGTGATTTTGCATTATTGACACTATTTTCCTAATTAATGCTGTTCAGTTGCTTTGACACAATCTGTATTGTTAAAAGCGCTATATAAATAAAGGTGACTTGACTTGACTATATTCTAATTATTGTAGGTGGTATACTATGTATTTCAATAAAATATTATTATTATGTGGAAATATTTAAATCTGTTTTTTGTAATGTAATTTTTTTAATTAAATACAATTTATAAATAAAAAATCATTTATAATTTAAAAAATTGAATTAAATTAGAGAAGCATTTCTCTAATGGAAGCATTTCTTTATTTCTGTCAGACTTTTAGAGCATTATAACTTAAGTACAGTGATTAAATATCAGTTATAATAGTTGTGATTTTTAAAAGTAATTCTAAAGATTGTAGGTGGTGTATTATGTACTTGAAATATAAAATGTTTTATTATTATTATTTGAGAATGTTTTAATAGTTTTTAATGTGATTTTTATGCTGATAATAGGCCTATAATTAACTAATGTTTTTTATGCTGAAAAATGATGATTATTATTATTATTAAATTAGAAAGAATTGCTAAATGGAAGCATTACACTATTGGTCTCAGACCTTTGGACCTTTTTGAATTTAATAAGTACAATGGTTCAATAAATATACATTTGAATCAGTTGTGGGGTTTTTTAAGTAATTCTAAAGATTGTAGGTGGTGTATGATGTACTTAAAATATAGTTGTTAAAATGTATTTTATCACTGTAATATATAATACACCACTTACAATATTTAGAATTACTTTTTCAAATCATAACTGATTGGTTGAAATACAGGACATCACTTGATATTAATGTGCATTAATAATATTTGAAAAGCCTTCCAGCATTTTCTCATGCATCTCACTCTCTGCCATCTCAGGTTTTGGATCTCTCCAGCAACAAGCTTCAGGAGCTTCCATCTGAGTTGGCCGACTGCCCCAAGCTGAAAGAGACCAATTTTAAAGGGAACAAGCTGAAGGACAAGAGGCTTGAGAAGATGGTGAATGGCTGCCAAACCAAATCAGTCCTAGACTACCTGAGGGCAGGGGGGAGGGGGAAAGGGAAAGGCAAGCAACAGGATGGAGAGGTGAGCGAGAAGCTTGACTGTGGCCGTAACATCTCAAAGAAGAAAGGCGGTGCAAAGCAGAAAGGCAAAAAAGAGGCAGAGGATGTGGATGAACTTAATCGGATGGTAGTGAGAGTTCTGCATGTATCCAAAGCGCCCACGGCTGTTACAGTCAAAGTTTCTGCAGGCGTCAAGGATGTCCGGCCATACATTGTGTGCTGCATTGTAAAAGGCATGAACCTCAGACAAGGAAATGCTCTCAAGCGATTTCTAGTTGCTCAGGTGACACAAGTTTCAGCAAGTATCTCAGCCATCAAAACTCTTGTGTTCTGTCTTTTTAAACTGATTTTATATAAATGTCAGAGTATTCTGTCTGCAGACCAAACTTCACGATGAGATTTGTGCCAAAAGGACAACGGCAACCATCGCAACTCATGACCTGGGCTTGCTGAAGGTTCCTCTGTTGTATGATGCCAGGCCACGAGATACACTGAAGGTATGGGAGGAGGTTTCTCAAATATTATGGTTTATATATATATACTTGGTATTCTTTTTATAATAAATCCTCAATTCAACACAATTAAAAAGTCTTGCTCTTTCACAGTCATAATTGTCCCTGTAGTTTATTACGTAACTCATCAATCAGAGCATCTCTACAAGTTGCATAACAGACAAACAATGCAGAACGATGAATATTTAATAACCGTTGTTGATACAGTTTTTATGAATGAGGGGAATCTGGTTTCAAAGCCACCAGCTGACTAATGACACAAAGAAGTCCCATAATCCTCAGATTTTAATAATGAATGAACAGTCCTTTTTCTCGCTGTTGTTTCTTTTGTGTTGACAGTGAATTCGGCACCTCTCTAAGAGGCCACAGGCAGTAGGACAATAGGATGTGTTACATTGCTTCATTCTCATAATTGATGGTTTCATTTATACACCAGAGAACAGGCTTAAGCAATAAGAGAAGATATATTTTATGCTATATTGTGAATATAGTGACAGAAAACCTTCAGCTGACTATACTAACAATATATCCTATCAATAATAATTTCCTTGAGTGCTTTGTGTTAATAAAAAAAATGACACAAATTTTCAATAAAGTATTGCCGCCACATGAAAACATACCTACTGCAGAGTAATATATATATTTGTTTTATAACGAAAAATTGATCATATTTTCAATGTGTGTAGATAGTTCCTCTGGGTCGTAAGGAGATGAGGGCAGCTGAACTGCTTGAGCTGCTTCAACAGGAAGCAGATGATATGAGAAAACAGAAAAAACGACAGAACGTTTCAGGACTCCACAAGTAAGACGATGCACATTAAATACCAGATTATATAATATTAGTAGTGGCAAATATTTAATATTATAATGACTTGTCTACAGTATGGTTTGGAAATGTGGAGGGCACAGTCTGTCAAGCAAATGAATAGTTTCTGGCAAAACATATTAATCTAACATCGTTTCTAATGCAAATGGGCTATGTCATGCCCTCTAATAGCAATGTTTACTATCTATGCCCTTTTTAAGTGATCTGAAAAATATGCCTCGTTTGTCAGACACCTATCGTGTTGTTGTGGGTAATTGGTGTAATTTCATCCATGTAATTGCACTGACTGCACAGAACACTAAGTACAAATACTGAACTGTGACACAGATCATGAATTCATTATTCAGTGTTTCATGGACGTATTCCCAACTTTTAATTCTTCAACCCAGATACCTTCAACTCCTTGATGGGAAAGATCTTTACCCTTGCTTGGTTGACGCAGAGGATCATGTGGTCTCGTTCCCACCAATCACAAACAGCGAAAGGACAAAGGTAATCTATGCAAATTAAGTGAAGTATGCAGAGGTTATTTCAGGTCTTGATGATGAAGGTGGATGGCATAATCAACTCTACTCGGCTTTATATGTTTTGAGTACATTCTTGTTAATGCATATGTTTATTTTATTTATTTATTTTTTTCACATTTAAAAGAGAAAAATGACTATGACCATTTTTAATAATTATTTAATTTTTATTATTATTATTATTATTTTGTCATTATTCCTGTTATTATAATTATTATTATTTTTGCCAAACATGCAAACAATCTGTCTCTGCAGATAAAGAGGTCCACACAAGAGCTGTTTTTAGAGGTGACGAGCTCCACCAGTCTGCAGATCTGTAAAGATGTCATGGACGCACTGATACTAGTAAGATATTACTAGTGTTTTGTTTTATTTACATGTGTATATATATATATATATATTTTTTTTTTTTTTAATAGATGTAATTTTGCATTTTGTGTTTATTTACTTATGAATCAAATATAAATTGTATGACATATCACAACTAAATCATTCCTTTATCAATATCAATCCAGCAGTATCTGTACTAGAGATGGGTAGGATTGTCAATTTTTTGTATGTTTGTTTTTGGCTGTTTTTTTATTTCATGTTGATTTGTACTAGTATTGCTATGCTGTAAATAATATTTAATATTTGCTATCTGACTTGCTCTACAGTGAGGGCAGTGATTAGTGTCTTCACTGTAAGAGTGCAGGATTGTGAAGATACTGATGGGATTTCAGATCATCCCGCAGAGGACCCGGCCTCCCCTGAGCTGACCGTTGTACAAGTGAAGGTAGTGGACGTAGATGGAAACCTTAAAGTGGTCTACCCATCAAAAACTGACCTGATGTCTGACGTCAGCAATCTAACAGTCATCCGATAACAAAATTCAACTGTTGGTTTTCTGTCTAATTTTGTAATGCATTTAACTCACTGGTTTTGTCTGTTATCAAATTAAACGGCTATTAAAACATTCATTCAAATATTGGATTCAGTGGTTCTCATTTACACTCCTGCCTTTTGTATGGAAACCCATTTCCACCTTAGTTTAAAAATATGATTTTATGACTTTATATCTCACAAAGTGATTTTAGACACTTTTTTCGTTATACTTCTGAATTTCATTGCATTTTATGAAATAAAATGATATACTGTGAATATTATACCTTGTCCAAGATTTTGTGTTTATGGAACACATCTGTACTTTGTACTAGTCAGTAAAATAAACTTCACCTTTTTCGTAGACTTCCCCTGTTTTGCTGAATCTCTCCATTGGGTGAGCTATAGAATTATACAGTCAAATCTTCCTCTATCAAGCTTACACCCTTGAGCAAGGTTTTTCATCTCGGGTTGACTCTGGATGGAAATCGTCTGCATCATCAAAACTAGTAGCTCATAATTCAGTTTATAGTAAGTTTAGGTTAGCATTAACTATTTCTAAAATGCACATCTTCAGACATTTTTAGTGAAGTGACAGTAGCTTGTTTGAATCCTGTGTTTGTTTGTGCCTGTCGAGCACATGAATGCTCCGGGTTTGGTTACAGATCAGATGACTGGCTGACTCAGGAAATGTAAAGAGGAGAGTAAGTCTGGAGCTGTCTATAAGAGATGCAAGCAGGACACTGTCTCTCAGGCACAGTCCATCATGCTACATGACATTGACAGTTGTCCATTTTGCTCTTATTAAAAAGTTATGAAAATGACCCAGAGGAATGACATTTGGGACCACAGGACAAGATGGAATAATGGCTCTAACAAAACTCTTAACATTCAGGAGAATTTCCATATGCTTGAGACTTCCAGACCATCTGTGCCCATCTGTCTGGAGTTGATTGGAACAAAGGGATCCTGCCATTTATCATCAGGGTGGAAACTGGCAGGAAATGGTAAAGATCAAACCTTCAAACCTCGGAATGTTTTAATGCAGAAGGGGAATGATGGCAGGACTTTGGCAAAGAGTAGCTCGCTGCCTCCAATATACAGCCCAAGATTATCCAACAATTTCATGTCTAGTGCAAAAACCTGTGTGCCAAGCTGGGGAGTAGAATGTCAGGAGAAGAAAACCAATATTTTGTCCACCAGCGCAAGGATGGACAAGGCATTGTTCAGCAGGCAAAAGCAGGGATGTCAGATGATCTGCAATGGACTGGCTGTTTTTAATGACAGGCTGCAGGTTCAAGACCTGAGACAGGACAGCTTGAAGATCTCTGATGCATCAGCAGGGCAGCCACAGGATGGACTTCTGGATGTAGAGCCCAGTAACGTCAGTGCCAAAAACAAAGAAGTGATGACAGAAAGGATGAAGGATACCGCGAGTGTATCTAAGGACAGACCTGCGCAGCCATTCTCTGATTCAACTATTGAGATGGAAAATGAAATGATGGACAATCAGGAGGACGAGTATTATACTAACCAAAGGATCATGGCATGGATTGTCAAAGTAAATACAAGCTTGTTTTCTCCATCAAAAGATGAGATTATTGACCAAATACTAGAAGAGCAGGATGTGGATACTATTAAAATCATCTATGACCAGGACTGATGTCAAATGTAATGGTAATTGTAAACAGTGTAAAATAATGTTCAGCTTTTCTTAATGCATTAGGTATTGTGTTCATTCATACCACACTGCCATTCCAAATTTTGGGTTGGTAAGATTTTTTAATGTTTTAAAAGTCCCTTACACCAAGGCTGCATTTATTTATACAAATACAGCAAAAACAGTAATATTGTGGAATATTATTACAATTTAAAATAACTTTTATATTTTAATATATATAAAAAATATATAATTTATTCTTGTGATGAATTTTAAGCAGCCACTACTCCTTCAGAAATGATTCAAGTAAGTTGATTTGGTGCTCAAGAAACATTTGATATTATTATCAAAGATTTATAAAAGCTGCTGTAAAAGTGTTCCTTGTTAGTTCGTGATAATGCATTAACTAAAGCTAAAAAACTAATTGTAAAGGGTTTACTGTACATTTTTATAACCTCATAATTGTAGTTTTGCTATAATAATCCAAATTATAGGCTATGTGTTGTAATCGCTAATGCACTTCTGCATATGAGATTGTCACTGACATTCAAATATAAGATCAAATAAAATCTGGTCTGCTTTTGATTGAAGTATTTTATTTGTTAACATTTAAGTGGTTAAGATACTAAGTTAAAATAAATGTAATATATTTGTCTGTGTACATTTTAAAACATATTTTATACATGTTGGTACTATAATAAACAGCAAAAAACAATGTGTTTCTTAGATGGACATAATGTTTCATATAACAGCCAGTTCCTTCAAATAGTGTCCTTGTCAGCATCGGTGAACCTAGTATCCTGTGATGTATCCAACAATGTATATAACTTCCATCACAGTCAAAGATGCTGTCCCTTTCATCACAATGCCCAGTCGCCTGGTGCACAGTCTGTTATAGAGACTATATGGGTACAGACATGACTGACATTAGTTATTTGATTTACTCCAATAATAACTTATTTGCTTTTAAACTGTTTATTTTTCAGTTACGTATATGAAATATATAGAGTAGATTCTCACCCAATGAGTCTGGACTGTGAATGCGGCACTTGCATGTTCATGTTGTCTTCATTCCAGTGGTTGTATTGAACACTGGCCTCACTCGATTCCATTTCCCTCCAGCTCTCTGCTCCTCAGTCAGCTACAAAGCCAACACCAATAAAAAGGAGGAACTACTTGCAACTTATTTAAACGAAAGCTTATCCTGCTACTTGTCACTCCAAGAAAGTGGCTTTTGCAGAGCTTAGTAACAGAAAAAGCTATATACTTTCCGGTTATGTGTCTTGGAAAGTGAATCATTCGGCAGTTCAGTACTCCATAATAAAGGAAAGTTAATGAATAAGATAAAAGCAGTTAGTGACTGAAGTCCAGTGTACATAGTATATACAGCTGCTAGATTTTGTATTCATATTCTATATTTCACTCTTAAATTGTTAGAGTTGTTTTTCCCAATTCAGTTTGTACTGCATCACAATAATATAGTATGTTACAATTAAATAAGGTATAGATTAAATGACTATTATGATGATTTTCTAGCTTTATTTGCAGATCTGTCACGAATCAAAGCATAATTTGAATACTTACAGTTCTCAGGACATCAGCTGGTAAATCAATCAAATACTTGGTCTCTGACACTGCTTATGCATGTCATTTCTAAAGAGCAGCGGGTCCATGAGTTCATTCAAAGGTAAACCTTTGCTTACAGCCTGTCATAGATGAAATCCCTGAACTACCTGCTCTGCTGGTTAAATAAAAATAAACTGCTTGTCAGGTTCCCTGAGTTAAAGTGGGCTTAGTATTACTAAGTATGAATAAATAAATATTTCACAAACAGCTTTAAATAAATAAATAATCAAATGAGATTTTATGAAATATCTGGAGAAATGGACACACGTCAGTTAACAGTCAGTTAGTGCTGTTCCTTAATGTTAATTGTCTATATTTCTCACTTGCCAGTTGTAGTTTCATCATTTATTTTGCACCAAAATAAGTTCTTTCACCTGTTGTCATTCAGTATATTTGAGATCTTTTGTCTTACTACCAACTTACTTTCTGCATATAATTAGATGCAAAATTCAGACCATTGTTCTGTTCCATTTTGTACTGTAAGTTAAAAGTGACATTATGCTTTGTTGTTGCATTCCTCCACTCCGGGAGGTGGCAGCAGACATATAGCCACATAAGGCTGCTGTTCTCCTACAGATTACAGAAGAAAAGTGTAAACATCCTTAGAGGGGGGATAGCCTACGGTGTTGTTTTATTCAACGTTTGTTTATATACTGTTTATCCGTGGATGACAGACATTTTCCCAATAATCGGACTGAGTGTATTATAGTATTTTTTTTTTCGTAGAGAACGTTTAAAAAAAAAAAATCTGAATACAACACTACCACACGTATTCTGGAGCAACCAAGCATGATCGCTGATGGTTTATGAGCGAGACGCTCCTTTTTTCGTTAAAAGTTGTTGCATCTATTTTTGGCTACTTCACTATGGCCACTCTGACGAGACAGGACCTTAATTTTGGGCAGGGTAACTTTCTGAATTTGTTAATGTAGTGCACTGTACAGCTTTCAAATAACGCCTTTATGAGTTCTGATTCTGATTATATTGGTCATTTGCAGTTGTTGCTGACATTCTGTGTGAGTTTTTGGAAGTGGCCATTCACCTCATTCTCTATGTCAGAGATGTTTATCCATCTGGTATCTTTCAGAAAAGGAAGAAATACAACGTACCTGTGCAGGTAATGGTTTTAAGATTGATGTCAACACTAATGCAGCAGTAACATAATGCATTACTGCTTGGCTTATTCATCATGGAGCGGGGAAAGAGAAATAGAGCGAAAATGTTGTTGAAGTTCCTGTATTTAGGAGCCGAAAGGTAGTGCTGAATGGAAGTGATGATTTAAACACTTATATTTACTGTCTTTGACAGATGTCATGCCATCCAGATTTAAATCAGTACATTCAAGACACGCTGCATTGTGTCAAGCCACTGATAGAGAAGGTAAGGTTTTTATTTCATATTCGATGAATGTACATATTTGAAATAAAAACAGGCTGAACAATATAATAACATTTGTTTCCATCTCTACTGTGCAGAATGAGGCTGAGAAGGTTGTAGTGGTGATCATGGATAAAGAGCACCGTCCAGTGGAGAGATTTGTATTTGAGATCTCACAGCCTCCACTGCTGTCCATCAGGTGAGTGACAGTGGGTTCAGAGTTGTTAAATCAAGGTTAAAGTTGTGCATCTTTCTCATATGTGTGTGTTGGGTTTCGCTGTGTCAGCTCAGAGACTCTGCTGTCTCATGTGGAGCAGCTACTGAGAGCGATTATCCTAAAGATCAGTGTGTGTGATGCTGTTCTAGACAACAATCCTCCAGGTAGGAGGTCAGCTTTTACATAATTACTGATCTAAAATAGCCCTGATAATGACCTCACATTTATTAAAGTTTGAATAGATTTACATTTAAAATGTGCATTTTCTTTTACTCTGCAGGATGCACATTCACAGTGCTTGTTCACACCAGGGAAGCTGCCACAAGAAACATGGAGAAAGTTCAGGTCATCAAGGTGTGCTGAAACAGTTGTATATTTTAAACCTTTTAATTGTCTTTAATTGTAAAAATGAACTTGCTGGAGATCCTGAGAAACCAAAACTTTTTCTCAAACTTTATTCAAAAATACAACCTACATGCAAACCTGGTGTGAAGTCTTTTGTGATTATTTTTGTTGTTTTCAAGCTTCATGAACTTTTGGCTAGATAATATGCACTAACTCACTGCTGAGTCTAGGATGTCATTTCTTGTATTCATGTTGTTCTTTCACTAAAGGAATATTTCACCAAAAAAAATACAATTCTGTCATTATTTACTCACTCTCATGGCATTCCAAACCCGTATGACTTACTTTCTTCTATTGAACGTAAAAGATATTTTGAGATGTACCATTGTATTCTTTGTCCATATAATAGAAGAACTGTTTGGTGACCAGAATTCTTTGAAATATCTTTTGCGTTCTGTAAAACAAGAAAATGCATTCAAGTTTCAAACTACACGAGGGTGATTAAAGGATTCATTTTTGCGTTAACTATCCCTTTAAATTTCTAATCTCTACAGATTCTTGTCTTATTTATTTACAGGATTTTCCATGGATTGTAGCAGATGAGCAGGAAGTTCACATGGAAGAGGCAAAACTCATTCCTCTAAAAACAATGACTTCTGATATTCTCAAGGTGAGACAACTACAGCGTGTCAGATTTCATTGCTTCCACCAAATCACAAAATGTTCATTCTCAAATCATCATACATGATCATTAAGTTTGATACAAACCTGTTCAAGCAGCCCAAGTACTGCTGTCAGTAAAGTGAAAGAGAAACAAACTAAATACTAACACATTCTGACATTCATGTTACTTATTTCACTCACATTGTTGTGCTAATTGTATTATTTGTCATTTGAAAAAATAAAGAATTTCCCTAGTGGACTTTAGGACCCCACTGTGTCTGAAATCTTTAAAACAAGTATTTCAGAATCACAGGCAGGGCACCATATTCTCCTTTTGGGTCAGAGCAACCATGCTGACCACACCAACAGAATACAGTGTTTTTGTAAACGTAAAACAGGGATTAACAAGTTCATGTTGTTTTTTCCTATCCTGTAAACAGATGCAGCTCTATGTAGAAGAAAAAACACAGAAAACTTGATGCTCTGCAAGTGGATCACGTGAAAGCAGCTGGAGGGGTGTAACACAGGAAACAGGAACCGATTTTTTTTTTTTAAGTGAAAACAGACTTGTTTATGCGGTTTGGTAACATGAAGTATATTGAGCTGGACTGTGCATCTTGTTAAGTAAGCAGAATTAATGTTTATCAGAATGTCTTGTGCCTCTATTTCATTTTTAGCACTTGGTTGCTTAAGATCTGTCATTGTGCTGAAACTGTGTTTAATTTTTTTAAACAGTTTTGTAATCTTTCACTGCCTCTGCTTACCTCTGTCATGACACCAGATGCTTGTTCACAAAGTGTTTACAGTGTGGTTGGGAGCACACAAAGTTTAAAAGATTAATGTTTTGAAACTGCTTTTACATTAGATTAAATTTATGATCGTTTGTCTCTAACCTGTTATTGTGAAATTTCATACCGGTTATTACCTACCATAATAGAAATGCTGTGTACACGTTACATACTGTAAATCATCCAAACATATAACAGCCATTAAGGACAACACCAGACAAAGAACCAGGGAAAACACAGGGGTTTAAATACACAAGTCAACAAGGCTAACAAGGGGGTGGAGCTAATAAATTACTACGGTAGCAAACAAAGGGAACTAACGAGAGGTGCAACAAGGGAAACAGGCAAAGTTTCTCAATACCAAGTGCGCAAAGTTTGGACTTCAGCCCTTGGTAGTTCAAACTTGGCAGACTCCAACCACTGTCTAAAAAACAAAGATCTGTTTCAGTGTGTGATATTCTTGTTATTCCAGATGCAAAAAGAGTAAGGAGAGAACATCACATCAAAAGGACTTGCCTGTGAAAACTGAATAATTTAAGAGGTATTTTGTTCATATCAAAACTACATTCAAGAAAAATAAAATGATACCACCCAGTTATTCAAATAAATAGTTAGGGAAAATGGACAGTTAAACATAACCATAGATGGATGCAAACCTCTTTGCATCCGGGAATTAAATTTTCTTTTAATACTGTCAAGAATGGGATGAAAATTAAGAAAAGATTTTTACATCCTTACAAGTTTTACACCAAGGTATGTGACAACTTCTTTAACAAGGATCCCTTCAATTTCCTTGAAGTTATCACTTTTAAGTGGAAATAACTCACATTTGCAATTATCAATATACATATTATTTAATTTGCATTTAGTTTACATGTTCTCCGATGGATGGATGTTATATAATATGAGAGAAAGGACATTTGTAAATTGTTGTCCCCTCGTGGTATCAATGAAATGACATGTTACTTGCTGTAAAAATTATATAGAAGTGCCTGGTGTTTATTTTTGATATCCTTGGTTTTCAGTAGTAGGCATGAAAGAGAGATGATACATGGCCATAATTGGTACAAAACATTGTTGTAGAGCCCAATTAGTAATATTAAAGACATGTTTAATAATTTTTTTTTAGGTTCTGCCACAATTTCTGTCTCTATTTCTGAAAGCTATCTAAAATACATTTCCTTTTCAGCTCTGTAAGAAAAAAGAGGGCAAAATGATCTCCTCTGGATCAGGGATGATTCTGTTAGTTCCCTGATATGTACATAAGCTACACCTTCATTCATCCATCAACATTACTACCTCTGCTTGTCATGAAAATTGTGTTTTGTATGGCTACTTGTAATAATGCAGAATATGAAATTAATGGAGAGTGTTGCCCCATGTGTGATCCAGGTATGTGACATCCTTCACTCATCACCACAACATTTCCATGAGGTCTGATTTAATGAGGTCATATGATATTTTTTAATCATTTGTCACATGGTACCAGCCAGTCTTTGAATGGTCTCATCATTATTACTGATGAGCCTAATAACTGTAATATGCTCATAAAACAATCTATTAAGAATGGACTGATGTGGTCAGTGCCTTGTTAAAAATAAATGTCAGCCCTTCAGTATTTCTTAGGTATTTTTGGTTTGTTCCCTTTATCTGGACATAATAGTAATTCTTCCTCCTTGCATGACTGGGCAGGCCAAGTTGTTGAGATCTGTTTATATTTACTTATATAGTATTTTTATTTCACAAGGTCAAGGGGCATTTTATTTTTCATTATATGACCTCTTTGTCACTCATTTGACAGATTATAGTATTTTAGTAGCATAATCCACATTTAGATTTAATAGTCCAGGTCAGTGGTTCCCAACCGTGTTTCAGGAAGCTCCAAAAGCCCACAAAAATTACTTTAAAATGTTTACATTTTACACAATTTGCATAAATATGTACAGACATACGATAAATACATATAATTACACAAATATATGACTACCTTTGACAGGAAACTGTGTTTTATTCCTCATATTAAATTACTGAAAAAGAAATGTTTTAAAGCCATGAATGTTTTAAAAGTTTTATCTCAAACTAAATGGGGAGCAGACAGTTCAACTCTTATGAATTTGTACAGAACTCACTGATTCACTCAGAGCTGGACTATGGAAGTATCATTTATGGATCAGCCAGGAAATCATATATAATAATAGTTATAGACACTCAAGGACACCTTACATGCAAATAAAACAGTTAAAGAGCAACAATAATATTCAAAGCCCACATTCATAGCTTTACAAAATATCACTGGTATGCCTGCCTAAAAAGTGCATCTTCAAATGAGATTTGGAAATATGGAGAGAGTCACTATTATACATTTCTTGTGGAAATAAATTCCACAATTGAGGAGCAGCGTAGCTAAAAGCTCGAGATCCCATAGAAACCAAACACATATGAGGAAGAGCTAAAGAGAATGTAGACAATGATCTGAGAGTTCGAGAGGGAGTATATGTTAAAAGTAGGTCAGATAAGTAAGAAGGAGCCAGTTTATGTAATGCCTTATAAACAATAAGCACAATTTTGAATTCAATACACTGTTTAACAGGAAGCCAGTGCAGTTGTTGAAGAACGGGAGATATGTGTTCCATAGTAGGAGTTCTGCACCAACTGTAAAAAAGTTTAAGAAGAAGACCATGCGTTCTATTCCTCAGTCAGGGAATAGAACAGCTGGCAGTGGGAGGACGCCATGAAGCAGCTTCTGGCAGTAAAAGCTGCCTTCCCTGACTCCCTGATCTCCTCATGCACCTCCAGGAAGAAAGGCACTGGGGAAGAGCGCGGTTGTGAGTGTCTGGCCACTTTGCCTTAAATCCCAAATCGGTGGAGTGCTGCAGTGATGTTTGTCCTTCTGAAAGTTTTTCCCATTTCCATATATGATCATGGAGCTCAATCAGAGTGACCATCAGTTTCATGGTCACCACTCTAACTAAGTCCCTTCTCCTCCAATTGCTCAGTTTGGCCAGGAGGCCAGCTCAAGGAAGAGTCCTAGTTGTTCCAAACGTCTTCCGTTCAGGATTATGGAGGCCAAATGTCCCTGTGAACCTTTAATGCAGCAGAATTTTTTTGTAGTCTTCCCCAGATTTGTGTCTCAACACAATCCTGTCTCTTAGCTCTGCAGAACACATGGCTTGGTTTTTACTCTAATATGCATTTTCAGCTGTTAGACCTTATATAGACAGTTGTGTGCCTTTCCAAATCATGTCCAATCAATTGAATTTGCCAGAGGTTAACGCCATTCGAAGGATAGAAACGTCTTAAAGGTGATCCAACAAAAGTGGACATTTTAAAAAATGAATACTTTCGCGAGGCACTGTATATGTAGAAGTTATTTACAAAAGACATGTATAAATAATGCGTTATTAATGGTAATCATTAATATTGTCTAGGAAAGCAAGTTAAGAACCATTGTGATGCGTACACAAGCACAACATGTGATTCATGTCCTGCGATGACCTACACTAATATTCCTAATGGATTTACAAAATGTCTGCCATGTTTTGTCTGTGATTCAAGTGAGTAACCATTTATTTTGCCTTTCTTTTTAGTGAGTCATGGTGGTTTCATGTCACGCCTTGCTTTCAAATATATTGTAACTAATATATTGTTTTTTTCCTCCAGATGACTTAAAATTGCCTCATTTGTTTCCTTTCTTGTCAAAGGTAATGGTTTGAGAGAAAAGCAGGCATGTACATCAATATTAGATACCGTGTGTGAACCTCTTCCAGGTTATTACTGTATAGACTTGCTCTCAAACTGTAAAAAGGCCATGAAACATTCAACCTGCTCACCTGGACAATACATCAACCAAACCGGTCAGTCTGTTATCATTCGAACAGCTTTATTATACAACCATAAAAACTGACCGGCTGAGATGACAGCTGAGAACAATAACTCTGCTTGTATTTATATTAAATAACTATGACTAACAGCACCTGACAAAACCACCCAAAATCTACTGAATTATGTTTAAGTAAATTACTCACACAAAATGAATAATGATGTAACACTAGCTAACCAGTCACGGAGTTGAAACTCAAGTACTAATACTGTGTATTTCTGCATCTGTTTCTGTAGGAACAGAATTTAGTGATACAATGTGTAAAGACTGTCCTGTTGTTTCATATTCAGATGGTACATTTTGCAAATTGCATACAAAGTAAGTATCATTATAACATTGCTATTCCACTCATTCTCAAAATGAAATTTGTACTTTTTTTTTTGCACAATTTGCTTCAATAGATTTTGTGGTTAAATCAAGCTATTTTCTCATAAGAGATATATTTGCTGTTCACCTTAAACATCACTCTCTAACAGCTGTGAAAATCTTGGAAAAACAACAGTCAAAGCAGGAACTGAGACGTCTGATGTTGAATGCAGTAATGAAAGATCTTATTTACCGATTGTGATTCTGTTTTTGTGCATATTTGTGGTGCTTGTCATAATTGCAATTATTATAAAAAGAAAAAATAAGCAGGACAGTGGAACAAGTCAAGTTACTCCTCCCCAAGATTTGGATCTGTGCATAACTGTTTCCCACCACACAGTGTAAAAAGACTGAAATATGTTTATAAACCAACAATTAAAGTTATCTGTCTGTGTTCATTGACATAAAATAAAAAAATATTTCTTGTATTTACTAAAAAAATAGTCTTGAAATAGTAATTACCTATGTACATCCACCTATGTGTATATTCTTACTAAAACGGTTGCTGAATAAAGCACTTCTTATAATCTTCAGTCATGATTATTTGCATGTGCTGACGTGGCACAGGCTATGCTAACTGTACATTGCCATTTAAAACAGCTTCTTGACCTACAAAAAAAGATTGTTGTCAATAAATTAAGCAAGTTTTAAAATGAACACTGTTCAATTATTCTTCAGTGTGTTTCCCTTTTTAACACGCTATAGCTCATCTTAAAATGTCCTACAGCACATCCTTGGGAATTAACAGCATTCCTAAAAACAAAACAACCCTTGACGTTACTTCCCTAACATGAAAGCAGAACATGTAAAATCAATCCAGTTTACAGTTCTTTTCCTCCCCCCGTCACAGCATGGACCTTGTTTTCTGTATTTCCCTGTTCTCCCGCCTTTTGTTCATTGACCTAGTATCTGTCTCCTCTTGATTTCATTGGTTAGTTCACGTGTATCTTGTTAATTATCCTCATTTGGTCTGTGTCCTTTAGTTCCCCTTTCAGTTCAATTCATTGTCGGCTATTGTCGTGGAGTATGCTGCTTGTGTTTCCCTGTGTGCCTAATGAATTTTCATCATCTTAGATTATTATTAAATGCTTACTGAATCATCTTCTTCTCCATGCACCTATCTCCCACAAGAGCATGACAGAATAGCAGACAAAAAAGTGAGTTAGCGGCATATTCCCCGTGTTTGTTTTTAGTTTTTTGAAAGTTTGTTTTTTATTTTCATTATGGACCATCCCACACAGGCAAAGTTGTCCAGGAAGGGTCCTCGGGAAAGCTTCGCCACCTCTGTGGAGTGGGTGCTGGCGAGTTGTAACTCACTGCTGACTGCCTACTACGCTGGTGAGAATCTTGCCAGCCCCACTCTACAACAGAGCCCAGCCTAACACCACCCCGCTGTATGGATAAACAGCCAGAGCCCACCGCGACCGACGAGCCAATGCTAAAAGGAATGACAGAGCTGAGGATCGCCCCCAGAGCCCCATTTGTCTGACCAGGTGTGTGAGCCGGCAACAAAGCCCACCTTGGAGGATTACACAGTGGTGCATGAGGCTTGTTCCACCATTGAGGTTGCACTCTGAGGAAATGGATTTATATGTAGACATGTCTCTCCTTCTCCCGTCTTCTTCTGAAATCTCTGCCTGTCCTGTTAAGGCCATGGATGCTGTTTATAAACTCCCTGTCAATCCTGCAACGATCATGGAGGTTGTTCCCCTGACAGAGGGCTTCCTTTAATGGGAGTTGCACGCCACCACTGCTCCTCCCGAAATGGTGGCATCCACCTCTGAACTGTCTGTCTGTCCCGTCATGACCATGGAGGTCT
Source organism: Sinocyclocheilus grahami (assembly GCF_001515645.1). Lineage (NCBI taxonomy): Eukaryota > Metazoa > Chordata > Actinopteri > Cypriniformes > Cyprinidae > Sinocyclocheilus > Sinocyclocheilus grahami. The sequence goes on from NW_015505195.1 coordinate 4,728,784, forward strand.
GAAATTAACTATTTGTCTGCCCTGAACTGTCAGTCTACTCTATTACGATCATGGAGGTTGTTCCCCTGTCCCTGGCACTCCCGGTGCTAGGAGTTGCCATCTGGTGTGTGTGGGTAGCACACACCGTCCCTGAACCCCTCAATTATTCCAGATGATTATCAGGCATCTGCCATCTTAAGCCCCTATGTCATTGCATCCTGCCAGTCCCGCTGCTCACCATCTGTGATGTGGGTTTGCTGCGGGTCTGCCAGTCTCCATCGTCGTCGTGGCTCGAGGATCCCTTGTCTCCGCCTCCAACCTCTGATTCCCGGACTCTGCCTCGGCCCATTGACCCAGTGGCTCCACCATGGCTCCTAGCTCCCTCATCTCCACCGTGGCCCATCAATCCACCAGCTCCGCCGGGCTCCTTCGTCCCTCTGGCTCCACCTTGGTCGGCCGTTGACCTGCCCTCGCCTCAGGACTACACTCCTCTGGCTTTGCCTGTTCCCTTTGTCCCTCCAGCTCCATTGGGCTCCTCCCTCCGGCTCCATCTTTGTCCTCTGTCGCTCCGGCTCCACCGCTGCCTTCCGGATCCCTCCAACACCTCGGTCACCTGAGACATCTGCTCTGCCTTGGCCCTCAGGATCCTCGGCATCTCCCTGGCTCTACTGCTCTCCGTCTTCACCCTGGGCTCCTCTCCCACCTGCTCCGCCTCTGTTAGTCGGCCCCCTGGAGTCGTCAGCCCTTCCTCCACCATGGGCCGCATTCATGGCTGCATTCTGGGTCCCGCCTGGCTCCTCCTGCTCCGGCTCCCACATATCTTCTTCCTGGTTCCTCCCATCATCTTCGCCAACCTGGCTCCTCCTGTCTCTGTCCCGGCTCCTCCCTCATCTTCGTCTCCATGTGCCTATCTCCCACAAGAATGTGACACCCATTTTTCAATGTGCATATACAGCAGTGCAGCGATTGCTTCCACACTGAGTCTATTTTTGCTGTGCTGCAAGCACAGAATAGCAGATTGTTTGTGAGTGAGTGAACCCACACTTGTCTCGTCCTTCTCCGTAATCTTTGTAGCAACGTATAGAGCGCAACCACCTTTCTCCTGTCAACAACATGCACTACATGCAAAATAAAGAGAGTCATAATACTGATAAAGCTTTTTCAAGAAATTTAAAAGCATTTAAATTTACAGTCTACAGAATGGGAAACTACTTACCCATTATTGTATTTATTTTACATAAAAGCCCCGGATTTAATGGGCGTCAGTAGAGCACTGCAAACGTGTCCTGTGTGAAAGCACATTGGCCACTTCCTGCTTCTACGACGTACTGCATACGGACCGCATACACACTGCACACGGAGTATGTGTGAAACAGGCATAAATCGGGTGCCCGGTAAAAACTGATAAATCCTCCACCACTTATTTAAGGAAGACACAAAAATGGTGCAATGAAAAATTATGTAGGTCTAATTTATTGGCGTATTAAACATTCTATTTATGTGAAAAGACACAAGTTTGATGCAAGTAAAAATTAAGAAAATTAAGTCTTTATTGGCATTGTATTGTGCAAAATACAATAAATTTGGGAAACTCTATCGCTGCACACACACATGCCGCCTTGCTATGACACATAATCTTATTAAATAGACAATTAAACCTTACAATGACATAAGTCTTTATTGGCATTGTATTGTGCAAAATACAATAAATTTGGGAAACTCTATCACTGCACACACACATGCCGCCTTGCTATGACACATAATCTTATTAAATAGACAATTAAACCTTACAATGACATCCCAATGAACAAAACATCTAAATCAGGGCTGTCCAAACTCAGTCCTGGAGGCTCCAACTTGCCTCAACACACCTGACTGGAAGTTTCTATGCCTAGTAAGAGCTTGATTAGCTGGTTCAGGTGTGCTTAATTAGGGTTGGAGCTAAACTCTGCAGGACACCGGCCTGATCTAAATGATACAGTTGGTGTAAGAATTTTTATTGACCACCAGATGGCGGCGTAGAGCACTGTGTCAAAAGCTTCGAAGCATCAACGCAGTTTGTTGTAAAAGCCTCACTGCTTCAAAAGCCTCCTTCGGCGCATCCCTACCTGCGAATGCAGACACGATGGCTGGATTGCGTTTACGTTACACTGAGATCCGATCACAATGCGTCCTCGACTACCTCTGGACCAGGACACGCTATTCGGATAACATTCCGATCAGAAGCGCGTTTACACTTGTCTTTTCAATGTGTTATTCTTGAGACGTGGGACAAAACAGGTCCAGCAAGGGTAACTGCTATTAGCTTTAAAAAATAAAAAAAATTCAGTTTTAAATGTCATGAGGTATCATGTTCTCTCAATGTGGGTTCTATTCATAAAACATGAGGAGAGCACTGTGACTGTTAATCGTCTTTTAATACCGCAACCAGAACACATGCAGATCGGAAGTAACAACTTCTCCACTTCAGCATAACACTGTCCTCTAGTGGGACACTGATGTAACTATCATCAATACTCCAGACTAAGTTACTTTAATAACCTATATGCAGCCGCATATGCTACATCCCCCCTTTTAAGGCATTTAAGAGAAAATGCATGAAAATACAAGATACTAACTCACCAACATGTAATAAACAAGTGTTACCACTCACTTAATATACAGCTCAAAGCAGTTGGAATAATAAACAGCACCTGGATACATGTTTGTTATTTGTCTTTAAGCAAACATTCAAAACACAAACATAACTTATTTGTGACTCTTTTTTTTCTTCTTCTTTTCTTCTCTCCTTAGCTTATTTCAAAATCACTGAATCTAATTGGCTTTTTTACAAGCCTCCCACTCCTAGTACTATTTCCTAGCTCAGTGTTTTCGGCCATTACAGTTTGATCTTGCACATTGTCTTTCTGGACAGTCCCTTCTGTGTCATCTCCTTCAACTTCCTCCACAACACCTGTTAGATCTTTGTCTTTGCTTGTACGCAAGTGTCTCCTGTTCCTTCTGTATGTCTGACCAGAATCTGTCACAATGTTGTAGGAACGAGGCTCCGGCCTTTGTTCTGTCACCACTGCCAGCTTCCAACTCTGTGATGTTTCCACTCTGATGACCGATCCCTGCTGAATCACAGACAGAGGTTTGGCATGTTGGTTGTAGTAACGTGCTTGCCTCTGCTGTTGCTGTACCAACCTTTTCTGTACATCTTTAGGGTGCTTAGGTTTCAGAGCCACACTGGCTACTGGAAGAGTGCTCTGTAACACCCGGCCCATGAGCAATTCAGATGGCGAGTATCCAAGACCCGTCACCAGAGTGTTTCTCAGTGATAGAAGTGCGAGATGTGGATCCATCTGAGCTTGCTCAGCTTTCTTTAGCATTAGCTTGATTGTTTTTATGGACCGCTCGGCCATCCCGTTAGACTGTGGGTAACCTGGGCTTGAATATTTCCAGTTTATGCCCCAGTCTCTTGCAAACTGACACACCCCTGCACTAGCAAACGGCACATGATCCCTTATGATCTCCTTGGGTATGCCATGCCTAGCGAATATGGCTTTCAGTTTTCCAACTACTGTGCATGCAGCTTTGTCAGGAATCTGTTGAACCTCTGGGTATTTTGAAAAGTAATCAACAGTAAGGAGAAATGACCGATCTTTGAACTTGAATATATCCACACCCAGCTTGTACCATGGACGCTCTGGCAGTTCATGGGGTTTCAATGGTTCTTTTTGGTTCTTTGGCATTAGCTGCTGGCATACTGTACATCTTTCGACCATGTTCTGGATCTCTGTGGACATGCCAGGCCAGTACAGGTATCTCCTTGCATGTTCATTGGTGCATTGTATTCCTTGATGAGCTGCATGCAGTCTTTCCAGTATTACTGGCCTCATTCCTCTTGGGATGACGAATTTGTCATTTGTCATTATCAATCCGTCACAGATTCTTATTGTGTCTTTGATGGGCCAGTAGCTCCTCAGGTCTCTGTCGAGCTGTTTCTTGTGGACAGGCCATCCTTGCTGGTGCACTTCTCTTAGCTTTGAAGATATTTCATCTGCTTTTGTCTCTGACTTGAGCCTTTCTAGCAACTCAGTGCCCATGGCCTCAGTGGCTTCCATCGCATATACTACTCTTTCGCATTAGCTGCTGGCATACTGTACATCTTTCGACCATGTTCTGGATCTCTGTGGACATGCCAGGCCAGTACAGGTATCTCCTTGCATGTTCATTGGTGCATTGTATTCCTTGATGAGCTGCATGCAGTCTTTCCAGTATTACTGGCCTCATTCCTCTTGGGATGACGAATTTGTCATTTGTCATTATCAATCCGTCACAGATTCTTATTGTGTCTTTGATGGGCCAGTAGCTCCTCAGGTCTCTGTCGAGCTGTTTCTTGTGGACAGGCCATCCTTGCTGGTGCACTTCTCTTAGCTTTGAAGATATTTCATCTGTTTTTGTCTCTGACTTGAGCCTTTCTAGCAACTCAGTGCCCATGGCCTCAGTGGCTTCCATTGCATATACTACTCTTTCTTCACCATCCATGTTTTCGTCATGCCGTCTGCCTTCAGACAGAAATGCCCTAGACAGAGCATCTGCTATCAGCATGTCTTTTCCCGGGATGTAGCTCACCTGTAGGTTGTAACGCTGCAACTGCAGAAGCATTCTTTGCAGCCGGGCTGGAGCCTGACTCAGGGGCTTTGTGAAAATTGCCTCCAGCGGCTTGTGATCAGAATGTACAATCACAGATGCTCCAAAAACATACTGATGGAATTTACGTGCAGCAAAAACCACCGCCAGCAACTCCTTCTCGATCTGCGCATAATTGCGCTCCGCATCTGTCAGTGCTCTTGACGCATATGCAACTGGGCGTTCTTGTTGCAGTAAACTTGCACCGAGGCCATCTTTTGAAGCGTCAGCTTGAAGCACTATTTGCTGGTTTGGGTCAAAAAACCTTAGCACAGGAGCCTCAGTGAGTGCCCTTTTTAAGCTGTCCAATGCTGCATCATGCTCAAGAATCCATAGCCACTCTGAGTCTTTTCTTAGTAACTGTCTTAATGGGGCAGTCAAAACTGCTTAATTTCTTATGTACTGTGACAAGTATTTTCTCATGCCTAGCAGTCTCTGGAGTCCCTTTTTGTCTTCTAGAGCGGACATGTTGACAATTGCTTTTACCTTTTCACTGTCCGGTTGAACGCCCTCTTCACTTATTACGTGGCCCATGTATCTCAATTTTGTGACTTTGTATTGTATTTTGTCCGCGTTGAGCTTGATGTTCAATTCTTTGGCTCTGTCCATTACTTTATGCAGAATTTCTGTGTGCTCTTTCTCATCAGCTGCTGCGATTATCATATCATCAGCAATCACATGCACATCAGTTATGTCCCCAAAGGCTTCACTGTTCTTTTGCTGGAACACCTCACTGGAGGATTTAAAGCCAAATGGAAAACGTTTGAACCTGAAGCGTCCCCAAGGTGTGTTAAAAGTGCACAGCAATGATGAAGCTTTGTCTAGCTTGATCTGCCAGTAACCATCTTTTTCATCCAAAATTGTGAATAGTTTGTTACCAGCAATGGAGTATTGCTAGCGTCGAACTGCCCTGTTTAGTTCCCGAGGATCAAGACATAGTCTAAGCGAGCCATTTTTCTTTTCAGTTACAACCAGACTGTTGACCCATTTTGTTGGCTCTATAACAGGCGCGATGACATCAGTCAGCACTAACTGATCCAGGGTTTCTTTTTGTCTGTCCATTATGGCCAGGGGAATTTTTATACATCCATAAACTACTGGAGGAACCTCTGGATCAAGGTATATGTGATGCTCACCAGGGAATTCTCCTAGCCCTTGGAACACCTCTGGATATTGCTTCACCAGCTCTTCTTTTGTAGCAGGCACGATTGCACTCACTGGCTCTATACGCTTGACCAGATTCAGTTGTTCACAGGCAGCTCTGCCAAGTATTGGTGGTGTTGACTGTTCCGTAACAAAAAACAACAGCCTTGATTCATTTTGTCCCTTGTGGCACTTCAGCAATGCATAACCAGCCGGTCTGATCTTTGTGCCGCCGTATACCACTAACATGGTCTCTGTGGGCAAACTATCAACAGCTTGGAGTGTCTGCACAGACTTCATCTTGCACATTTTTGCAAAATGGTTGGTTTTGCCTCATGCTCTGCATTTAGTCCCATATGCTGGACACGATCTTGGTGGGTGTGTCTGTCCACATCTGGTACATGCCTTTGATGTGCCGATGACTTTCTCTTTTTTGTTGTGTAACAGTGTGGCTTTAAAGGTCTTATTTTTGTATTTTGCTCCTTTGATCATGTCTAATGCATGCACTTCACTTTTTTTTTTCGCTGATGTCATTACGTTTATTCTTTCCATGGCAATCTCTGATGCTCTGCATATGTCTATGGCCTTTTGTAGAGTCAGATTTGGTTCTCTCAGCAGTTTTTCTGTCACACTAAAGACAATTTTGTCTCTTATGTCGTTCTCTGACGCTCCAAATTCACAATTTTTGCTTTTTTGTCTGAGTTCTGTAACAAACTTATCAATCTGCATTGGCTCATGCATAATGCATGTCCAGAACTGATGTCTCTCAAACACCACATTCTTTTTAGGTGTGCTGTCGTTTCTGAATGCTTCCAGAATTTTGTCTATAGTCACTTCTTCTGGTGCTTCTTTTGCTATGTCAAGTGTTCTAAATCTCTAGTGCCTCCTCACCTAATGAGTGGAACTGCCACTTGAACTGTCGCACTCTTTTTATCCGTCATGTACAACACGAACCTCTGCTCCCATTTGCGCCAGTTTTCACTCACGTTGCCAGTCATCGCTGAGGGTGGCTTGAAGTGCTCCATTTTTTTTTATGTGCACGCCACTTTTGCCCTAAGCCGTGCCTCAACTTTATATATTTTCGCCCTTCTTGCCGATGTCTTGACTATAATGTTGACGACAGCCCGCACTTCTGACACCTTATCATGTTCTCTCAATGTGGGTTCTATTCATAAAACATGAGGAGAGCACTGTGACTGTTAATCGTCTTTTAATACCGCAACCAGAACACATGCAGCCCGGAAGTAACAACTTCTCCACCTCAGCATAACACTGTCCTCTAGTGGGACACTGATGTAACTATCATCAATACTCCAGACTAAGTGACTTTAATAACCTATATGCAGCCGCATATACTACATGAGGGATTAATAATAGAATGTATTTAACACAATTATCACCTTTAATTTAATTTTCTCATTATTATACCAAATCTGTGTTTCTTAATGTCCTCTCACTACATCTAAAACAGTGTGTCCACAGAGAAGGGTTCAATCGTTCATATTCAATCATCAGAATGGATAAAAATGTTTTTTAATGATGAAAAAGATCTTGTTTTATCAAAAGCAACACTTAATAATATCTCCTATCAAAGCAAGGTTGTTTTTTTAATGACACATGTATGTCTCATAAGATTTTAAAGTTGCGTCCCCACTTTTTGTCAACACCGTCAGACATTCAATAAAATTTAATAAAATCAGGGAATATCAGGGGCAGCTGTCACTCTAAAGGACCCCCTTGCCACAGTTCACCTCTGCAGAGTGCATCAGTGTCAGACAGGCTCTGCTAAGTTTTAGTTTTAGAATATTTTAAATCCTAATGTTAATATTTCCTTTGTCACAGCCATGATATGTCAACACCATCTTCCAATTTCTGAGGAAATTATTTGAAATATTTAGATAATTTTATTCTCCTGAAGCAGGTTCCATTAGCATCTAGCATCAACAGAAATTTTTTTAAATGGCTACTACATGAACTCCATTGGTTTTGTGAAAGAAATGCCAAATTTGTCAACACCGTCAGATGCTACCACCATAAGATTTTGTGTTCCAATGATATATCAAAATACTTAAATGTGACTCTTGAATAAAAGCTTTATAAACAATAACATACTCAGTTTGTTGTGTTTGTTTTAATACAGTAATTGACTGATTCAATGTATTTGATAGTTAAAATTATTACAAATTCAGGTTTTTGTCACCACCGTCAGATGTGTCAAGTTCTGTCAACTCCATCAGTTGAATATTTTGATATTTCATTATGATATTTTATATTTGTTGTGGAATTGTTGGTCACATGTGAAAGTGTAATCTGTCTGCTAACACGAGAATGTTTTGAAATGTTAAAAACATCTTGAATGCTGTTAAAGATAAAGTTGAAATTATATTACACAGTCCAAGGTAAAAAAGCACATTTTGTTAAAAAAAGAGAAAAGTTGGGAGGGTGTATCAAAGTATAGCTCAGTAGCTTAGTACATATAAGATACATAAATGTAGTTTAATTTGTCTGAGTACAAGGTTTTATTTTTTAAATTTTGCACCCTGTTTTCCATGACACTTCTCAAGAATGACTGGTCATGTGGACAACATCCGGATACAGGTTGCATGTTAATGCCAAGTGTAAACGCAGCCACACAACACATTGTGATCGGATCTCCATGTAATGTAAACACAATCCAGCCATCGTGTCTGCATTCGCAGGTGGAACGTCGTGCAAAACCCCTCTCTCCCGAACTGTCAGAAGACTTATTTAAAAGGGTCATATGATGCGATTTCAATTTTTCCTTTCTCTTTGGAGTGTTACAAGCTCTTGGTGCATAAAGAAGATCTGTAAAGTTGCAAAGACTAAAGTCTCAAATCCAAAGAGATATTCTTTATAAAAGTTAAGACTTGTCCACGCCCTCCTAAAATGGCTCGTTTAAACACGCCCCCACATGTCTACGTCACTGTGTGGGAAGATTTGCATAACACCGCCCAAATGTTCACGCAAAGAAAGAAGGGTACCTTTTATTCTCACTGTAGTATTGTTGTTGCCACCGGCGCCATGTTGTGGAGATGCTGTGTGTTTCGTTGTGAAAGCGAAACTACTTTGTCTGGCCTTCCAAAAGAGCTGATCCATGCTGGATGCTGAGGAAATACATCAACTTCGCGCTGTGAATCGCCGGATCGGCTTTCACCGTGGAGGAAGCGGAGGCCAGCCCGGGGTCATCACATGTGGTTGCTGCCGGCCGTGCCGTTCTCAAGTCCGCCTGCCGTTCCTCACTCAAGCGACGCTGTGTGACGCATTTTATGGAAGACTGTTTCCGGAATCTGCAGAGTAGCAAACAATGGGTCTGTGCTCAAAGGCTCTATAAAGTGGGGCAGTTCCAACTTTGCAAGGACAGTCTGGCACTTCTGTAATGGGTTTTAATAGTTTTGTCTCGCCATGCCAGGAGATGGCATCAAAGTGTGTTAAGCGGCGTAACATTTCCGTCACATGCTTGAGGTATTCAGCCAATCACAACGCACCGGATAGCTGGCCAATCAGCGTACACCTCGCTTTTCAGAACGGTTGAGCTCAGTACCGTTCCGATCAGATCTCTCTTTCCCGCTAAATATTTAAAGGGGTCATATGATGCTGCTAAAAAGAACATTATTTTGTGTATTTGGTGTAATGAAATGTGTTTATGCGGTTTAAGGTTCAAAAAACACATTATTTTCCACATACTGTACATTATTGTTTCTCCTCTATGCCCCGCCTTTCTAAAACACATCGATTTTTACAAAGCTAATCAGTCTGAAAAAGCAAGGTGTGCAGTGATTGGCCAGCTATCCAGTGCGTTGTGATTGGCCGCATACCTCAAGTGTGTGACGGAAATGTTACATCCGTTACCATTGTGTGATACCTGCGGCAACCACATGTGACGACCCCGGGCTGGACTCCGCTTTGTCCACGGTGAAAGCCGATCCGGTGATCAACAGCGCGAAGTTTAAGTATTTCCTCAGCGACCAGCATGGATCAGCTCCAGACATGACGAAGCGATATAGTCCTCTTTTGGAAGGCCAAACAAAGTAGTTTCGCTTTCACAACGAAGCACACAGCGCCTTCAAGACATGGCGGCGGCGGCAACAATACTACAGTGAGAATAAAAGTTACGCCTTCTTTCTTTGCATGAACATTTGGGCAGTGTTATGCAAATCTTCCCACATAGTGACGTAGGTATGTGGGGGCGTGTTAGAACGAGCCGTTTTAGGTAGGCGTGGTTAACTCTTAACTTTTATAAAGAATATCTCTTTGGATTTGAAACTTTAGTCTTTGCAACTTTACAGATCTTCTTTATGCACCAAGAGCTTGTAACACTCCAAAGAGAAAGGAAAAATTTAAATCGCATCATATGACCACTTTAAGAAAATTGTAATTATAATTGAATTTATTTCAAGACAAGAGCCACGATTTGTTTAATAAACAATCCAAATATACCAAACTGTGACTTCAAAACCGAAGTATGTAGGCCCTACCGAACCATCATTTTTGTGTACCATTATTACCCCATTGTGTATTTACCAGGGATAGAGAAGAGTTAAATTTCAATCTACCAAATCTATTAAATTGTGATTTAGGACAGGTAAAATTACAAAAGTGTAATGCATAGTTATCTCCAAAAAACAGTATTGGAAAATAGAATTTAAAAAATCACATGTTGCATAAGTAATTAAAATATATTATTTTTGTTTTTTATTATATTTATTTTTATGATTTTATTTATTTATTATTTTCCTCTGAGTGTTTTGTTTTTTGACACTCCAGTCCAGTTGGTGGCGTTATAATACCAAAGCTGGCTTGTCAACCGCACCTTACTAGAAGGAGAATGTTGTATGATTCCGTAGCTGTGTCTCATTTAGAAGGCTGCACCCTCCGGAGGTCGCATCCTCTGTAGGATGCATATACGAAGTGTCCTCAACCTAGAATTAAATGAGACGGCCTTCGTAGGACAGGCGGAAAAGGAAACCGGAAGTATCACGTTGCTATGCCGCCATCTCAGCAGGATACCGTTGTTTGTTTACAGTCTATGGTTGATTTTTGTTGCTGTCGAGCTCCGTTGATTTAGTTTTCGCGATGCCTGGGAAATGCTGTTGTGTGAAAAACTGCCATAGCAGGTCACACG